>NC_064619.1:8990002-9299040 GCF_023898315.1 Schistocerca nitens | reverse complement strand
AATAAGAACTCCATTGGCTGTGGCAATAAATTTTATTGTATCTAACTCCGCTTTAAAATCATCTCTGGACATGGTGATAGATATGAGACGGTGTACCATTGAGTGGAAAGCTGCATGTTTGTGAGCTATGGGGTGTTGTTAGCAAGAAGGTATTACTGTGTCTGTGGTTGTTGTTTTTCTGTAAATTTTGAAACAATGTGTGTGTGTACTGATGTCAATGGTGAGATCTAAGAAGTTTATGGATCTGTTGCCAATTTCCATAGTAAACTGGATATTTTTATGTTGACTGTTTAGGTTTTTCAAGAATGTGGTGAGTTGTCTTGTAGTATACACAGGACATTATCTACATATCTAAACCAGTATTTGATGTTTGCACTCAAAGGTTCTGTTTTTAGAAAATTTTGTTCAAAATGGTCCATAAATATTTCAGCCAACAGTGGACTAAGAGGGGAACCCATAGCTAAGCCATCTAATTGTTTATAAAGAGTCCCTTGGAACTGGAAATAGTTCTGTGCAAGGAATGTCTGTGTGGCCAGTCTCAAGTCATTCAATTCCACAGGATTGACATTAGACTTGTCCATCAGAATATCAATGCATTCTACTACTGGTATGTTAGAAAATAAACTGCTGACATCAAAGGATACTAATTTATCACTGTGTGAGACAGATACACCTTTTAACTTGTTTCTGTTTACAATACATGGTGGATACGTACAATGGAAAGTTTTGTGTTTTTTCGGCCACATTACATTCGCTAGCACTGCCAACGCGGCCCAGGGGAAGCACAGATGTATTTAGGGTGTCTCTCCTAACAGTCATCAGGCGCTTTTTTTTTTTTTTTGTTTCTACTGATATTTCCAGTCCCGTTTTTGCATTTGTAGCTGCAGTCAGCCAGAACTAGTGGTACTCATCACGTCTTTCCTGCGACGTCTAGAATCGGAAAACGTCAGTTTTTTTCCGTTACAAACAAAATTATTTGCTTGCCCATTCGGTAGAGAGGTCCCAGATTAGTCTAGGGCGACATCTGCTTCATCGTTATGTATTAACAGGGACGGTAAGGCACGAACAATAAACAGCATCCAGCAGCCACTCTTTAGAGCGGGCGTCAAGTACCTTGGCCGATGGTGGGGGGAGTTCTGCGCAGCCAGAATTTTAGTGGGGGGGGGGGGGGAGGGAGCCAGCTATCAGGTGCGGCAGTGTAGCCACACTCTGCTTTACCGCTCCATTCGACTGTCGGCTACTGACCGCCGCGCATCGGAGTACGCGCGCATGCAGGAAAGGTTACGAGCGCAATAATACTTAACTTATACGTCTTTGTGAGAAAGACGTCGTCGAATCGTCTGCCTTTAAAATATGGAGTTGTATAAAATGTGTAAAAGTAAAAAAAAGCTATGAACAGGGGCAAGAATAATAGACAGACTTGCATTATTTATTGTGTCTGTCGATCAGTACAAGAATACCGTGTTATTTATCTTTCCTATTCTAACTCAGAGAATACAATTTTCTTGTGCTCCCTTGAAAAATAAAATTTGAAAAGTAGAAGAAACCTAGCGAAAAAGTGTATACCTACTGCTACTCAAACGATTTTTATAATACACATAAAATGTTTTCAATATGTGTAAGTACTGGAAAAAATCACGACACACACAGGAGTATTTGTGTCTCCCTTTCGAACCCAGAAAATACGTTAACCCTGTGATGGCTTGCCATCTGTAGTCAAATTTATTTATTTGGATTGCAGGTGAAATATTCGCACTTGTGAAATTTTTACATTCCAGTTTTTTAAGTGACCTAAGCAAACATCTGAGCAGTCTACATGTAGAGCATCTTCTCGGCACATAGCTGAAAGAATCATACTTCAGAAAATATAAAAAGAGCCTGTCATACATTAAAAATCTTTGTTAAAAGAACCAAAGGCACTTTCTGTTTCTAGACACTTCACTTGCAACAAATAGTTTATAGTTGTTGATATTGTGTGTATTGTACATAGTTATTGACACACATAACATGAAACAAGTTTCCACGTGCTGTTTGTTGGGACTAACTTTCGGGAAAGCAAGAACAATTACTTTCCCAAAAATGAAGACAGAGTTCAACTAGCATAAATACAAACGAAATTTTATATATTTTGACGGATAATTCAATAAGAATATCGACGAGTGTAATCACTGAAGACAAGCTTTAAACAAAGTCCACAACGAAATTGCTTAAGAAACTAAAGTCTTTTTATAATTACGTTACCAGCCAGGCAAACCTATACTCAAGTTACATAATATAGGCTTATGATTTACGTTATATGTTTAAATGCTTACCGCAGCATTGCAGTACTGTCACAGGTATCCCGAAACATCGTCTTCATCTTCGCTGCCTGATAAAGACAAATCCGAATCGTGAAGATTAATTATGAAAGGCTCCATCACCGATCTCTGTCGATTTCATTTTAAAATCTTCTTCCTGGAGTGTTTCCGAAAGTGTGACACAGTGCGCCAGTGCAGATATGCTTACGTTGTCCACTGCTTCATGTGTGAGTCTTTCCAGGTCAGCAATTCGGAAGGTGCTGTTTCTTTCTGATACATGGGCTTTAACTTGCGCCCTTACCAGCTCTTTGATTCTGTGTGAGGAATTCCATTAGACGACAACTGTGAATTAATTTCATCCTTCCTGGTATTTGAAGTAGGAGCCTTATTCACTTGTACAGAGTGTACGCTTGCGTTGTCCATGACAATAACAGAATTCTCTGCCATGTGCGGAAGTAGCTGTTGCACAGACTACCGCTTGAAGACAGCATAGGTCATTTCAGAGTGATAGTCATCTGATTCCTTCGTCTTCGATGCTTTAAATACTAATTTACTCTCTGCTATGAAACCTGCCTCTGCTGAACGAGCGTGAAGCACAATAAGGCGTCTCCCTTTTCCCACAGAAACCTTCAGGCCACCAACATCGTCCCTTGTCTTCCGGCACATTGGTCTTTAATGGCTTTGGTGAACGTATATTTGATTGAGATAATAAATACGTGATTTTCCGGCTTGTTTTATTTCGCACATTTCTCTTAAGAACACAGTTCTTGCTGCTACACGTCACTTCTCTCTATGAGCAGTTTTCTTCCATCATTGCTCTTTCTGTACTTAAATCCCATCTTCTTTAATATTCTGAGCATGGTAGATTTGCTACCGTTGAAACTTTCGGCTTCTTTCATGTAGGAACGTAATTTATCTGCTGTAGGATGTTCACCTTGGCTATACATGTCAAATATTTTGCGCCGTTCTTGCTGAAATCGTCGAGCTCACTTACGAATGTCTTTCGATTTCGGCACTTACACGGCGACTTCAAAATAGGTGAATCGTTCTCTTCAGTAGATGCTTTGGCTTCACTGGCGATCTGTTGTACAGTCCTCATACCGATACCACACGCCTCAGCTGTTCGTTCTTGGCACTTGGCAACACTGGGCGACGCTTTTTTGTCAGCTGTGGCTACCGCTTCCAGCTCCCGTCTAAAGAACTGATGCACGCGAAATATTATTTCTCTTGCCTGCTTGCATAATACTGAGTGAGATTTGCTGTTGCCACTCATATTACCACAATGCCTCGCAATAACATCCGAAAAAGCACCACACACAATGCTAAAACCAGTCGTAAACTTGCTCCGCACAGAACGAAATTAAATCGGGCGCTCGCTACGGCTGACTGACCCCCATGGGTCGGCAGGTCACGTGACTTCCGTGCTACTGCGCATCCACTCCTCACCCGCCAAGTTACATGACGCCCGCTCTAGCGCTGGATGTTTGGCGGTAGCAGTCGGCGCGGTCCGGCAGTGGTGTCCCTGCTGGAGTACTGGATATTCTTCCAGTTTTGCTTTCCTTGTTAATACATATCGATAAAACGAATATCACACTAGACTAATGTGGCACCTCTCTATCGAATGGGCACGTAAAATGCCGCTTTAAAAATAATTTTGTCCGTAATGGGAAATAAACCAACACTTTCTGTTGACAATGAGCGTCGCACGAAAGACACGACGAGCAGTAATTGTTCGGGCTGACCCCAGCTATACAATGCGAAAACTAAATTGCAAATACCTGCCGAAACACCCGTGGAATTGCACTTGACGACTCTTAGGAGAGATACCCGGTACCCACAGGGCGATTCCGAGTTGTTAATATACAGGGCGATTCAGTGATGATGTTACAAACTACCAGGGATAATGGAGAGGAGTAAATGCATTAATCTGAGGTAAGGTTCCCTGCTCAGGAAACGACACAGTCGCAACTTAATGACGAAAATCGTTCTGTAACCTTTGGCAGTGGACCCCTTCTACTGCAAGTGCCGCGCGGGATTAGCCGAGCGGTCTGAGGCGCTGCAGTCAGGGACTGTGCGGCTGGTCCCGGCGGAGGTTCGAGTCCTCCCTCGGGCATGGGTATGTGTGTTTGTCCGTAGAGTAATTTAGGTTAAGTTGTGTGTAAGCTTAGGGACTGATGACCTTAGCTGTTAAGTCCCATAAGATTTCACACACATTTGAACATTCTACTGCAAGCTCTATGATATCCGTATTTTCGGAGGAGATGGTAGGGATCCAAACACGGAAAAATATCCTGTAAGCTTCAAGAGCTTCGAGCACTTGCTCATCTTTGCTAGCGTGGAACACATCTCTCCTACTAAACAAGTGCTCATACATACTAATCAGACAAAACATTATGACCACTGCCCACTGCAAGGTTGGATATTTCCAGGTGGCGTTGCAGGCACGTGACGCAGTATGAAAAGTATGGAAGCCAAGCAGAGACGGATCGGGGATTACCCTAGCAAAGACATGCAATGCAAATGGCGAAATACACTGAGATAACAATCTGTGACAAGGGCAGGTTATTATTACGCAGAACTGTGAACGAGTGTCTTGAAAACGGCTAAGGTGGTCGAATGTTGACAGACTACTGTAGTGAGCATCTACAGAAAGCGGTAGAAGGGCAGGGCAACTAGGATCTAAGAGATTGGACGTCCACAACTCTTCACAGAACGTGGAATTTGGAGGCTTGTGTACAATGTAAAGTACGATAGATGGCGATCAGTGGCACCTATGGCGAAAGAGCGCAATGCTGGTGGACGCACGCGTTTTTCGGAGCACGCCACTCAGCACACATTGTTAACCAAGGGGCTCCACAGCAGACGACCCCTGCGTGTTGACATATTGGCCCAACGACATCGCAAATTACGATTCTAGGAGGCTTGGGACGATAGAGATTGGACCGTGTATCACTGGAAACATGTCGGCTCGTCGGATGGAGCACGATTTTGCTACACCAGGTCGATGGTCGTCTCTACATATGCCGTTGTCAAGTCGAACGGCTGCTCGAAACGTGCAGCGCGGCTCTGATAGACATTCACCTGAGCTTGGATAGGAATTGTGGCGGTAATCGAAGACATGTCAGCTGCGGACATGCCAGCTGCGGACCACCTGCATCCCTTCACACTTGATGACTTCCCCGACGACGGTGTCATCTTTCGGCACTGTAACTGCCCCTGTCTCGAAGCCAGAATCGCGCTGCAGTGGTTCGAGGAACATCCTACTGAAATCACGCTAGTATTTTGGCCACCAGATTCACCTGATGTGAATCCGAGGGTTCCGGTGTGACTCGCTATCGAGAGCCATCACCACGTTCACAAATCAACGTCCACTTATTACGGAAATTACATGACTTGAGCGTAGACACCTTGTACCACATAGCTCCATAACTATGCCAACGAACTGCAGAATCGATGACACGTAGACTCGGTGATGCATCGCGTTACATAGCTGGTTGCTCACAGTTTCACTTACTTGCGCAAAGTTATTCGTATCTTTTGGCACCATGTTGTACAGTTACTGTTAATAACAGGATGTGTGGTTTGAGAATGGTGAGTCAGCCTGTAACCGTTGGAATAGTGAATTCTATATTCACGTAACTGAGAAAAAATGGAAATGCCGTGTGGCTAGGGCCTCCCGTCGGGTAGACCGTTCACCTGGTGCAAGTCTTTCGAGATGACGCCAATTCGGCGACTTGCGTGTCCATGGAGATGAATTTATGATGATAAGTGTAGTGTCACCGCCAGACACCACACTTGCTAGGTGGTAGCCTTTCAATCGCCCGCGGTCCGTTAGTATACGTCGGACCCACGTGTCGCCACTATCAGTGATTGCAGACCGAGCGCCACTACACGGCAGGTCTACTCTAGAAAGACTTCCTAGCAGTCGCCCAGTTGTACAGCCGACTTTGCTAGAGATGGTTCACTGACTACATACGCTCTCATTTGCCGAGACGACAGTTTAGCATAGCCTTCAGCTACGTCATTTGCAGCGACCTAGCAAGGCGCCATATTCAGTTACTATTGATGTTGATATTGTGAATCATGTACCGTCAAGAGCGACGTCCATCATTAATGGATTAAAGTTAAGTATCAAACTAATTCCGTCCGCTTTCTAAATTCTAATTCCTTGTCATGTTCCAGACCTCACGTCAATATAGTCCTTCCCTCCTCACGCCAGCCTGCGTGAGCTAAAACGCGTGCATTTCGGCCTCCAATAGTAACACGGTGTTGGCTCTTCAGCCAAAACAACAATAAGGACAACACAACAACCAGTCCCTGAGAGGAGAAAAACTCCGACCCAGCCGGGAATCGAACCAGGGCCGTTAGGTACGTCATTCCGTCGCGCTGACCACTCACCTACCAGGGGCGGACTCAGAAAAAATAAAACTTTGTCAAATATTCCTAAATATCATACAGTTGCGGACCTACCATCACGACAGCATGCTTCGGATCAGCAAAAAACCTATCTGCCTTTTGATGTATGAAGTCGAGCTGTAACTTCAGCGAAACTTGTCTGAGTAAAAGAAGAAAAACTGAGTTTTCTCAAGGCGAATCCTACCCAGGATCAAATCTGAGAGTAGGTTTCATGTGTGTGCGTGTAAGACATTACATTGGTCTCGCACGTGCACCAAGTTTCTCTCCGATGATTGTCAGCCGGTAACGATGTCTTCTGCAAGCAAATTACTAAGACAAGTGCTCTCTTGCGGATATAAACAAGACGAGCAAATGTGATCTCTCATCATGTAAAGAACAGTAGTTGCCGTTCATCTCTGTCGAAAGCTGGAGTGTCCCAATTCAGGTGAGCCACGTGAATGACTGAATGTAGGCGATCGGTAATCCAAGGTGGGCCCGCATTGGCAATTAGCGTATGTAAATGTGTGGCGTGGCCGGCGGAGGAGCGGAAAGAGATAGGCGCGGGGCGCTCGTTGCATCGGATCCTATCTGGCCAGCACTCGCACCCGCCGCTGCCTCTCACCAGAGGCGCTGCTGTCTGCCCGACGCAACTCTCCCTTGTTTCACCACCCGGCACGTGTGAGTTTCTAGCAAGCACAACTCATCAGACCTCAAGCTAATATCACATCACACCGTGCATCTTCACCGACCTGGAATTGCGCGTCTGAAGTCTCATGCCACGTCTTCTTCGGTCGTCCCCCTGCTGCTAAAGGACTTGATGTACGTTTGTTAATCAAAGTACGCAACACTGCAGCAAATGATTTTCGATCTCCTCCTTGTAAGCGTATTGTCATATCGCTGGCTTAGTTGTGGAGTATCTTTGCGGGCAGCCGCGTCTGTAGTGAGTCGAGCACGGAACGCGAAACTGTTATGTTGTGTAGTATGTAGCTCTGAATGTAGCAGCATTGCTAGTATTCAGGTTGAAGTGTTGCTACAAGTGTGATTATAGTAAAGTGATGACATATGGAAATGGTTCAGAGCAAAGTGCGTCAAGAAGTAATTGAAAATGAGCAGTGGCGTTAATAACGTATTTATGTATCCTCTCGTTGCGTGTCGCATACGTCGATCATCCGCGCCGTGTTCGGTCTCCAAGAATGAACAAATGTGAATCAGCAATACTATTTACCACAAAAGAGTGCAATCAAGTGCCAGTGATTTGTAGCGAGCGTGAGCACGAGCGTTCGATCATCGCATTCCGCATCATCAACAATCAGCCGCGCCGCGACGGTTACGCGTACGCTCGTCTGAATGATATTTTGGACTGTTAATCATCAAGATTCTTAATTAGCATAAACATTTACGATTTAGAGTGTAAACAGTGCAACCTGTGGTTTCCATATCGTCTCAGAATATAGACGTTCATACCAGACATAGGACAGTGTTGTGTTTAAACGTTGAGTGGCTCCCCTAAACCCGCTTGCATTTTTACGATAGATAATTTCAGGCAAGCCAACAGCCAGCTGTGGAGCAGAACATTACGACCACCGCGGGATTATCACGTACGTGGTGTGGACAGGGCGCACGGTCAAGCAACAGTCCGAAACGACAAACATATAAAGGTACCCTCCCCCGCCATTTGACTCCCGTGTGTGTTACATCCTGTTTATGGACACACTATGTTACCCTTCTGATGATCAGCTTTCAAACATGCAGAAGCTTCAGTATTTCGAAGTATTAGTAACCTACGCCATTTAACCAAGTCTTACAAAGTTCGCACGTGGCATATACAAGGGCTATTCGAAAAGTAAGGTCCAATCGTTTGCGAAATGCGAAGCACAGTGAAAATCCGATGAACTTTGCATAGATGTGTTGAACAGTACCTCTAGCACACTCGTCGATCAGGTCACGTTGCTCTTTTCATTTCTCAGCGCACAGTGACCACTTGCAGATGCCTATAAAATACAATCTTCGCCGAGAGCTTGTGAGTAATTTCGCCTGATTTCATGCTCCCCGCACAACGTAAATGTCATGCACTTCCTTCGTCATGATAATTCTAAGCCGCACATTGCAGGTGTAACCTCCCCTTCCCTAATCGACCTACTGGATTGCGATATAAACGTGATCGCATACGCCTAATGAAATTTTACACTGAGTAAGGCTATCGTTGCCGCGCGGGATTAGCCGAGCGGTCTTTGGCGCTACAGTCATGAACTGTGCAGCTGGTCCCGGCGGAGGTTCGAGTCCTCCGTCGGGCATGGGTGTGTGTGTTTGTCCTTAGGATGATTTAGGTTACGTAGTGTGTAAGCTTAGGGACTGATGACCTTAGCAGTTAAGTCCCATAAGATTTCACACGCATCTGAACATTTCTTAAGGCAGGAAAGTGTACAACAGGCTCTTCGGAAAGAAGAATGTATTCTAAATTAGAGCTAAATACTGACGATAATTTTGAAATGGATGGAATGTAGTGCAATGTCAACTGCACAGGGGGCAAAACGGCACCACGTAATATTAACTACAAAAATCACTGATAACTCAAAGAAAACACTGATGAGCTAAAGAAAAGGATAATTCAAAGATAGACAGTCCTCTAGGGCAATAAATCTCCAGAATCTTTACAAAGGTAATGGCAAAGAATTTTAAGCACATAATCACTGGCGTGGCAACAGAAGGTTGTCACGCTTTTCCACAGCAGCACAGTCCACGAGACAATGAATAAATCAGCAAGCACTGAGTTTGCAGTTACTCATTCCGAAATACTAAATTTTGAAAGTAACGTTAAATGAAATTACTGGTCTTTTATTTAACCAGTAAATGACTGGCTTATCTTAAACTTTTTTATGTAAAAATTTAGAAAAGTGCAAGCAATTTACTTTTGATCATTGAAAGATTGAACTAGATTTACTTTAAGTAAATCAGCAATTGGTTTTAATTTTAAAATGACAACAATGAAATACGTACCAAGCCAGCAGAAGTCACTGGCTAAGCTAAATACAAAATAAATGAAATTGCGCACTCTTAATTTGTGCTGTATCTTTAGTCATTAGTTTTGCCAGTGAAATTTTCCTTTTCTTTTAGTAGCCTGTGTTATGTAATACAAGAATGAACGGTTAGTGTGGCAGAAAATTTAGACTGAAACTGGATTTCAGTAAACGTACTAACTGGCCACTTCTGATATTCTCAAGAGACTCGGTGATTGCATGGGGACTCTGCTTGATAATAATTTCTAAGGACAATGACAATATAGGTGCCCTATATGTTTTAACTGTTTCTAGTTATTATTCAAGTTATTCAAGAAAATCAACTGGGCAAGATCTCTAGATTACTATGTCTGTCAGACAACAGTCTTACGATGTTGTAGCTGTGCGGCCGACGAAGAACGTAGCCGACGACAATTCGAAGCTGCCGCTGCTGCTGCTGCTGCTGCTGTTCGATGAGAACCCCGAGTCGTCTCCAGAGCCACAGATAATCATGGGACAGGCAATAGCTGGAATTGCAGTTTCCTCCGCCTATCCGCTCCTACCTGCTCTCAAAACTCTCAGGTTAACAAATCAGGCGCGCCTACATTAAGCCGCGGCGGAGAAAACGTAGAACACTTGCATCAATCTAACGGTCTTGCTACCCTGCTGCTGGCAGCGCGACAGAGATTCACCATGAGGTTAGGCGAAAAACGACACATTTACTGCAATTTCTTGTTTACTATTAATACATTTGGTCTTGGCTGCTGCCCAGCGATTTACAATGTTGTCATTATAATTAGAATCAAAAGTATACAATCAAAATTAAATACGCTAGAACATCGATTACGTATTAAATATACAGCTTCAGAATCAAAAGTACAGTGCAAGTTATCAACGGATATTAAACGGCGAAAATTTTGGGTGGTTAGGAGGTATCTTACGTGCATTTTCGGTGTTACACACGGTCAATGAAGGCGCTCCTGCAGCGATTTCGACGGGAAGTGTTTGATCAGCCACCGTACAGACCGGACTTCGCTGCCTCTAATTTTCATCTTTGCTTACACGAAGCGATGGCTATGAAGACAGCATTCTGGGACAGACAACAAGCTACATATCAGCGTAGAGAATCGGCAGAAAGAACAGGCGACTGCCTTCTATGACGAGGGTATCGGAAGGTTATTATAATGCTACGACAAATGTCTCAGTCGGTGACTATGTAGAGAAGTAGATGGAAGGGGTAGTTAACTGTTGCAAATAAAACATTTTTTTTTTTTGTTTTCACTGTAGTTTCCTGTTCGCGGTCGAATCTTACATTCCGAGTAGCTTTCGTATATAGACACCTTATACTACATAAACGAGGGCTGTTCGGAAAGTAAGGAACGATCGGTCGTGAACTGGAAACCACAGTGAAAATCAAAACTGTTCCCTTTACACAGTCACACTTTCCAGGTACTTCTCTACATAGTCGCCGCTCAGACTCAGACATTTGTCAGAGCGTTATACCACATTTCCAACACCAACGTCATAGAAGGCAGCCGCCTGTGCTTTCCGATAATTCTCTACGGTGGTTTATAGCGCGTAGCCTGCGTCCAAGTGTCGTCTTCGTATCCAGCGTTTCATGTGAACAGAGATGATACTCAGGATGAGCCAGTTAGGGCTGTGATGTGGGTGATCGAACACTTGGCATCGAAAAGGCTGCAGGAGCGTCTTCACTGCCCCTGCAGAGTGCGGCTGAGAATCGGTATGAAGAAGGACGTGCGTGGCAGTTGTGTTAGGTGGGCTGCATTCATTAAGGCGAAGCCTCTCAGCGGGCCCTCCTACTTGACGGAAGACATCGTTGTTCTAGGCACCTTCACTCGCTTTCAGTGCGCTCACAACTGGAAAGAGCGTCTTGAAGCGATCAAGGGGGATACTAGAGACACTGCTCAAAACGTCTGAGAAAAGCCTCGTCGGATTTTCACAGTGGTTTCCATTTCACGACCGATCGTTACTCACTTTTCGAATAGCCCTCTTATACAAGAACTTTACACGTTTTTGATAGACGTAGTGGCTTGAAATTTTAACAGTTCGGCTCTTACTGCCAGAAATACATGATGTCTGCGTCTGGACTAAATACGACGGAGTGACGCATTAGTTACGGTAACAAGTAGTGGGAACGGACTGCACGACTTTTACGGAACGAATGCTATCTTCCGACTGACTGATACCTTATTGTCACGTAGATCGCTATGTTTCGGTATTGAAACACAGACTGATGAAGGCGTTGTGTGCCACACCTATACAGACACATGCGTAATATGGGTATTACAATTTCTGCATCTACATCTTTCATGTGGAAACCACCTAAGGGAATCTGAGGGAGGTGTACCAATGTCAGTTCCTCCTTTTTCTGTTCCAGTCGCGATGTTTCGCGTGAAGAACGCTTGCTGCTAAGCCTCTTTGTAGCCTAGAATTTCTCTAATTTTAGATACATGCTCTTCTAGAGAGATATACGTAGGAGGAAGCAATATATTGGCTGATACTTCTAGGAACGTATGCTCTCGGGACTTTAAGAGTGAAGCATACCCTGATGCACAACGCCATCCTTGTAGCGTATGCCACAGGGGTTGGCTGATCATCAGCGTGACGCTTTCGCGCCTACTAAATGAACCTTTAACAAAACGCGCTACTGTTCTTTCAGTCCTATCTGGTATGGATCCCATACTGACAAGCAATAGTCAACAAATGGTCGAAATGAGGGTTTTCTGAGATGTCGTTAACTGACGAACTATATTTCCTGAGGGTTCTTCCAATGAATCTCAGCCTGGCGCCAATCTTAATCGCTCTTAATTTTACGTGCTCATTCCACTTCAAAAAGCTCTGTACACATACTCCAAGATATTTTATGGAATAAATGCTTCCAGTGAGATTACAACAATGTGTTGTCACGCAATACTGGGTCTTTGTGTGTCAGTATTCTCAATGCTGTACATTTGTTTATGGTGAGCGTGAACTGCCACTCTTTACACCAAGCGACTATCCTCATTTGGTCTTCCTCCATTTTGCGACTATTTTCTAGCATTGCGGCTTCTCTGTAAACAATGGCATCATCCGTGAAAAGCACTGTGGAACTTACCAAGTCTTCTACGAGAATATTTATGTATACATAGCTGGAAAAATAATTACGACAGAAAGCAGGACTTTTGCGACATGAACGAAAGCTGATAGGCGTGTTTCTATGTCTGAAAGATGACATATTCTGTATAGGGTATGTTGGATGACGATGGGCTGTCAGGATGCGCCGTCCGAGTTTCCCAAGTCATTTATTATTTCCAACTACGTGCCCCCGTTCCTCTCAGTCTGCATCACCACGTCCCGCAATGATGAGGACGCCACTTTGCTATCTGCGAAACGGCTTGGCGCGGAATGGATGCCTTAGTGTCCCGTGCAGTCCCTGCTCTGTGTCAGCCTTTTACGGCCTCGGAGTTGTGACAACGACAGGCTTCACTGGCAGTCGATTCAGTGATCTCCGTCCCTGCTGTCTCAGCGCCACCCACTGGAAGCTGCAAGGCGACCGTGGTGTGCTTCCCCACCAGCGCTGCGGCGACGACAAGCGTCCGCGATCCGGCATCCGAATCTGCGGCCCTTGCCTCACGATGCCTCCAGCGTGTGTTGGGAGCCAACAAGACTGCCCGCGGTAGAGAGCTGTGGCGTGGCCCGCGGCTCACTTCGTGCAGACCTCACGTTGACCTCAGAGAGTCGAACCAGTGACCTGACGTGGACTGGAATGCTGGCACCCCATCTGCTGCCGGTGGTGGGACACAGCCCGCCATCCAGAGGAGCTGTCACACTTGAATGCCTTGTTAGTGAACCGGCGCCTATTTATACTCAGCTGTGCGCCTCTGTTTTGCTGAACATACCACTCCGAGTCATGTACTCATAACACCTAGGTGGGCCAGTGGGTCCCTCCTTCTGCCTGTAACTTGCACCATGCAAACCTCTGTGTTTACTCTTTTCAGCGGGTCTACGGCCATATGGCCTCCATTCTACTTGGAAACTGCCGGTAGCGTAACTTACTGTCAACAGGCCCGCCCCGGCTGTAACTTGCACACTCCCAAATATTGCACCGAATCTAACTTTCCTATCTTAAGCAGTGGTGCCGCTACAATTCAAATTTCGTGCTAGTTGCTCAAGAGTGGAGCTGTTAGCGCCACAAAGAGGAAGCAAAGCCGGCCGAAGTGGCCGTGCGGTTAAAGGCGCTGCAGTCTGGAACCGCAAGACCGCTACGGTCGCAGGTTCGAATCCTGCCTCGGGCATGGATGTTTGTGATGTCCTTAGGTTAGTTAGGTTTAACTAGTTCTAAGTTCTAGGGGACTAATGACCTCAGCAGTTGAGTCCCATAGTGCTCAGAGCCATTTGAACCATTTTTGAGGAAGCAAACAAAATTTGCTTTAAAAACACGCTGTAACGATCTTGAGCATTAGTCACCTTTGATTGTGGACGTGCTGAGTTGATACTAGTCAACAATGCCTTTCAGGCGACAAAGACGCCATTATCAACACCTAATGAATTTGAACGAGGTCGTGTAACAGGTCTACAAGAGCCGGATGTTCCTTCTGCGATACTGGAGAGAGACATGACAGTAATGTACCACTACATATGATTGTTGGCAACCATGGTCACGAGAATGTACGGTTGCTAGAAGACAGGTCTCTGGATGGGAAAGTGGCACTACCACCGGGAGGAAATACCATCGTGTTCAGCGTATGGTTCTGGTGCATCTTACTGCACCTGCTGCAACAGTTTGACCAGCACTTGGCACCACAGTGTCACAACGTACAAGTCTGTTACTTCATAGACAACACCGCGGCAGATGTCCTGTAGCGTGCACCCCTTTGACCACAAACCACCGGTATTCAGTGGTGGCAACTGAGACCTCACTGGAAGGCAGGCAGTGGTCTGTTGTATTTGCTGATGAAAACTGGTTCTGCCTCGGTGTTAGCGATGGCTGTGTGTTGGTTTGGAAGAGCCCAACGGAGGGCCTGCAACCAAGCTGTCTGCGTGCTATGCACACTGGACCTACACCTGGAGTTATGGTCTGGGGTGCGATTTCGTATGACAGGCGGTGTACTCTCGTGGCTGTCCCACGCACACTGACTGCAAATTTGCACGTCAGTCCCGTAATTTGACCTGTTGTGCTTCCATTCATGAGCAGCACTCCATGGAGTGTTTGCCAATACAGTAACGCTCGTCTTTGTAACCCAACGTGCTCCACATTGTGTCGACATGTTGTCTGAGCCAGCTCGATCACCAGACCTGTCTCCATTCAAGCACATATGGGACATCATCGAACGACAACTCCAGCGTCATCCACAAGTTGCAGTAACCGTCGCTGTATTGACCTACCAAGTGCTACATGGGATGAACTCCAGCCCACAAACTGACATCCGACACCTGTACAATTCACTGGATGCACGTTTGCATGCTTGCATTGAACAGTCTGGCGGATACACCAGTTATTAATGTACCAACATTTCACATTCGCAATTACTTGTCTCGTGCTTACATTACTCTGTGATCCTGCAATGTGAATTACTGAAATGTGTTATCTATACCAATGTATTCCCGTAATAGCATTACTCTACATTAATTACTTTTGGTGTTGCGATTTTTTCCGTCAGTATATATTGTGGCAAGTAATGGTTGTGTATCTCTCCCTTGGGGCCCGCTCGAATTTACTTTGTAGTCGGAAGACGTCTATCCTTCTAGAATGACGTGCTGTCTTCCATTCGGTAGAAAATTCTCAAGCCAGTCAATGTACTGAAATACAGAGCTGTTAAATCCGAGATAGTAACATAAAAATCAGGAAAATTAAAAAGAATAGAGGCAGAATAGGCATGAAATGTTTATTTAATAGGATTAGAATATCTCAATATACTTGATACTATTTTATGGAAGTGGAGTTCATTGTGAAATGAAATTACCATCATTCTCTAAAAATTCTCCACGAACTGAAATTATCTCATTGGCATAATTATTGAAGTAACACGTTACTTGAGCAAACATTTGTAATTTTGGAAACAGAAAAATCGGGGTTTTTTTGAGAAAAAAATTACATTTTAAGATTAGAAGATTCTAGAATACCAACTTTCTGAGTACGAATAAGTTTTGAAATGCAAGATTTTTTGAAAAGAATGAAACTTTTGTAGAAAAAATGGGAACGAGGGCTTTGCAGGGAGCTATACAAAATTAAGAATAAACAACTAACTATTCGCGAACTATTTCTAGGATAAGGTGATTTAGCAGGCAAGTCAGATTGCCTTATTTGTTCGTCAACCTAGGAACGTATTGTGAACACGGTTATTGCCGTCTTGGAATACGGGAGCGCCAGCGGCAATCTCATCAAAATGATTCAAATGAAAGGGCCATAGTTCGTCATTGAGAGTGTTGAAAACCACAGCTTGGGTCAGCTCGCAGCTTGGACCCTCTAATGTGTCTGTAACAGGTTTTCTTTCAACTTCAGCCGCCAGAAAAGTTCCTGGTCACTCGAAAGTCGTTTACCAGTGTTTTCACCAACGGAAGTTCAAGTCGCATTGCTTTTCCAGCTACACCGAAGCGAAATCCACTGAAAAGACTTACCTGCTATATGTGTATTGATAATATATGGATATCTCTGTTTCAACATAAAGCTGAGTAGTCGAAGTTTATTCCCATATACACATATACATCTACAAGACAACTTTAAAATTCATACTTAAGTGCCAGGCAGAGGGTTCATCGAACCCCCTTGAGACTATTTCTCTGCTGTTACACACTATAACTGCACGTGCAAAAAACAAACATCTAAATATTACTGTGCGAGCTCCGATTTCTCTCATTTTATTACGACAGTCATTTCCCCCCACGCAGATAGGCGCCAAAAAATAGTTTCACTTTCGGAGGACGGAGTTGGTGAATGAAGTTTCGCTAAATGATCACGCCGCAGCGAAAAACCCCTTTGTTTCAATGATTAGTACCCCATCTAGCGTATCATGTCCTTGATACTTCTCCAATATTCCTTGATAATAAGAAAGAGATGTCCTTCTTTGAACATTTTTTCATGTCTCCGTCAGTCGTATCTGGCAAGGATCCCACACCGCACAGCTAAAAGGGCAGAAGAGGACGGATAAGGGCAGTATAGGCAGCCTCTTTAGCAGACAGGCACCTATCAACCTGAATGACTGAACCTAAGTCATGATATGAGAAATAGAACCAAAACATCACAGAACAATCTCCGCGCTGAAGTACAACCTCTACACTCTACGGTTTAAACGCCTCATTCGGACCTAGACTCCGTCCGTCATTTGAAAAGAGTTGAAAAAGAAAGTCGTCGGACTAGACCCCTCCAGACAACTACCGTCTAGTTTTGTGTTGTTTCGCTCGCTGAAGACGACCAGGTTCACGCGTTTTGCAACGGAACCGGTTCCAAATGTCCATTGTATGTTTGTTCGGAAATTGGTTGGGACAGGTCTGCATTCACTAAAGAAGGAACTTCTGGCGGGTTGAAACAAACTGTCTCTGAAAAATCGTATCCCGGCGGTTAGGATCTTTTTTACGACCATTGTTATTTCTCTTGTTACACGACTGCGATTGGTATACGATACTTTGAACGGTCCTTGTTGATACGCCATAAATCGGGGAACTTCATCCACTTCATCAATTATAAGGTCTTTGGCATGTCCAAACATGATAGCTCCATCAGGAAAAATATTATCGGTTCACACTGTCTCCGCAGTCGTCATCACGAATTAAAACCATTGACTGCCACAGTTGGCATGGTGATTCACTTATACCTGTGTAATAGCAGCGTCTGGAACCTTCCAGAGGGGCCTGAAGTGACGCCTGGGCCGAAGGCAAGTTGGGACATCGAGCGAAAGCAAAGCCGGGTGCCTGATGGTTACAGGGAGGCGGGAGCGGCAGTTTCAAATGTGGCGCCGGTCCATCGCACCACGTGACTGCGCTCGGTCCTACACGTGGTCCACGGGAAATGCGGAGCCCCGAAACGAAAGTCTAACGTCAGACTAGTTACCTTTCCCGACATATATCGCAAACGCTCGTTTAAGCCCGGGGCCCAAGGGCAATCCGTCAATGAAAAGGTCCCATTAAAGGCCTCAGCTTTGCTATGTGTTACTGAGAGCACGAGTGTTTGCAAATACACAAATCTGAAGTATTAAAATGGTTTGAAATAGTAATTCGCTGCACCTTGCAAGACCTCGAGAGTCACGTGCTACGGTGTACGACATACTGCTTGTATAGCTCGCTGGCACCGGTTCCGCGGCAGGACCGGATGAGATGCTCAACTTGGCTTCCCCACATGCATCACTTCGGCCCTCTACAAGATTCCAGACGCTGCCATTGCATATTTTCAGGGAGAACACTGTGCCAGTCCCGGCAGTCAGTGATTTCAACTCCTGCAGACAATCTTGGAGACAGTTATCATAAGATCGAGCGTTTTATTCGGAGTGACGCGGCTTGTAAACAGAGAAGATTTTATTAAAGCACGCCACTGCGGATGACTCCAAGGACGACAGCTCCTTTCTGAAATTCTGTCATGTCTCCATGCCGATCCCTCTTACTGGGCTAATTATTTGCAGCCAACTGGCACATACAGGGTGTCCCAGAAATGTTGCGACAAACTTCGAGGTGTTGCAGTGTGTGTCTTGAGGAACAAATCGAGGGTAGAAAACCGTGTGTGGAAATGTTATCAAACCACGCTATAGTGCGTCGAAGTTATAGCCACCGTCGCCCGCCACAAGGCCTCCATTTCGGCAACAAACGTGTGTCTGCACGCTGACGGACCGTCTTGCAGTGTTGCTTGTTGTTTAGTGATCACCCCTGACTTCCACGATCGCCAGTGGGGAAGACAGAGCAATAGTCCGTTTCACGAACGCTGGTGGTTCGCGTATTCGAGGCACGGACGGCGATTGCGTTGCTGACGATTCCGAGCGACACCTGCAGTACGCGCATGCGCATGCTTTCTGCTTGGAGAAAGCGTATATCCTGGAAATTATGTCTCTCTCTTGCTTCAGCGGCGTTTATAACTTACCACCACAATCAGCGATGACAACTCGCAATAAATGAGATCGAAATTCACTAAACAACTCGCTACGACCACGGTTAATGCTCGCATTAGCTACGGCATTCACAGCACAACGTTCAGAATGTACTGAACGCTCCTTGGCTGTCGGAGAATACGTGACGTAGGTGCGCAGAACAAGTAGAAACTCGACCGCCATAGTTCGTGACTCCAAATATAGGTGCTGCATAGAAAGGCCACGTCTCCTATGAACGCGATTCTCTGTTGCCTTGGTGAATGATGGTTTTGGACATGGGCTATTTTTCTTCTGTATACTGAATAACATTCGAGATTATGGAGTGTGTCAGGAGAAAAATAAACTGCGGACGGAAACCCGTATCCGAAACCGTCATCCATCAAAGCAACGGAGTATCACATTCATAGGAGATAAGGCCTTTCCGCGCAGCAGCTAGTTCCGTCTTCTCCACTGCTGATCGAGGTAATCAGTCGCGAGCACTGAATAACAAATAGCGTAGTGTAGGTAGTTTTAAAAGAATGAAATATTGCTGATAATCATTTGGTTTATTTATTCACAGTTACGACAAAAATGATTGACTCCCAATAATATTTCGTAAGGTCACCATCTGGTAACATTTCGATAAGTCATCAGATCTGTTAATCTGACATGAGGGTCGCGAGGAAAATTGGAAATAAATGGCGTAAGTACTGAGTGATCGCCATGAAATGTGCGCCGTGCCCGGCTCGTGTTCATGCCGTTTATTGTATGTCATCTTCTCTTACAGTTTTCTTATTCCATTTACTAGCGTCACTAACTTCATGCCTTACCTGCCGTGAGTGGCAGCAGCAGCGCTTATCGATAAGTGCACTGTCGTACCATCTCTGGAGCAGCCGATAGTACGAGGTGCATTCAAGTTCTAAGACCTCCGATTTTTTTTTCTCCAGACTGGAAAGAGATAGAAACATGTGCATTGTTTTAAAATGAGGCCGCGTTCATTGTCAATACGTCCCAGAGATGGCAGCACCGTACGGCAGATGGAATTTTACCGCCAGCGGCGAGAATGAGAACTGTTTTAAATACTTAAAATGGCGACGTTTTCCTTACTTGAACAGCGTACAATCATTCGTTTTCTGAATTTGCGTGGTGTGAAACCAATTGAAATTCATCGACAGTTGAAGGAGACATGTGGTGATGGAGTTATGGATGTGTCGAAAGTGCGTTCGTGGGTGCGACAGTTTAATGAAGGCAGAACATCATGTGACAACAAACCGAAACAACCTCGGGCTCGCACAAGCCGGTCTGACGACACGATCGAGAAAGTGGAGAGAATTGTTTTGGGGGATCGCCGAATGACTGTTGAACAGTTCGCCTCCAGAGTTGGCATTTCTGTGGCTTCTGTGCACACAATCCTGCATGACGACCTGAAAATGCGAAAAGTGTCATCCAGGTGGGTGCCACGAATGCTGACGGACGACCACACGGCTGCCCGTGTGGCATGTTGCCAAGCAATGTTGACGCGCAACGACAGCACGAATGGGACTTTCTTTTCGTCGGTTGTGACAATGGATGAGATGTGGATGCCATTTTTCAATCCAGAAACAAAGCGCCAGTCAGCTCAATGGAAGCACACAGATTCACCGCCACCAAAAAAATTTCGGGTAACCGCCAGTGCTGAAAAAATGATGGTGTCCATGTTCTGGGACAGCGAGGGCATAATCCTTACCCATTGCATTCCAAAGGGCACTACGGTAACAGGTGCATCCAACGAAAATGTTTTGAAGAACAAATTCCTTCCTGCACTGCAACAAAAACTTCCGGGAAGGGCTGCGCGTGTGCTGTTTCACCAAGACAACGCACCAGCACATCGAGCTAACGTTACGCAACAGTTTCTTCGTGATAACAACTTTGAAGTGATTCCTCATGCTCCCTACTCACCTGACCTGGCTCCTAGTGACTTTTGGCTTTTTCCAACAATGAAAGACACTCTCTGTGGCCGCACATTCACCAGCCATGCTGCTATTGCCTCAGTGATTTTCCAGTGGTCAAAACAGACTCCAAAAGAAGCCTTCGCCGCTGCCATGGAATCATGGCGTCAGCGTTGTGAAAAATGTGTACGTCTGCAGGGCGATTACGTCGAGAAGTAACGCCAGTTTCATCGATTTCGGGTGAGTAGTTAATTAGAAAAAAAATGGGAAGCCTTAGAACTTGAATGCACCCCGTATTTCAGGGTCGTCGTGTGTCTGGAGTTGAGTTGGGCCGCATCAGCAGTGAAGTCGGGGACGGAGCGCCGGTGAGGCGCGGACATCCAGTGCTCGCCGACAGCTGGCGAAACACTTGAACTGTCCGACGGAAGGAGACTGGAGCGAGGACGACCGTTGGTTGGTCATTCGGTCGGTCGTCTCATCGGCCGACGCCGACGTGTATTTGATTCTTTAATCGTTTCCGGGCCTAGGCAGTCGGTCGGTTGGGGCAGAGCCGTGAGGAAGTCTCCGTGGCGCGTGGTCAGGCGAGAGCCGTGGCGGCGTGCACGCGCGGTTGGAGTTGTGACACGCTTCTTGCGAGGGTTACGAAATTCGTCGCTCACCGATCCTGGACACTTGAGTGATCACTTAACCTACTATCGAGAATCAACTGCTATCACATCTCTTCGTTTGATCCTGGTTGTTGCTTTCCTGGAGATTCCCACCAGCAACAAGGTGTGTGCACTGAAGTCAGCTAGAATTGCAGCCGTCTTCTTGCATCGTGTTTAACTTAATTTAATTCATTCCTTCATTGATGAAGTGTATCAGCGGTATCTTCTGCCTTGTGGCCGTTGATGTCTCGGTGACCTGCACTGGTCGTTGACGTAGTTTTCGGCAGTGTATTTTCCTCGTCGTGTTGATGCTGTCCAGCATGGCGTGCAGTTCGACAGCTGATGTGTTGTTGGTAGTTTTGGGCGTTTATTCTGATTTGGCTGGATTGGGCACCATTATACAGAATGTTGTGCTATTGACATCTTGTTGTCGTTTTGCCGGTCAGGTGGAGCAGAACTGATATTGTTGGTTGGTTAGTCGGCTGGCTTGCGGTTGGGTTGCCTTCCGATTGAGAGGTTGTCGGTCTGGCTTCCTGTCTCACCTAAAGGTGCGTTGGTGTTACTTTCCCAGGCCGATCCTTGGAACCTTCTGAGAGCCGCTGCTTGGGTTTTACATAGTGATTTCCCCTTTAGCCTTAAGTACTCTGTGTGGCCTTCAACCAAGTTTTAGCTTATTAAAATTGCAAAAAAAAAGTTTCTTCTTTGGTATGTGGCCTTCAGTCGAGTTTTCAAACTTTTCAAATCAAAGTCGAAAAATTTTGTCTAGGCCTTAAGCCATAAGAAATATTTTCTAGTTTATATGTGGCCTTCAGCCAAGTTTTACAGCTTAAATTAAAAATTGGAAATTTCTTTGTGTGGGCTTTAAGCCGTGAGATTCTTTGGGTTTCGTATGTGGCCTTCAGCCGAGTTTTATGTGAAGCATTTTAGGATAAAGCCTTTAGCCTATTTTAGTTGAAATTTAGAAGCTCGCCCCTTTAGGCCTTAAGCCGTAAAATTGTTTTCTGCATGGTGTGTGGGCTTCAGCCGATTTTATTCTCTCTTAAATTAAAAAATTAAAAATCCTTGTCTTGTCCGGAAGTCATAAGATAGTTATTCCTTAGTATGAGGCCTTCAGACGAGTTTTACACAAAATATTTTAAGATAAGGCCTTCAGCCTTTTCAAATTGAATGCTCTTCTTCCTAGGCCTTAAACCGTTAAATTGTTTTGTTGATATGCGGCGTTCAACCTAGTTTTCAGCCTATTTAGATTGAACATTGAAAATCTTTGTCACGGCCTTAAGCCGTAACACCGTTCTTGATTAATGTGAGGCCTTCAGTCAAGATCTATGAAAAAAAAATTAAGCTAAGGCTTTCAGCCTATTTATAGTGAAGATAAAATTTTTTTTCTAAGGAAGTGAAACCTCCAGAAGAACTCCTGCACCTCAATTCCTCGCTCGAGAGTTTTTGATTCTTGCTTGTGTGATTGTGTGTTTCAAGAAATAAAGTTTATATGTTGAGTGCAACTGACAGTAACTTATTTTGGCCCCTTTCCACAAATGTAACGTCACCCGCTCTGTTCTGCTAGCTCAGGGATTTCCAGATGATTTAGTAAATGAGACAACTGCTGAAGGCAACATGTACTACCATGGAATTTTTTTGTGGAATTTTTTTGTGGAATTTGGAACTAAACGTATCACGACTTGCAAGGTAAATCGTTAGAGTGAACCACTAAGATGTAATTGATTTGACTTTTCCTATAGTCATGCTGTAGCGGCTCGTCTTACCATATTGCAAATGCTCGTGACAGAAATGCTGTGACCTCATTCCGCGGTAGCGCCAGTCTGCTTCCTTCTGAGTTGGCGTCATACGAAACAGCTCTGTGAGGCGACCGCGCGGATAGAAACGTCACACGATTTCTGTACGTACTGTGCAAGGAACCCTCGCCTTATCAAGTTTTTCTTTACAAGTTAATCCTGATTGGTTGGGTTCTACGTCTTGTGGGCTCCGACATCTAAAAATGCGACTCTAAGAGTGGAGGTCCCCATCGCAGGACTATGTTTAACTTGATTAACCAGTGATTTTTTTCCGAAGTGTTTCCTCTGTAAAAAGTCATTCCTTGCTCTTTGTGGCCGTTTCTCCAGCCAATAAGAAAGCTTCCTTTCGGCGCTGCCGTGCTTTCAGGTATTCTGGGAAAAGTTCTATATGAGCCATCGTCCTTACTTCTTACATTCTTAAACCAAGTTTTCTGTGTAGGAGCTGCAGCTTTAGCCGCGTCCCACGGTTTTCAAAGAAAAGGGGTTTTCTTTTCACCTACCCGATAGCAGCCTCTGGTATCCTTCCCGAAAGTCGCGTCTACGTGGAGCCGACATTAGCGCTTTCTGCTAAGGTTCCTATTCACTCTATCTCACAAAACTTTTTCTGAAGTCGTCACTGCTCGAAGCTCTCAATGTTGTGGAATTCGGCCGGCGAGAGAAGGCACTGCTAGCTCTCAGTCATTGTGCGACCCTTTCCTTATGGTCCCTTCTTCGAAGAGAAGAAACGGAGCGACGGGTCTTCTGGCGTTTGGTTCACTGGCCGTGACATCCAGTTTCCTTCCGACTACCTACTTACTTCCCAATAGCATGCAAGTCCATTTTTATACTACTGCAAAGAACAATCACTCATACATTTGAGATCAATCAGTTAGATTGAGAATGATATTTTATTTTAATATTGTGTATCTGCATATGCTGCGGGTCGATTCCAAAAAATGGTCCCTTAACAACTACGAGACGATCCATTTAAGGTTCATCAGCATAGAAAGACATGTTTCCTGCCGAACGGGTGGCCTAGTAGCAGGCGCTGGCACCTGTAACTTCGATGCTGTGCGCCGTCGTTGGACTTCGTTTCTGGACACTGGTTCCTTTACTCGATTTGTTCCCAAAGACACCCTCTACAACCTCCCGAAGTTTGTGGCAACATTTCTGGGAACTACTGCTTAAATCACTTCAGTGCCATTTCACGTCATCGGTAGAGGGCCGCCTGACTGCCTGGTACTAGTTCTACGCCACCTGCAGCGCTCCAAAGTGATCAGTGAGAAACATTTTGTACGCATGCTCATGGGTTAACAGCAATTTCTCGGTGCTGCAAGAATGTCTTCCATACAAATTCTCATCGCTACAGAGCTCAACTTGAACAAGATCTTAAACGTATTAAGCTTCGCTCCCACCTTATTGTGTATTCTGCTGAAATGTGTTTGGAAAAGCAGACTACTCTCATGATGTGTAACAAGCGTAGCGCTTCGGAAATTATACCTACTTGACCTTTTCATACATATATAATTTTTTAACATTTGACACAAGTGAGTTTCTCGTAGTCTGGTGTTATTTGTCAATTAATTTCATCACGTATGTGCCGTATGGGAATTTTGTTACTACAACGCGTTAGATTTATACTGCCAGTTAGTTCAAAAATTGGTTCAAATGGCTCCGAGCACTATGGGACTTAACTTCTCAGGTCATCAGTCCCCTAAAACTTACAACTACTTAAACCTAACTAACCTAAGGACATCACACAGATCCATGCCCGAGGCAGGATTCGAACCTGCGACCGTAGTGGTCGCGCGGTTGCAGACTGTAGCGCCTAGAACCGCTCGGCCAGCCCGGCCGGCTGTCAGTTAGTTATTCTAATCGGCTTGTGTTGACAGTTAAGTCACATTATATTATTCCACTTATTTAAGCTTTGCGTCCGTTTTCAATAATCATATGTTAAGTATCATCTTCATTTCAAACATTAAGCCTTTTTTTTGTTTTGACTGTTACGGTATCCATCGCTTCCCCAGTCTTCCTTCACTTCTCCTCCTAATTTGTTTACATCTTCTTATGCGGAGAGATAATCTTAATCTTAATAAATCATTTAGTTTCCTCACTCGTGTCAGTATTTAATTATCAGGCCTCTGAAGCAACAGTGCACTCGATCAGTGGAAGTAAATACTAGTGCACACTCTTAGCTGACTTCTAGCAGTGGTAATAATAGGTTCACACACACGATCACAGCTTCCCTTTTGTCTCTATCCTCTTCACAGGCATGAAATTCAGGTGGTGTTTTGCCACAGCTAGGAGCGAACTTTGGAGAGGAGCTTAATGCATGCAAAAGCACTGTGGACGTAAACAGGAGTGAGTTGGTTCGTCAGTCAATAGAGAAAATCTTTGAATTGTGGTGCAGTGCGTATCCACAACATCCGTAATACACTTATGGCCAACAACACGGTGACAACGAGTTTCATATTGTGTAAGTCCATCTTTGATAGCCGGCCGTTGTGGTCGAGCGGTTCTAGGCGCTCCAGTCGTGAACCGCGCTGCTGCTACGGTCGCAGGTTCGAATCCTGCCTCGGGCATGGATGTGTATGATGTCCTTAGGTTACTTAGGTTTAAGTAGTTCCAAGTTCTTGGGGACTGATGACCTACGATGTTAAGTCCCACAGCGCTCAGAGCCATTTGAACCATTTTTGATATGCAGTACAGCAGCTGTACTACGTTGCGTGGATTCCTCAAATACTTGGTAGGTTTCCGGAGGTCTGTCGAACTATATGTCATACACTTCCTGAAATTGCTAGCAAGTGACTTGTGGGCATTCAGTCGACACCCAGTAGCGTCGTGTATGTGTGCCGTAGGGCCCAGATGAGGTGGGCGCATTTTCTTACCGACGTGAGTTCACTTCACCCTACCCAAAGTATAGTTGCTCGGTTATGGCTTTATTGGTTATTCTGCTGGAAGAGGCCAACGCCACCAGGGAAGATATCAAGCATGAAGAGATGCAGGTATCCCGCAGTGATACTGACGTAGTCCACAGCTGTCACTGTGGTTTGCATTACTACCACAGGTCCCATGAGAATACAAGTTAACGTTCCCCAACACTGCCTCCACCGATCTACGTCCATGTTTCCACTCTGCTAACAGGAAGCAGCTTTGGGGACTGTAAGAGCAAACGGAGAAGGTCGTTGTAGGTGAAAGTTTAGATTAATCAGTTCAAATACTTAGGAGGTTGGGTTCGTAGATACAAGGAGAAATCTTGAAAAGAAAGGTCAGTTTTTTTAAATACTATAGCTCGATGAATAAGAGTTGTAAGATCATATGATTTTTACCATCTTTAAACAGATCTTTTGGGAACAACTTTATGTATGGACCACAGGTTTTGGTCTAACATTTTTTCTGAATTGTATTTTGTCTTGCAAATGAAATAAAGCATGTTAATTATTTTTATACAGAGTAGGTACACAGACATAGAAATAAAAAGTATAAACTTGATTTTTTCCGGAAGTCCTTTACACTAGTATGTCTGAAGTAGGCTTTTCAAATTTTCTTCGTTCATAAATTATGGTTGAAAAAACTGTTATTGATAATTGTAAAAAGTTACAGTTATTAACTAATAGTTTTTCTTTAAAAACGTGTTTCATTTTCAAATTCAAGTCATAAAAATAGTCTACGTTTTAGTTAAGTATTTTTAAGACAGTATCTTTAATAGTTTTTAGTCAATGTGTAGCAAAATATCAAAAACGTAATCTTCCTGGAAATTCAAGTTAAACATTCGTTTTTCTACCAACCTGCCTGACAAATTCAAATGGCTCTGAGCACTATGGGATTTAACATCTGAGGTCATCAGTCCCCTAGAACTTAGAACTACTTAAACCTAACTAACCTAAGGACACATCCACGCCCGAGGCAGGATTCGAACCTGCGACCGTAGCGGTCGCGCGGTTCCAGAGTGAAGCGCCTAGAGCCACTCGGCCACAATGGCCAACCCTGCCTGACACTAATGCATCCCAGGTCCACATTCGTCTTGTTTCTGTTGTTATTCTCCTTCTCTATTTTTTTCCAGGCTTCTTCTTCTTATTATTGGTTCTTTGATGGCTTCCAACATTGATTTCTCTGCTTCGAAGAGCCTCCTGCGCTCAAAGACAATTAAAGTTCTTTGCATATTTAGTCTACCAAGTGGTTCCATCAATTCCGTAACCTTAAGCCTTGACGCTGCACCATCCCTGGAACGTAGCAGAGCACCCATAATACGTATCTTTAAAGTATATTGTCCTACCAGAACAGTTTTTGGCATCCGCTCGCATATACCAGCGATCGTCGCGAACTGCAAGCGGCCCGAATAAAGTATTTGTGCGGCCTTCCATTTTCAGCCTCATTTTATAACAACATGCACCTAGCATCTAACAGCCTTAAACTAACTTCAACAGTTTCTGAAGAGAGTAGTTCTCCTGCTCAGTAACAAACAAAAATACATACAGAGACAGTAATATTTGAAGATGTGCTTAATTTTAATGAACGTAGGTGAATTCGACTGTGGTGTACGTAAAGTTAGCCACTTACCTAGCGGGGTAAGTAACGCGGCCACAGCGGGATTAAAGGATTTGAATTTTTAGCATATTGTAGCCCTGTCAGCAACTGTGATAGACTAGTATATTGAAAAATACGCTTCAGTTGCGAAAATTTTCTGGTCTTTACCCAGATTTCAAAAAATGGCTCTGAGCACTATGGGACTCAACATCTTAGGTCATAAGTCCCCTAGAACTTAGAACTACTTAAACCTAACTAACCTAAGGACATCACACACACCCATGCCCGAGGCAGGATTCGAACCTGCGACCGTAGCAGTCCCGCGGTTCCGGACTGCAGCGCCAGAACCGCTAGACCACCGCGGCCGGCTTACCCAGGTTTCGGCTAGAATAATCTAGCCTTCTTCCGAAGCATAAAATTACTATAACATGCCAGTGTAAGGCACAGTCAACACTAAAAACATGTTATAGTAATTTTATGCTTCTGAAGAAGGTTGGATTATTCTAGCCGAAACCTGGGTAAATACTACAAAATTTTCGCAACTGAGGCGGATTTTTCAATATATTAAAGGATTTGACGTTGAGCCGTTTTATGGTTTGTCTCCCAATACTGACAACTGAAGGTCGTGAACGATTTGTAGATCGGCTACTTTGGTATAAATTTTGACACGGAAATAACATGGAGTAGGGAATGCATATAGCAGAGATGGTCATTATTAAGCGTGGTACCTGTTTATAGCAAGAAACATTAAAGTAATTATGGTTTTTGTAATAGAACGCAGTGAGAGGAAGACAACTGACAAATCATTTGTCCCATATTGTTTTTTTTTTCAGTCGTCAGTCTTCTGACTGGGGTTGGGGCTGGGTTGTTTGGGGAAGGAGACCAGACAGCGAGGTCATCGGTCCTTCTGACTGGTTTGATGCGGTCAATCACGAATTCCTCTCCTCTGCCATACTGTTCATCTCAGAGTAGGAGATGCAAACTACGTCATCAATTATTTGTCTTGAAAGTTGCAATCTCTGTCTTCCTCTGCAGTTTATTCAACTGTGAATTTACATGTAAGTACATATACTATTATCAATCGAAGTGCACTGCACATACAGTAAAACAAACAGCACTTCACCACACAACTGTAACCTCACAACTATTAGATAGCTGAGACTGGCAGAAATCTGAAACAGATCATAGTCGAGCAGAAGTGTTCCGAGTGGCGCCGACTTGTAACAGTCAACTACCTTATCGTCCCCTTACCGTAGCCAATCTGTTGGTGACTGATAACATACTAATTTATATAGATTACCAATTAATAATACGATCGGTACGTATGCGGCCGCAGATGCCGCCACAGAGAGTCAGTATTGGCTCTTGAGCAAAGACATTTGACGACCGCTGCTCGATGAAGTCGTTAAAACTCTCATTTTCGTTTTGAGTCCTACCATTTTAACTGCTTCTCTAATAACCTTCTGTCTCTAAAACCACTCCGTCTACAGGCCACAAGTGGCCCATCGGGACCATCCGACCGCCGTGTCATCCTCAGAGGAGGATGCGGATAGGAAGGGCGTGGGGTCAGCAGACCGCTCTCCCGGTCGTTATGATGGTATTCTTGACCGACGCCGCTACTATTCGGTCGAGTAGCTCCTCAATTGGCATCACGAGGCTGAGTGCACCCCGAAAAATGGAGGGTCACCCATCCAAGTGCCGACCACGCCCGACGGCGCTTAACTTCGGTGATCTCATGGGAACCGGTGTATCCACTGCGGCAAGGCCGTTGCTGTGTCACTAAAACATTAGAAATTAAAAAGCAATAAAAAACAAGCAAGTGAGAACCTAGTACTTTGTAAGGTGTCAGGCAAATCCAACACCTTCCATGAAAACCCTGACATGATAGCAAATCCGGCAGTATATCACATAGCTCCAAATAAATTCTGACATTAAATTAACCAAAGTAATACGATCAACGAGTGAGCAAATGGAATACCACAGACTAACACAAGAACGCCTAAATGCATGTTATACCTTCCCACCGTGAAACAGACGCAGTTCCGAGGGGAGAAACGAGAACAGAAGCCGAGAGCAGAACCGTGTTAAGCTAGAAGGCCATACGATAAGGGACGGACACCCACGTCGCCAGCTGACCGCCATGACCACCCCCCAGCCCATGTTAAAGATAGAGCCCTCCAGAAGAACAGTACAGATCTTACGATAACAATAAAAGGACCGCACCAGCTGAAAGTTTTAGTGTGAGACTATACGCGTCTCTGTTACGTTGCAAACGTTAAAAACATTGCCCCACCATGAAAAGTATAACGTTTCTCATTTAATAGACAGAATTTTTGTAGGCGGAGCTTAAGGTTAACATTGAGACCCTGATTGGTCAGTTGAAAACACAGCCACATACCTTTTTTAAAAACCAACTTCGGTAAATTGTAGTAAAGAGAAGTTAGGAGGGAGTTGCTTCCGAGACGGCGAGGTGCGTGGAGCTGTGCCGCCCGCTGCCCCCTGACGCTGCCTAAACACGGACAAGGTAATGAACGCACGCGATGCCGCATTTTTGACCTCATAAGGCTTCACTCAGAACTGCAGAAGTCTCATCTGTTACATCCCCGTTTTACGTAATACTAGTGTCGATCGTCAATTAAATCTCACATTTGCTACTTGAAGTAAAAATCTGAAACGCGATGATTTTTCTGTTATATAATTATTGAGAAGCCACATAATCAAAATGGTTCAAATGGCTCTGAGCACTATGGGACTTAACATCTATGGTCATCAGTCCCCTAGAACTTAGAACTACTTAAACCTAACTAACCTAAGGACATCACACAACACCCAGCCATCACGAGGCAGAGAAAATCCCTGACCCCGCCGGGAATCGAACCCGGGAACCCGGGCGTGAGAAGCGAGAACGCTACCGCACGACCACGAGATGCGGGCAGCCACATAATCCACTGTAATTTATGACAAGTTAGATGAGTAATTAGAGATAATTGAGGGTCACTGTAGACCATTTTGATAGTTTTCTCTTTTATGAAACTTAACTTAAATCTAGATTATAGATGTGATATGGCATAGGTCATCCTTCGATCCATTGTAGAACTTAGAAACCCATTCAGGGAATATTCGTTCACATTTTTGTTGAACGCAGTTGGTTTTTACCATCCTGTATTAAAATATTTCCTTTTATCAATAGTGTAATTTATAAACAATGTTTTGCGAGTAGAATAAAAATGACAATGGTAAAGTTAACTACTTTTTCGACGTTATTTTATCAGCTAAGTAAAAATAGGAAAGCCTTGAACCCCTTCCAGTAAATTTAGTTAGTATTAAGATTCTTTTACAGGGAGTGCAGTGGAGCTGACGCTGAAATCATGAAGTACTTGATTATATCATCGCTAGTCTCACTGAACTCTTCTGAACTCTACATGTCATGTGTGGTCTGGCGTCTCCTTACCAGCAACAGGTCCCAGGTTCAAACTAGTCAATTCCCTAAAAAACACGCTCAGAGCGTCGTTGCGCGAAAGTGGTAGGGAGACACGACTTAGAACAGACAGACACCACGCAGAATGTTAGAACTTTTGTTTATCCGAGCTGTCTGAGTGACATGGGGGCGTCGTAATGTGCGTAGACACTTACTCACGCACTGGTCCCTTAAGTTGGCAAACGCGTGCCTGAAAAGGTATTGATACGAATTTCCGAGAAGGCCAGTCAGCTTATCCAGTAGGAGGAGCTGCAGACTACAGGGTGTTTGTTTAAAGTATTAACTTGTACCTGTCCGGCATGACACGTGAACGTGCTCAGCTCACAAAATGTGACGGCTGTATCCTCTCCGCTTATCTGCGGCCTAAGTGGCCGCTGGGGCGGCGTGAGGTTAGAGGACACGTCGACGCGTCACCCAGGCGGTTCGTCAACAACAGCGCGGCCTGCGCGAGGCGGAGGCGCGTGCGTGAGTGCGTGTCTGCGTCTCGCCACTTGCTGGACAGAAGGCGGTGCGAGGCAGCGGCCAGCCTCGTGCGACCCCGACGCATTAAGGATGCCGCCGGCGCATCCCAAGGAAGCGCCTCCTCTGTATGCAGCTCGAGCCGCCCACCATTTATTCCCGCGTCTCTGCTCTCCCAGACAGCCGCCCGCGGAATAAAAACAGACGGGCGGACGGGAATGGGAAGAAGACGGGCAGATGGGGAGTAAGAGGAGAACGAGACGAGGTTTGATGGACTCGTGGGTGCAACAAGCCGCAGGAAGAGGGGCACGTAGGCAGGGTGGACAACGCTTACAGAAGCGGCCGCTCCAACTGACACTGGGCTTCTGCTGCTCGCCGGACGGTGCCCAACGGACGAAGCGGCACGCTCGAAGAAACACGAGTAAAGAGAAGACTCAAACTACTTCATTCTTCAGCAGCAAGTCTTGCTGGAATCGTTTCTGATGTCGGGTTAGCCGAGGCTGTTACCGCAGTTAGTCGTGCCATACAAATAAGAGGGAACGTGTAACATGCCGAACCAGGCACGCGTCATGGATAAAAGTAATCGAAGGAACTTAAAAGCGCCGGCCGCTGTGGCCGAGCGGTTCTAGGCGCTTCAGTCCAGAACCGCGCTGCTGCTACGGTCGCAGTTTCGAATCTTATTTATTTATTTATTGTTCCGTGGGACCAAATTAAGGAGAAGTCTCCATGGTCATGGAACGAGTCAATACATGAAATTATAACACGATTGTAGAAACAGATAAAATGAAATATAAGAAACATATCCAGGCGACACGTCAGTAGTTTAAATAAAGAAAATCAAGAATGTAACACTGGAATTTGCTTAATTTTTTAGCTCTTCCAGGAGCTCCTCGACAGAATAGAAGGAGTGAGCCATGAGGAAACTCTTCAGTTTAGACTTAAAAGCGTTGGGGCTACTGCTAAGATTTTTGAGTTCTTGTGGTAGCTTATTGAAAATAGATGCAGCACAATCCTGCACTCCTTTCTGCACAAGAGTCAAGGAAGTGCATTCCAAATGCAGATTTGATTTCTGCCTAGTATTAACTGACTGAAAGCTGCTAACTCTTGGGAATAAGCTAATATTGCTAACAGCAAACGACATTAAAGAAAATATATAATGTGAGGGCAATGTCAGAATATCCAGACTATTGAATAGGGGTCGACAAGAGGTTCTCGAACTTACACCACACATAGCTCGAACAGCCCGTTTCTGAGCCAAAAATACCCTTTTTGAATCAGAAGAATTACCCCAAAAAATAATACCATATGACATAAGCGTATGAAAATATGCGAAGTAGACTACTTTTCGTGTTGAAATGTCACTTATTTCAGATACTGTTCTAATGGCAAATAAAGCGTCATTTAGTTTCTGAACAAGATCCTGAACATGGGCTTTCCACAACAGCTTACTATCTATCCGTACGCCTAGGAACTTTGACTGTTCCGTCTCACTTATAACATGCCCATTCTGTCTGATTAAAATATCAGTTCTTGTTGAATTGTGAGCTAGAAACTGTAAAAACTGAGTCTTACTGTGATTTAGCATCAAATTATTTTCCACAAGCCACAAACTTATTTCATGAACTACATTATTTGATAATGTTTCAATATTACACACAACATCCTTCACTACCAAGCTGGTGTCATCAGCAAACAGAAATATTTTTGAATCACCTGTAATACTAGAAGGCATATCATTTATATAAATAAGAAACAGCAGTGGCCCCAGCACCGATCCTTGGGGAACGCCCCATTTAACAGTGCCCCATTGGGACTGAACATCATTACCACTCTCAATATTACGGAGAATTACCTTCTGCTTTCTGTTCTTAAAGTAAGAGGCGAACCAATTGTAAGCTACTCCCCTTACTCCATAATGGTCCAACTTCTACAGTAATATTTTGTGGTCAACACAGTCAAAAGCCTTCGTTAAATCAAAGAAAACACCTAACGTTCGCAACCTTTTATTTAATCCGTCCAAAACCTCACAGAGAAAAGAGACTATAGAATTTTCAGTTGTTAAGCCATTTCTAAAACCAAACTGTACATTAGACAGTAAATTATGTGAATTTAAATGCTGCAGTAACCTTGTATATACAACCCTCTCGATAACTTTAGCAAACACCGATGGCATAGAAATAGGTCTAAAATTGTCAACATTATCCCTGTCTCCCTTTTTATAAAGTGGCTTCACTACCGAGTACTTTAATCGGTCAGGAAACCGACCACTCCTAAAGGAAAAGTTACAGATATGGCTAAGTACTGGGCTAACATAAATGGAACAATACTTCAGTATTCTGCTAGATACCCCGTCATATCCATGAGAGTTCTTGGTCTTTAGTGATTTAATTATTAACTCAATCTCCCTCTTGTCAGTATCGTGGAGGAGCATTTCAGGTAACAGTCTCGGAACACTTTTTTCTACCAGCGCTATATGATTCCCTGTTGGGACTAGGTTTCTATTTAGTTCACCTGCTATATTCAGAAAGTGATTATTAAATACTGTACATATATGCGACTTATCAGCAACACGGACATTCCCACTACGCACTGATTCTATATCCTCGACCTGTCTCTACAGACCAGCCACTTCCTTTACAACTGACCATATGGTTTTAATTTTATCCTGAGACTTAGCTATTCTATCTGCATACCACATACTTTTTGCCTTCCTAATAACTTTTTTAGGCACCTTACAATACTGTTTGTAATGGGCTACTGCATTTAGATTGTGACTGTTTCTAACGTTTTGATATAATTGCCACTTTGTTCTACAAGATATTCTTATCCCTCTTGTCAGCCACCCAGGCTGCCTGTTTGTGCTAGTACCCTGTTTTGAACGTTCTAACGGAAAGCAACTTTCAAAGAGCACGAGAAAAGTCTTGAGGAAAGCATTATATTTATCGTCTACTGTATCCGCACTATAAACATCTTGCCACGCTTGTTCCTTGATAAGGTTTACAAAAGTCTCTACAGCAACTGGATCAGCTTTCCTAAAAAGTTGGTAAGTATATTTAACCTGTGTTGCAGCACAAAAATCTTTTAGACTTAAAATTTGTGCATCATGATCTGAAAGGCCATTCACCATTTTGCTAACAGAATGCCCTTCTAGTAATGACGAATGAACAAAAATATTGTCTATGGTTGTTCTACTGTTCCCTTGCTCTCTCGTAGGAAAGAATACGGTTTGCATAAGATTATATGAATTAAGGAGGTCTACCAGCATCCTTTTCCTTGCACAATCACTTATACAATTTATATTGAAGTCACCACATGTAACTAACTTTTTGTATTTCCTATAAAGTGAACCAAGAACCTCCTCCAGCTTTAGCAAAAATGTTGTGAAATCGGAGTCTGGGGATCTATAAATAACAATAGTAAGAAGTTTAGCTCCACTAAATTTCATCATACCTGCACAACATTCAAATACCTTTTCAGTGCAGTACTTTGAAACATCAATTGACTCAAATGGGATACCGTTTTTCACATACATGGCTACTCCCCCACACCGCAAAGAGCTCCTAGAAAAGCTGCGAGCCAACCTGTATCCTGGTAAAGGAAGCCGCTGAATTATCTCCTTATTTAAGAAGTGTTCAGATATACCAATAATTTCAGAGTCAACATCGATAAGTAGTTCACTAACTTTATCTCTAATACCTTGAATATTTTGATGAAATATACTAATTCCCTCATTAATCGGATACCTAAGCTTTGTAGAAAGTGGTTTCTTTGTTAGAGAGACTTCCCTTAAGCAGGAATACCTGTCAGCTGACTTCAGTCTAAAAAAGGTACAGCTCTAACACCCACAACTACCGGAATTTTCCCATGAGTGATCCCACCACCCCCACCTATGCTGTCACCTATAAGCTTTGCCTACCTCCCCTTTCCATACCTGTTGAGGTGCAGGCCATGTCTAGTGAAACCCGTCCTGCTGATAGACTCCACCGACACCACTGAAATGTCACCCATGCCTTCTGTCATCAGCGCACCCCCAAGTCTCATGTTATTACGCCTGACGGCTGTATTAAGATGAGGCATATCGTGACGCTGAAACAGCTCCACGAAATGCACATTCGTGTTGCCAGTCTGAGTGGCTATCTTTTCCAGGTCACCATCTATGTCAGACTCCCCATCCCTATCAATACTATTACCAGCCCCACCCACAATCACTACCTGATCCTCTTTTGTAAAATCCCTACATAACCCCCCTATGTTAACAGTCACCTGAGCCAATCCTGCATTAGGCTTCACAATGCTGGTGACCTGGTACTCACTCCCCAAAACTTCCTGGAACTGCTGGCCTACCCCTCTGTCATGAGAACTTCCTAACAGCAGAACCTTCTTCTTTCTCTTAGACTTTGCAACTGTCCTAGCCACCGTAACTGCTGAGATCTGCTGCATACTTCCTACATCTACCGCTACTAGAGATTCCTCTCCACTAGACTCTGACAGTTGGTCAAATCTATTACAAACACCAATAGTAAAACTATCTGAAAATCTCCTTCTCCTAGCAGATCTCTTGCCAACAGCCAGCTCCCATTCCCCAACCCCCTTCTCCCTCCTCATCCTATCTAGCTCCTCCTGTGCGTTTTTCAACTGCACCTGAAGGGCACAGATCTTACGCTCCTGCTCCTCTATCAACTTATTCTTGCTACATAACCTGCAGTTCCAGGAGAGGATCTCACCAGAATGCCCACTGGCTTCCCCACTGCATTCCCCCCCAGTGAAAATACTTCGAACAAGTCTTACACCGCAATCCACTACTCACGAACCTACGGCGAAGCCCACACTTCTCACTCATGGTAAAATTTTGCAGTTATTGAAACAAGAAAACAACTTTATCTAAGTTCCGCTACTACAGTAAGAAGATGTTAAAAACTGACTACAATAATCACAAACTTTCTCCACAAGGAAAGTAACTACTATTATTGACAGTATTAATCAACAACAAATGAGAATATAACAAAATACTAACACAGAAAGAAAATCAAACGTCTAATGACAGTAACGAAACTGAAAGCAGTTCGCAAAAATTTCTTCTGAAGTTATTTCACCGGAAAACACCAAGAACACCGGTTGAACACTACTATAGTTCCTAAATAAACCACTATACACAAACAATTAATTAGTACTTAGCTTTCGATGCGCCGCTACAGCTGCAACTGGTCAGCGCGGAATGTAAACACGGGTAAAAGGTTAAGATGCTCGATACGAAACACTCACAAAAAAAAAAAAATCTTGCCTCGGGCATGGATGTGTGTGATGTCCTTAGGTTAGGTAGGTTTCATTAGTTCTAAGTTCTAGGGGACTGATGACCTCAGATGTTAAGTCCCATAGTGCTTAGAGCCATCTGAACCATTTTTTAAGAGCTGAACGACAACAAGGCGTGCTCATTATTACTAGCCACAAGGGAATAAGTGGAGACTAAGTATGTTCCGTTGGCTTGTAGTACAACTATGAAAATGATACAAATATTTGTTTCAACACCAGTGTGCACCGAGCGAGGTCGCGCAGTGGTTAGCACACTGGACTCGCATTCGGGAGGACGACGGTTCAATCCCGCGTCCGGCCATCCTGATTTAGGTTTTCCGTGATTTCCCTAAATCGCTCCAGGCAAATGCCGGGATGGTTCCTTTGAAAGGGCACGGCCGACTTCCTTCCCTAATCCGATGAGACCGATGACCTCGCTGTTTGGTGTTTTCCCCCAAAACAAACCTCCAACCCTTCAACACCAGTGTGCTAAACAAAAAGTTAAAGTCTACACGAACATTTCTGGATCCACTTTAACGATGTTCTCGTGAAAAGTGGACGACAACCCAATTTCCTTTCTTCCAGAAATACTAGTTCAGCAAGGTCTTCAAGATAGCTTCTGTGAAGTTTGGAATGTACGACACGAGGTACTTGCGGTATTAAAGCTGTTGGGACTCGTCGTAAGTCGTGGTTGGGTAGCTACGATGGTAGAGCACTTGCCCACGAAAGGCGAAGGTCCCGAGTTCGAGTCTCCGCCCGGCACACATTTTTAATCTGCCAGGAAGTTGAATATCAGTGCACACTCCGCTGCAGAGAGATAATTTCATTCAGGGAACAATCTAATTTCCTTAATTTCCGCTAAATAAGTATTTCCAGTTGGTTATATACAGGGTGAGTCGCGTAAGACGTAACACCCCCATTATTCCGGGGGCGATTGCACGTATCGACAAGCGGTGTTCGGCGAATCATATCCGACTATGGGGCACATACGTTGGTACATGCACAATACTCACAAGTACATGTTTTTTAAATGGGACGCTTTACTTTTTTTACCATCATTCGAACGCTCTGGAAAAGACGCGTATAGTGATGTAACGCATGTTACCGCGGGACGAGTTGCCGTGCTCTATGCAGCATCCACGGTCTACGCTACGTAGGTAAATCCTCATCCGCCATCTTTTAAGCAAAGTTTGAATCACAATAGCAACATGCGTTACTTCGCTTAAAAGACGCTGGGAAATATTGTACGACTGAAGGTCGCGGCGGTCGGAAGCGGATGCAGACTGTAAACACGCGTCGCGTGACCCGCGGGACGAGTTGCCGTGCTCTATGCAGCATCCACGGTCTACGCTACGTAGGTAAATCCTCATCCGCCATCTTTTAAGCAAAGTTTGAATCACAATAGCAACATGCGTTACATCACTATACGCGTCTTTTCCAGAGCGTTCGAATGATGGTAAAAAAAGTATAGCGTCCCATTTAAAAAACATATACTTGCCTCATTATCTCGGACAATACAAACGTTGTGATTATTGTGCATGTACCAACATATGTGTCCCATAGTCCGGTATGATTCGCCGAAAACCGCATGCCGATACGTGCAATCGCCCTGGAATGAAGGGGGTGTTACGTCTTACGCGACTCACGCTGTGTGTACATATATGGGGACTGAACAGGACTTACACAGCAAACGTCATGCATACTAAGATTTAACAAATTGAAGTGCAGCGTATACATTACATCTAATGTATTGCGCGTCATCACAAACACGACATTACCGGTAGAGTCGTGCTAGAAGTCGATCTTCTCTTCCGCCCGAATAGGCCTAGGAAGGCCCAAAGGTACCGACCAGTCGCCGTGTCATCCTCAGCCCAGAGGCGTCGCTGGATGCGGATATGCAGGGGCATGTGGTCAGCACACCGCTCTTCCGGCCGTATGTCATTTTACGAGGCCGGATCCGCTACTTCTCAGTCAAGCAGCTTCTCAGTTTGCCTCACAAGGGCTGAGTGCACCTCGCTTGCCAACAGCACTCGGCAGATAGGATGGTCACCCATCCAAGTGCTAGACCAGCCCGACAGTGCTTAACTTCGGTGATCTGACGGGAACCGGAAAGGCCATTGGCTAAAAAAAAGGACGATATATTCTCGAATCTTTCAGGCAGAGTACTACTGTATCACGTGTCAGCCAACAGTAACTGAGGTTGACTATACGTTGTAGGAGGCGACCTTTAGCACTGTATTTGTTCGTACTGTCAAAAAGATGTGATTGCCAACCTCTTCTTCACCCCTGTCGCACAATGGGGATGAGGCCTGGCCAACAGGACGTAGATGCTTCCTGTAAGAGCTTCGGTTCAATGTGACGAGCCTTATAGCGTTACTAAATCTTCTGAAGCATCGATTTTTCTGGTGCCAGTAGTTAGGTATCAGCACTGGCTTTACTTTGGCATAATCTTTGCCTTTGCACCTGGAGGGCTTTTGCCATTTTCTGTTCCACTTTCCTATGATTGTCGATATAATAACGTTTAAAAGATCTGTAGCTGGTAATTTCGTCTGCCCCTTAATTCCGTCATAGACGGCTGCTTCGACTAGACCGTCTACTGTGTGACTGCCAGGCATGTCATATTGTGCTTTTACCCAGCGCGTGAGGTCGACTGATTCCTATTTGTGACCTGTAACATCAGATACATGATCTCATATGTTACTGGACGGCTGGACCGTCTTAATAGTTCCAGTGCTGATCTGCAGTCGGGTAGGATAACAAACTCAGAACTCAAGTCCTTTCCAGTGTGTTGAAGGGCTCTAAGAATCCAAAAGCTTGGCTCTCAGAATCATGAGATCCTTGGGTAGCTTGAATTTCATTCCAATATGACAGCTGTTATTCCAGTAAACATAAAGACACACGTCTTCAGTCGTCAGAGCCTCTGTGTGGATGACTTTTGCGGTGTTATGTTTGGAGAGATACTCTCAAAACGCAATTATCTGAATTGCCACAACCAGCGACCAGGTCAAATACAACTTCTGATTGCAATACCCTGGTACGGTAGTCTGCTCCAAAGCAAAGTAATCCTTCGTTTGGAAAATGGACTAGTACCCATGTTTGCGGAAACAAGTGGAGGAAGATTTTATCTCTACCGACATTTACGCATCCTAACACTGAGCACTGTCTTAGTTGGATAACGGTGTGTCCTTCGTGAATGAATCATTTCAGCATGGATGTCGAGTGATTTAGGGAAACTAAAGAAAATTGACTCAGGAACCAGCTGCTCCTGAACATGACTGTCAAGTGTTAACCACTGTTTCAATTTCCATTCGAATGTAGAAACTATGATACAGGAATACCCAACTAAACTTCCAAATTTTATGCTGGATATCATTCTTCCTTCAGTTACGGATTTGTCTTGATCGAAGGACTTGTTCAGATCTAATAGTATAGACGTCTTTCCATTATATAGAGACGATAGAAATGGATGAAATTAATGAAATCATTTGTTATCCTCCAGAAATCCAGAAACCAACAACAAGTGTAAAGGTCGTGGCTCGTTAGTACCATGGCCTCGTAGGTCCATCCTACTTGAACCCGTTGGAATTTTTTTTTTTTTTTTTTTGGTGGGCATATTTAAAACCTTTGGTGTATTCAAGCCCTGTTGTAGGAGAGCTCTGGGAACGCACTGTTTGTTGTTGTCAATACATTCGAAACACGCCTGAAATTTTTGAACGTGTACGGTCATCGACGAGGAGACGTGCTCAAGCCTACCTTCACACGAATGGTGGCCTTATGGAATGCTTATTATAATGTGATTGCTCTCAAGTGCATATCTGCGGTCTGGACCCTCAGCGACTCTCCTACAAGATGTTCATGTACAGTCAGCAGCAGAATAGTCGAGACCCCAAACCTCATCATTATGCTCAACTGCACAGTTTTACTGCCTGTTAATGCAGCATAAGATGCAAGGAGACGTATTGATACCAGCATATTATCCACAAGCGAAGTCACAAAAACTCTCAAATCATTCTCACAAGGGAACCTCCCAATCGCACCCCCCTCAGATTTAGTTATAAATTGGCACAGTGGATAGGCCCTGAAAAACTGAACACAGATCAATCGAGAAAACAGGAAGAAGTTGTGTGGAACTATGAAAAAATAAGCAAAATATACAAACTTAGTAGTCCATGTGGAAGATAGGCAACATCAAGGAGAATATGTGCTCAGGAGCGACGTGGTCCCGTGGTTAGCGTGAGGAGCTGCGGAACGAGAGATCCATGATTCAAGTCTTCCCTCAACCGAAAATTTTACTTTCTTTATTTTCGCAAAGTTATGATCTGTCCGTTCGTTCATTCACGTATCTGTTCACTGTAATAAGTTTAGTGTGTGTGTTTTGAGACCGCACCGCAAAACCGTGCGATTAGTAGACGAAAGGACGTGCCTCTCCAATGGGAACCGAAAACATTTGATCGCACGGTCATAGGTCAACCGATTCCTCCACAGTAAAACACGTCTGATATATTCTATACGACACTGGTGACGGCATGTGCGTCACATGACAGGAATATGTTGTCGACGCACTTAACTTGTACACTTAGCGAATTGGTAAAAAGATTCTTCTACCTTGCCCGATTTAGGTTTTCTTGTGGATGTGATAATCACTCCCAAAAAAGTGATGAAAACATAAGAGTTTGTCACACAAAATGAAAATAAAAAATTAAACTTTTTACTCGCGGGAAGACTTGAACCTAGGACCTCTCGTTCCGTAGCTGTTCTCGCTAGCCACGGGACCACGGCGCTCCGTAACTCTCATTGTCCTCGATGTTGCATATCTTCACATGGACTACTCAGTTTGTATATTTTACTTTTTTTTTTCATAGTTCCACACAACTTCTTCCTGTTTTCTCGATTGATCTGTGTTCAGTTTTTCAAGGCCTATCCACTGCGCCAACTTATAACTAAATCTGAGGGGGGTGCGATGGGGAGGTTTCCTTGTCAGACTGTTCCAGGTAATGTAGGAGACTGTATTGATGCTGATTAATTTATCTATTATGGTTATCAGCTGTGTTCGATAAACTACCGAAAGAATGCTATTTAGTATGCACTGTAGGAACACGAACTAATTCAAACGTATCACCTTATCACGAAAACGTTACGAAAACAGTTACTTAATAAAACAAAGTATCCCAAATTGTCACGAATCAGCAGAATAATATGCACTTTCGGCTTCGAACCGGTCTGTGCCTACGTTCAGTACAGAGTCATGCTGAAGAAGAGTTACATGATTGCCATTCAGGTATGCAAATGGAGCAGTAGGGGTAGTTAGGTAACGAAATCCAGACAACAAACCATCCAATGCCATAATGTAGTCACCATAGCTGACTGAAGCAGAAAAATCAGGCAGTCGCAAGTTCTTGACCTGCAGATCTACAGGGTACAGACTCAAGGCAGCGACAAACCTTGAGCGGGGAGAAGCTCTTCTAGGATTTCTTTACTGACTGTCGATATCCCTGCTTGTGGTTATTTCACAGAACAGGTATAATCTTGCATACAGCAAAATTAGAACGTAGTCTTCCCCTTGAAGGGTCACACTTTACCGCTAAGCTTGCATACAAGTGCATTAGACAGCATTTTCTAGTTGTCCCAGTGATGAATAAGATGGAGAATTGAGATTTTCACTCTGCAGTGGAGTGTGCGGTGATTTGAAACTTCCTGGCAGATTAAAACTGTGTGCCGGACCGAGACTCGAATTCGGGACCTTTGCCTTTCGCGGGCAAATGCTCTAGCGACTGAGCTACCCAAGCACGACTCAACGCCCCGTCCTCACAGTTTTACTTCTGCCAGTACCTCGTCTCCTACCTTCCAAACTTTACAGAAGCTCTCCTTCGGTAGAGCACTTGCCCGCGAAAGGCAAAGGTCCCGAGTTCGAGTATCGGTCCGGCACACAGTTTTAATCTGCCAGGAAGTTTCAAGATGGAGAATTCTCAACGTAAATGGCGCAGTAGCCCTCAGATTATGTAGGAACGAGCTCCCTGAAGTCAAAAACGTAAATTTGCTGCTTCTATGTCATCCCCTAAGGTGAGACTGATTCAGAAAGATTAATCTTCATGACAAGAAAATATCGAGCTAATTTACGATGATAGTTCTGAAGCATTCCAGGAAGAAAAATGACGGTAGCGTAGGCGGCAAACGTATTCTATAATGTTATCAATTCTCTATTAGACTAGCGACAGGCAGAATACGTTTGCTGAAAGCGAAAGATCGTCGTTCTAAGACATTGTGTCGCTGGCTGCCACTGCTTTACGTGCAGAGTGTAGTTACAAGCAATATCAACACGCACCGACTGCAACTCGAACATCATAATAAAGAGCATGAAAAACTGTTTGTGCGGTTCTCCTCTTCAGTAGCTGTCGTACATGCGCTATGTGATGAAAAGTATCCGGATGCAACAAAAACATATTTTTTTTCATATTAGGTGCATTGTGCTGCCACCTACTGCCGGGTACTCCATATCAGCGACCTCAGTAGTCATTAGACATCGCGAGAGAACAGAATGGGGCCCTCCGCAGAACTCACGGACTTAGAACGTGGTCAGGTGATTGGGTGTCACTTGTGTCATACGTCTGTACGCGATATTTTCACACTCCTAAATGACCCTAGGTCCACTGTTGCCAATGTGATAGTGAAGTGGAAACGTGAAGTGACACGTACAGCACAAAAGTGTACAGGATGACCTCGTCAGTTGGCTGACAGAGACCGCCAACAGCTGAACAGGATCGTGATGTGTAATAGGCAGACGTCTATCCACACCATCACACAGGAATTCCTAACTGCATCAGGATCCACTGCAAGTACTATGACAGTTAGGCAGGAAATGAGAAAACTTGGATTTCATGGTCGAGCGGCTGCTCATAAGCCACACATCACGTCGGTAAATGCCGAACGACGCCTCGCTTGGTGTAAGGAGCGTAAACATTGACGACTGAACAGTGGAAAAACGTTATGTGGAGTGACTGATCACAGTACACGATGTGGCGATCCGATGACAGGATGTGGATATGGCGAATGACCGGTGAACGTCATCTGCCAGCGTATATAGTGCCAACAGTAAAATTCCGAGGCGGTAGTGTTATGGCATGGTCGTGTTTTCATGGGAGGATGGCGGGGGGGAATTCCACCCCTTGTTGTTTTTTGCGTGGCACTATCACAGCACAAGTCTACATTGATGTTTTAAACACGTTTTTGCTTCCCCCTGTGGAAAAGCAATTCGGGGATGACGACTGCATCTTTCAACACGTTCGAGCACCTGTTCATAATGCACGGCCTGTGGCGGAGTGTTTACACGACAATAACATCTCTGTAATGGAGTGGCTTGCACAGAGTCCTGACCTGAATCCTACAGAACACATTTGGGATGTTGTGGAACGCCGACTTCGTGACAGGCCTCACCGACCGACATCGATACCTCTCCTCAGGGCAGCACTCCTTGAAGGATGGGCTGCCATTCCTCAAGAAACCTTCCAGCACCTGATTGAACGTATGTCTGCGAGAGTGGAAGCTGTCATCACGGCTAAGAATGGGCCAGCACCATATTTAATTCTAGCATTACCGATGGAGGGCGCTACGAACTTGTAAGTCATTTTCAGCCAGGTGTCCGGATACTTTTGATCATGTATTGAACCTTTGTTTTTCTGCCTTAAGCAAACTGTAAACTACAAAACTGATTCGCTGGAAGCTAGTTGCTTTTTTAGCATCACCACACGCCATTAACATTATGATTAAACAATATTCACTTTAATATTATGTACTTGAAAACAGTTTTCGTTTCGAATGCTTGCAACGTAACACTCTTTATGGATGTTCGCATTTTATAATCACATATCGTAAGCTGAAAGTAAGATTCAGTCCCAAACCACAAAGAGAAGCCGTGGAGGAAATCTTTCGCAATGACGGAGAAACAGGACTCAAAAGCAGTAAAGATAATTAAACAAGTGATCTCTGCAAGGCAAGTTCGATTGCAGCTTTTGATAATATGAAAAGAAAAGCAATTATGATGTGAATGTTGTGGCGAAATTAATAAAAAACAGTTTATATTTTATGTTCCACGTCCTTCTTAATTTAATCAGAGTTCTCACCTTAGACGTAGAATTAGTCCTTCTGCCACAATATTAATGCATTAGTCGCCATCGATATCCTTCTCTTTGTTGACCGTGTGTACCATCATGAGTCAGCATCGGTTCACTTCACGAAGACGGTGGAAACCAAGCAATACTATGCTACGTTGCTTTAAATGATTTTCGTAACACTTCGATACTTCTCACTATTTTTTATTCCCAATAAGACTTGCTCTGCTCGTCGCACAAGCCATAATTACTAACCCTATTGCTGCCTTCCGCACACTCCAAAAATCACGTCCATCATCCACAAGGCAACCATCGAAGTTAAAAAAATGTCCCTTAGCTCCTTGGAGTATCAAACAAAAGAGAGTCCAATGTGAACTTTACAAAGATTACAATATACATACCTCTCAATTTATCTTTGGCGCAGCTTTTAAGATATTGTATGTCTCTGCATAGGAACGTGTCATTACAACTGCCCCCCTACTGTATACTGTCACTAGAAAATTTTATTTTATTGACAGGATACAGTAGTCGACCTTGCAACTGATAGGTTTGGGGTTCTTTTATTTACAAACTTCACTTTTATTGTCTCATTTTCATGGCACTGTGAATTCTTTGGTGTGTGTCAGTTTTTTTTTTTTTTTTTTTTTTTTTTTTTTGTATACTTATGCTAATGTTTTCAAACCTTAATCCTAATATACAAAGTTCTGGTTAATACTGAGAAAATGACATCATGTAGTAAAGTTCGTACAATAAAATATACAATGAATACAACGTTACATACAAATGTTTCCTCCCTCATGAGAGGTGAAAATTAAGTCCTTGTATTGCTTTCTGTATTTATTCTGGGGCGACGAGCTTTGTTCGCTAGCCCGTGTTGAATATGGGCGGGCGATACGCGCGCCTGATTGTTTGGTCGTCCGTTATCGGGCGACGTTGGTTGAATGCGCGCGCCTGTGCACTGAATATACACCGACATGCATGTACCGTCGAGACTTCCGAACCTCAGTATGCGTGTGCTTTTTGTAGTTCCTTCCAGTACTTAGACTGGATACGACGAGGTACATTGGAATATGTGCCCCGAAGAACACACCACACTATGTGCGAGGCGGAGGACGACCCCGTCGATGCAGCTCCTGGTAAGAAGCGTACCATGTCAAACTTGTTTGGCATTGTCTTTTCTTATTGTGACGCCATGGGTCGTTTGACAATACAAGCTTCAATTTTCGATGTCACTTGTTTAGGCTCGCTGACACTTTCAACGTAGCACTACTTTGCACAGTTTTAATTTCTATACACACCACTTTAACCGCGAGTATTGCGATCGAAACTTTCCTTTCACTTCACTTTTTTTTTTTCGCATTAACCCCTTTTACCTATTGTACCGAGATTCATTCCCTCAATACTTCAGGTCAATGTACATAAGTATTCACAAAATTGTAAGTCACGGGACTTGGCATGAAATACAAAATACATCACATACAATTGAATAACAAATAACACATATAATGCATTTGGTTACATTAATTACAGGAAAAAACTATCGACGAACATTGAAAAATTTTTGACCACTCGAAGTGGCTTCTTCGTCTTGGATTTTACTGACACACACCCTTTTCCATTAATCTGTTAGAAGGAACAAGTCCTTTGTTTTCCTTCTTGAACTCGAGTGTAAGTTAAGGTTTACCTCCGTTACGTCTTCTTCATACGCAACGACATGCATCAGCATGCAGAGAATACACCTGTAGCCGCTCCACTGAAGCTTGGGAAGGGAATTTTCTACCTTCTACTTAGGGTAGTGGCAACGACTACGTGTATGCTACGGTTTTTTGCGTATAAAATCTGAAAATGCACGAAATAATCTTTTATATGCAGCATCACCCTAATATGTACAGTGTTTTTGGTGTAAGCACATTCTGGTGTGCTTGTAAATCATTAACCCTAATAAAACTTCCTACATTAACATGGACATATAAACATACAATCTTGAAGTTCAGGGTGTAGCTATTATTAATATGTACAGTGTTTCATAATAGCGGCACGCCCTTGTGTGCGTGTATCATTTTCAGTTAAAGTGCGCTTATAGGCGTCTTGTGTTATCATGGGAGAAAAAGTACAGGTATTTTAATGCATCGGTTGTCATGAAAATCTATGTACACGAATAACCCGACTTTCATAGCTTCAGTGCAGCATGAAATTCTGTTTTGCTTATAGGTCGTCGATCACACTCCTTACCTGTTTCTCGTACAGCGGCGATATCATTTTCATTCTTTGTGACTGTAAATCGTGATATGTATGAAAGATATAATTTTGACATGATTTATCATTTCATGTTTCAAGTGTGTAAAGTAATTCATGTCTTCCTTCTGCATACATGAGTAAAGAATCGCTACTGTTACACTGGGTATCAGGTATTTCGTATTTTCTCGGTAACTCGTAGAGTCTTACGGTTTTAATTAAGTTGTTTCTTGACGTTAGGTATACATGCTTATACGAGGTTGTCTTAGAGTTTAATTTTCCTTAAAAACTTCTATGTTGTTTAGGTTCCGTACATGTACAGAGCTTCTTTCGTCTTCCACACATTCATACATACGTTTATACACAAAAAAATATCTACCACTACAATATACACTTTGCTGGTGGGGCCCTTTTTCGGTACCCTGCACCATTCCTTCAATATTCCAAAATAATTCAGGGTGTGCTGAGCATCGTCCCTTCATACTAATAATACTTACAACTAAATATTTCTTCTTACATACATAACAGCCTTACGGTCCATTAATGCGCAATCATTCCATATTTTCCTCCTTTACACTTTAGCTTTCGTACATGTAACCTCGTGTATAGCTTATATATTCTACAAAGTTGTTTGCTGAGTGCTTCAGGTGTTTCCTAACGTTAATGTGTGTCTCTCTCTCTATAAACCCTAGGTATTTGTTTCGAGAGCGATTCCGTTCATTACTCACGCTGCATAGATCTGTTTATTATTTTCCTATTTTAAAGCTTGTCATTCTTTTCCTTAGTCACAAAAATTAACGCGTTTGCCTTGTTATTCATTCTGAAAATCGCTCGCTACTGTGTAATGTAAATGCATGCGTTATCTCTTTTCTCTCCTCTATGCTGCTTTTTCCCTATATGTGGTTGTGTGTTGTTCTCGCGTGTACATAGCCTTTCTTCCGGTTATCTATCTGTTTTATTTATTTGTACAAGCTAAGACTGTTTACTCAGTATAATATAATATTACAATACCGTCCATGACCAGTATGTACTTGTATGTTCACTTTTATTAAGTAGTACCAGCTTATAATTAAATTTTCTAAGTTACTATTTACAAGACTTGTGTACCCTTTCCTTTCTTGTTTTTTGAATGGCTTTCATCACCGTGTCTCATAGTAAGAGTGGTCTCAAAACTTTTAAACGTTCCGCACATGCGCGCTTACGTACCACGACTGGACTGTAGGTGCGGGGAAAACTCTGCATTGTTGATGAACATTATTCGTGATAGCCACCATCGTGTAATAGAGTCACGTGACGCTTGGACTCGACCGCGCATGCGCCTTCGCGCTTTGTATACACTCAGCTGATCGGACAGGGAAGGGGGAAGATTTCTCCCTGGCTCGCTGCCTACAGCGCGGCCAATGACCTCGTCTTGACATGCAGCTATCACGTGCTCATTCGCTGAGCGTTGGATTGCAACTTCGACGTGTGGTTTGTTGCTCGTCTCACGCGAACAAACTCTGACCTTCGCGCTAATTTGTCTTTGTTCCCCTCTCTTAAATAACTGAGTTAGACTACAAAAGTACCGTATGGTTTATTTTATAGTGTTAAGACTCACAGTAACATATGTTTCATTGGGTTTGGTTAAATATGCGTTTTTAAGCTGGCATATGCCCCCAGTTGTTCACACGTTTCCAGCAATTTTACCATGTGTTCCAAGGTTGTACAATTTCAATTTTGCTAAAATAACATATAACCTTTAATGGAAAAATTCCTTGATGTCCTTGTGGGGGTATAACCCTTTCACCTTGCCCGTTCGTGTGTTACCTAACAGATAACATCCTGGGTGAGGTTTGTCTATTATAATGAAAGGGCCATCATACAACAACTGCCACTTTTTGTTTAATGCCTTAATTTTAGAGGATTTTATTTCTCTCAACTGGGCTCGATTCTGGGTGAAATTTGGATACCAATATATGTTTTATGTTTTGAGATTCGAGAAATGTTTTCCATTTATTACTAGTGAAGTTTGTTGCATTATCAGTTAATACAATTTTCGGTTTTCCCACTATTGGTATGTAGTCTTCTATCATGCGTTTGATTATTGATCCCGACAGTACTGCTTTTATAGCATACAATTTTAAGTACTTTGTGAAGACATCATAAAATGCGATCACATATCTGACTCCTCCCCTAGCTCGTGGATATGGTCCTGCTGCGTCCACGGAAACTAGTTCTCTTGGTCTAGTTGGAATGATAGGGTGTAATACGTCCAAACAAGATCTATTAAGATGTTTAACCTTCTGACATATCGTACACTTTTTTATTATTTGTTCAATTCTGCGTCTGAGGTTCGGGAAGTAACAATACGTTGACATTTTCGCTGTACATTTTGATACCCCATAGTGCCCCCATACTCTATGTGTGTGTCTTATCAAATTGTCTATGTATTCTTCCGGGATGCAGACACACCAGGTGTTGGATTGTGTATTGCGCCTGTAGAAAAGAACATCGTTTGACATTGTGTAATATTGTTTCAATGTACTATTGTCATCTGCCTGCAGTTTTTGCATAACTTGTCTCCATCTATTGTCTTCCTTTTGTAGTTTGCTCATGTCTTTACACATCTTTCTGTAATATGGTTGAAATGTGCCGTCATGCATCAGAAAAACTCTAAAATCGGAAGTCTGTTCGATCAATTCATTGAACTCGCTCAAACCTTGTGGCAAGCGCGATAATGCGTCGGCAATTACATTCTGTTCACCCTTGATATAAACTATCTCGAAATCAAATTCCTGGAGGAATAAACACCAACGTGCAATCCGTTTGTGCAACAATTTGCATGTGAGTAAAAACGATAATGCTTGATGGTCACAAAACACTCGTGTATGCCTTCCCCAGAGATAGTACTGGAACTTGCGGAAAGCCCACACTACAGCTAACGCTTCAAGTTCAGTTGCCGAATAGGCTCTTTCACATTCCGTTAACGTTCTACTGGCAAAACTAATTATGTTTACTTTCTGTTCTCCATTGTCATTTACTAATTGGAACAGACAAGAGCCTAATCCCTGACATGAGGCGTCCGTGCTCAAACAAAAGTGGTAGTTCATGTTAGGATGCTTCAGAATGGGTGCGTTTATGAGTGCTTGCTTGATTTTTACGAAATCTTCCTCACATTTTTCTGTCCACAACCATGTGTGGTTTTTCCTTAAAAGGTTGAGTAGGGAATCACTATTCAGTAACTGTTTGGGCACGAATTTTCGAAAAAATGACGTGAGCCCCAGAAAAGCTTTCAATTGTTTACGTGTTTGTGGTGAGGGGAAATATTCTATGGCATCAAGCTTTTTCTGATCTGGTAAAATTCCACCTGGTGAAATAATGTGGCCTAAAAATTTTATTTGATCCCTTCCGAATTCGGACTTCTTAAAATTTGCTGTGACGTCATATTCTCGGAACTTTTGGAACACTTTGTGTACCAGTTCTACATGCTCTTGCCAGGTCTCCGTGGCTATCAAGAGATCGTCTACATACAACGTCACTTTGCTAATCAGTTCTGGACCCAATACTCTGTCTAAAGCCTCTATAAACACCCCAGCACTCACGTTGAGTCCAAATGGCAGTACTTGGAATTGATAGCTTCTGCCAGCATGAATGAACGCAGTATATTTTCTGCTATCAGTGTGTAGGGCTATTTGCCAATACGAAGCCTTCATGTCAACGGATGTTAAATACTTCACTCCATGAAATTTAAGCAATTGCTCATCTAAGTTCTCCGGCCTAGTGCGTATTGGTACGATGATCTTATTAATTTCCCGCGCATCAAGTACTAATCTGACTGATCCGTCAGGTTTGCTAACAGCTAGGATGGGACTGCAGTACGGTGAATGTGAAGATTCTATCACCTTCCACAGAACCATTCTATCTATTTCTTTGCGAACATCTTCCTTCTTTGCCCATGGTATCGCATATGATTTATGGCAGTACGTTTTATGTGGGTAGACTTCCATTTTGTATTCGTAATTTTTGATTATTGTCGGCTGTTTTCTAAAAATGTCTCGGTATTCATAAATAAGATCTGCTAGTTCATTTTGTTGAGTCTCTGAAAGACAAGTGGATTTTCCTATCTTCTCGTGGGCGGCTTGTTCGTTAATTATTTCCGTGTCTAATTGTTCGGGGAAAGGAATATCTATCAATAACACTTGTGGGTGAACTAATTTTACTTCAGCTTGTTCCTGTACTTGGCCATTACGATCTATTGTTGACTTTACAAGATTGACCTTCACACTACGACTGCCCACTCGGAAATAGCAAAGTCCACTGCCTATGTCGATGTTTACTTTATGCTGCCGGAAAACTTCCATACCTAAAATACAATTGACGATTAATTTGTCAACGATTAAGAAGGTACAGTTTATCGTGACATCGCTAATGGTAACAGGTATTTGCGTCTGCCACTTAATACTTTTTGACTTGTTACCTACAGCTGTCAAGATTTTACAATTTTCCGTTGGCAACACTGGTACTTTTAATGCTTTCGAAACTTCTTTAAATAAACTGTTAGAAATAATATTCGTAGATGCGCCTGTATATAAAATTACGTTGGTAATTATAGTTCCTATCCTTGCTGGTATTACAGCCTGCACGAGGTCACTTACCTTGTCCGGTGCTTTCACCTCTTCTTCACATAGATCATCTTCTACGGTAGCATCCTGATCATATCTTAAAAATAATTGTTCAAGATGTAATGTGTGCTTGTTTGTGCCCCCTGTTGTCAAATCGGTCGGCCGGTGGGAGCTCATTACGACCGATTGTTGTTTACCGGGGGAGACAACGGCGTTGCTTCATTACTGTCCGTTACCTCTACGAAGTGTACTGAGTGGTTATTCTGTCGCCAATTAGTTTCCGGACCGCTGCGTGCAACATTTTCTTGCGACCGGCCGTCGCTATTCCTCCTTGGTCTGTCATTCCTATTACTGTAACTATTGTAATTTTCATGTGTGTGCCGCCTTTCATCACGCGGGCCTGACCAATCATTCACGTGATTTCTATCATTTCCATACCGGCGTGGACCGTAATCTGTACTATACCTTCGGTCTTCCCGTCTCTGTGGCGCCGAATTCCTCCGATTTCCGTAATTCCAGGTTCCATTATTTGGCCTTGTCGCATACGGATGCCAACTGTGTGGGTTTTGTCCACTGCCATTAAAATGATATCCGTTACCGTTGTTTTGATTGGTTCCGGATTGTTCATTCCGATTACTTGTGCTCGTCTCTTCTTCGTATATTAGATCAATTGAGTCAAGCACGGAAAGAAAGTATTCAAGGTCGTTCTCCGGTATGGTTACCAATTTTTCGCGTAAGTTCGCGGGTAGTCTGTTTTTCAGAATTTTGAGAACATCTACGTGCGGTATTGGATTGTTCCAATAGCGCGTCTTATTCAAGTACTTTTCGAAATACTTTCTCAACCCGCCGTTTTTGAGGTTGAACGGTTGTGGGTTGAATACCTCACGTCGCAGTCTTTCTTGGACCCCAGCAGACCAATATTTCTCCAAGAAAGCCCGTTCAAATTGTTCGTAGGTGACGCACTGTTCAGCCATGTCTGTGGCCCACAAAAGTGCGTCGCCTTGTGTGAAGCCTACTACATATCTAATCTTCTGTGCCTCAGTCCAGTTTCTTGGTAAGACATTTTTAAATGCTCTTGCGAATACGACTGGATGAGTTTTTCTGGATTCTGTGGAGAAAACTGGAAACTGTCTATGTTTCAACAGGCTCTCATCGACTAGAATCGTCGAGATGCAAGGCGACACGCCTACTGCCTGTTGCAGCACCGCGTTTGGCGAATAGCCATTGTTTGCCTGTGCCGGTGCGTGCACATACGCCGGACTGTGCGCCTGATGTTCTGCGTTATTGACATCGTAATCCGGCACGGGCGAATAAGTGTCGCGCTGCCTGCTGCTTGACGTAGGCAAGTCATTTGAAACATTCAGTCTACCAGCAATTTCCTTGCGTATTCTGTCCTCGGCTACTTTGATTTCATTACCTAATTTTTCAAAAAGTTTTGTTTCCCGGTCAGTTATTGATTCATTTACATTACCGTTTTCTAAAGTTTCATTTATTTTGATAATGTCCGCGTTGATACGTCGAGTCTCCTGTTTCAGAAAACCGACTTCTTCGTTAACTTTATTAACCTAGTCAGGTATTTCTTCACATGCGGACTGTACTCTTGTTAAATTTAATTGAATAGCCTGTACGTTTTCATGTATTTCTTTTTGTACGGTTTGTGTTTGATTGTGTGTTTCTACTATTTCTGACAGTTCCTGTTCCTGTTTGTTTGTAAGATCTGAGAATTTCTTTTCTAGGTCATTCGCCAATACATTGTATACACTATTGACGGTTTTGATGACTTTGTCTTCGATCTTTTGATCGATTTCATTGGTGAGTTTATTTAAGCGTTGATCGAAATGTCTGTGCATGTTCGCCAGTTTTGTGTTCGTTGTGTTGTGGCTGATTTCCAGATTCGCCAGTTTTGTGTTCGTTGTGTTGTGACTGATCTTTAAATCAGATAATTGCTCGCTCACGTTTGACATCAGACTATATAATGCCTCAAGCGTAACTGACGAAGCTTGTATGTTTGTATTTATGTCATTATTTGTTGCCATTGTTTCTCTGCCACGGTCTGATTGAATCGAAACCGGGCTAGGTTCACTGATTTCACGCGAAATATTTTCATCTGATCTGGTAATCGATGCTTCATCGACTGTGCACAAGGTTTCATTTGCAAGTGGTTCGTTATTGTTAATCCCTGTGGAGTGCAATTGAATTGTATTTACTTCTACATTATGTTGTGCTGAAAAACTAATTGCGTCATCATTTACGTCACTATTGTCAGAATCGGTGACGTGTCCATGAACATTTGTCAAATTAAAATTCTCCGATTCCATTCTGAAGATATTGTTTTTATCTGTACTTTACTGAATCTAAATCTTTAAACTCTCTCGCAGTTGAATTAATAAAAATATCTCGCGATTGTTATTTGTATCGCGTCGGAAATTTACAAGATGGCGCACTACGTCTTCTAATTCTGCGATTGTTGAACATAAAAAAGTAATTATCAAAGTGTAATTGTGTGTTGCCACAAACACTACCAGAACTTTAATGTCTAAAGGAAAAGGTTCTGCTTTAAGTGGAGCTAAGCCAGGTGCAGCCACTGCATGCGTTTGCGCTTTCCTACCTTAATTACGGCTGAGCTGCGTCACTCACGATTACGTTAGGTTTGTAAATCCTTGTCCTTGTTCCTTCTGGTTATTGTGCCATCCGTTTATACTGTTAATATTGTTTCACCATATTCGTCATTTTCCATGTGCGTCATGTAACAGAGAAACAGTAATTAGTATAAGTACATTTGTAGTACCACAATGAAGTACTTACTCTTTGTTCCACCAGCACTGTCCTGTCACAGTCGCCAGTGTGGCGAAATTAATAAAAAACAGTTTATATTTTATGTTCCACGTCCTTCTTAATTTAATCAGAGTTCTCACCTTAGACGTAGAATTAGTCCTTCTGCCACAATATTAATGCATTAGTCGCCATCGATATCCTTCTCTTTGTTGACCGTGTGTACCATCATGAGTCAGCATCGGTTCACTTCACGAAGACGGTGGAAACCAAGCAATACTATGCTACGTTGCTTTAAATGATTTTCGTAACACTTCGATACTTCTCACTATTTTTTATTCCCAATAAGACTTGCTCTGCTCGTCGCACAAGCCATAATTACTAACCCTATTGCTGCCTTCCGCACACTCCAAAAATCACGTCCATCATCCACAAGGCAACCATCGAAGTTAAAAAAATGTCCCTTAGCTCCTTGGAGTATCAAACAAAAGAGAGTCCAATGTGAACTTTACAAAGATTACAATATACATACCTCTCAATTTATCTTTGTCGCAGCTTTTAAGATATTGTATGTCTCTGCATAGGAACGTGTCATTACAATGTGAAACATGGAACAAAGAGTGCGACAGCAATGTGTCGAATAATCGTTCTTAAGCAAAACTGTCACTCAGTCCATAAAATCCAAAGGGTCAAAACTATCGACTACTCGTGATGATTGCAATGTAAGAGATGGTTATGCTTCGTCAATAAAAGCGAAAAGCACCAGATGAATGAGTGCCGGCACTCAACTGTTTCCGAGAAAATGACCGTCAAAGTTTTGATGTTACTCCATATGTGGTGCTGTAACAATGGAGTAGGTAGTATAGTGGTTAAGACCACAGTTTCGAATTTTTTCACTCCGCGTTCAGATCATATGTCGTATTTTTTTCCTTTTGCTGTCGCGAAAGTATGTGAGATCAATTACTTCAATATTTTTATGATATTGAGAAATACAATGAAGTTATTTGGAAAAGAAATAAACATTTAAACCATTCTTAAAATTAGATTTTATCATCGCACATCTTACGAGGGAGTGCTGAAAAGTAGTGCCTCGGAATTTTGTATGTGAAAACTCCTAAAGCATTTTAAAAGAAACAAACGTTATTAATATTCTACATACTTATTCTTCATGTTTACATATTTTCAGCCCTTCGATTGACTGCCTGTCAGCAGTCTAATGGAAAATTGTCAGTGTTGTGCAGTACGTTTGGCAACTACGTGACTGTTGATTTACTTCCTGGAATCCTTCATAATTATCATGGTAAATTCACTCGATGTTTTCTTGCCATTTGTAGTAAATATTCTGAGTTAGTCTCACTTAAGGGGTGGAATAGAGGTAGCAAATCTGTGTTTTTGAGTCGATGAAGCTCATTCCAACAAAAACTGCAGCTTACTTTGCAATTCACGTTGGGAATTCTGCATCTTACATCGATGGGACAACTAGTGAGCACAGTGTAACGCACTTGGGTGCTAGCTTAGTGGTGAATGTTCGTCCGTCAAGCGTAAGGCTGCGTTCGTTTTCAGTTGTAATATCGCTGGAGACAAGATTTTTACCTCTTCTGTGAAACGGCCTTTAACAGGCAGATCGAAAATCAGTAAAAGATTTTTAACACAACTTTTCCCCTCAAGTTTTCTCGCTGCCTTCATTCTGTACCCTGCAGATCTAAAGGTGAAAAACTTGTGAGTGCTTTTCTTCTGCTTTTGTCAACTGTATTGACTTAATTGTGGCACTGAATGGCCTGTTATCGCGATTTCGTATGCATCTACTCCATGTTTTAGTGGTAATCCTGTAACGCTTATTCACTATGACTGTGGACTCCACGTAGACACAAGCAGGTTCGTAGCAAAAAGTGCGTATTATCCTACTAATTCGTGACTATTTGAGGTACTTTGTTTCATTAAAAAGTACTTTTTTCGTAAAGTTATCGTGATAACTCAATAGAGTATTTTCGTTGTGTACTTAACACAATGGGAAAAATAAGACAAATTATTTAGCAGCAATATATTCTGCCACATAAATCTAAAACAATCTGACAATGCTCGGATAGCGTTTCGACTTCATGTCTGTAGACAAAAGGTTGGTAGCGCTTCGTCTCCTGGCATGTTATGCTCTTTTGATAGGCGGTGAAGCTGTGTTGTTGGGCATAACGATGCGATGAGGGGTCCCTAGAATTCTAAAACGGATGTAGTACTCGCTTGTCAGAAGCAATGCTTCGTATCAGTCATGCCATTGGCTTCGAGACCTTTGTTAATGCAATTATTTTCTCCTTTCATTGTTCGCTACTCGCCCCCTCCGTTGGTACCTGAAACGATCAAAACTTATATATATTGTTACCACACTCTTATTTGTCGAGTTTTTGGTACCACGTTCCTTCGTGTAAGAGGTAAGTTAAAAATAAAATAGGCAGAGTAGTTAATTTTTTTGGTTATATATATTTGGCGGTACTTATGACGGCGAGACATTGTTGCGAACAGTGCATCATTGGCATACGTGATCGCTACAGATTTGATTATTTTCCATATCCGTGTATTGATATTTGTCAGAGATTCACTCAAGGTGATGCAGTTACTCAGCCGTACACGTTATGGTTCAAAAAGCATAACTACTGAGCAAAGTTATAAATGGTTCAAAATGGTTCAAATGGCTCTGAGCACTATGGGACTTAACATCTATGGTCACCAGTTCCCTAGAACTTAGAACTACTTAAACCTAACTAACCTAAGGACATCACACAACACCCAGCCATCACGAGGCAGACAAAATCCCTGACTCCGCCGGGAATCGAACCCGGGAACCCGGGCGTGGGAAGCGAGAACGCTACCGCACGATCACGAGATGCAAAGTTATAAATATTTCACAAGTTGTAAAGTTGTCAGGGACTGTTTTACGTACTCGTTCTTTGCTAACGTTGATTAAAATGAAATTATTTTATACAGGTACAAAAAACCACTTTTAGTCACTAATTCTTTGCTTTTCTTATGCACAGAGATGTTTTAAATCCCGTATTCCTATCTTAAGCTGCAAAAAGAAGTAATTTACTTCTGAGTGTTAGGTCGTTGCATTATAAACGGGAAATGCGTAAAATGGTAAAAAGTAGTTAATTCTACGAATAAAAATTATAAAATTATTTGTGGAACTTTCAGCGTTATGCGGTGTCAGTCTCGGTATGTTGCTGTATGTCTTGCTCCAGAAGTGAACTAAGCAGAGCCTCGAGAACCACACGCCAGGATAGCGCACTGTAAACACAAGCACGGAAATAGGCATGTAACACTATTCATATCGAGATACAACATCGCTCCAATTGATCTACAAGTCAGAAATATTCGACTCAATAGAGATTAAAATGTCTTCTTTGTAAAGTTAGAATTATCAGCGTAAATTAATTTATCGTAACTAAGAAAAACAATTATTAATGCTCCTTCTGTAAATGTAACTATCTACCTCGTGTTAAATATTAAATGGAGAAGTCCACAAAGAACTCTATCGCTGCAATACGTTCACAAAATTTGAGGTGTCTGAGTAAGGATAAAAGTAAAACACCCATTGAAGCTAAAAAAATCGTACTCTGACAGTACAGGTAGACAGCACCATTAGCGCCACACGTTTATAAAACGGTATCTCACTTCCTTATTTGCCCAAAACAAGTGTCCACTGGAAATCACGGGCTCCGTATTTGCCTGGAAAACAGTTTACGCAGTTGTTTACGCCAGATATACGATGTCAGTTGGCTTTTCACCGGTTCACTGACAGGACTTAATTGGCATCCAAAAGGCACAGAGTCGTTCATTATTCGCTGGCACAACCGAGATTTACGGCTGCTGTTAATGACATCGTTTATAAACGAGACGAAATTTTACGGCCAATATTTCATTTTGTCATATTTTTTTGCCATAACTCAACGTCGATGTCTGATCGCTACGTAGCAGGCGACGTACTGGGAAAGACATGTTGCAATATACCTCGTTCCATTATTATGTTATTCTATAGGTCGTTAACAGACATAAAAATTAATTAAAAACGTTAACATTTGTACCACTACAGCTACAGCCTTTTTTGTCGAAACCGCTGAAGCACGATAGTGCTTTTGTGCTCAAACTAGAAGCATCGGTAGGCGGTTGTAATAATTTTTGAATACAGTGATTTTCAGCCTAGGAGATGAAAGAGAGAGCCGTATCACTAGATTTTGCGACAGTGCGAAACGTTAGAAGTTCCAGACTCTTCACGGAGTATCGATGAGTGATTCCGTGTGACACTATTTGCTCTTATCAGTTGATAGCATGGGAACATTGTTCTCAAAATTCCCCCAGGCACCAAGTGTTGATAAAGAGGAACATTGCACATTATTTCGTTTCCTGCATTTGACGCTGAGGAATGCTGCAACAATTCGTAGTAACATGGCGGTAGTGTGCGGTAACAATGACCATCATGTGACGCAGTGGCTATGTGCAGCACATACCTTCGGTGTGGTCATAGAAGTCAGAATGGCCCAGAACGAATTGGTGGGCCATCTCTCTCAGACTGTGGCTCCCAACATTTTTTTGGACTAGGGACCGCTTTGATTTCTTTGTTGTCAGCCGGGACCACAAGGTTCATGAAAAATAAGCCGCGTCAGTCTAAAAATAATCTTTAATCAAAAATTTTAACATATTTGTTGAACTCAAAAGTAACTTGTCTTAACAGGACTATTACAATAGGAAACACAATACTCTTTGCGGAGTGTTAAATTTCATTTGTATCAGTATGCTCTTTGACCTTGCATCTTCTGTATAACTTTGGCAATCCTGCTGCCAATTCCTCATCATCACTTACTTTCAATCCATTCGTGGACTTGTTTTTAATTACTAGCGAAGTAGAAAGCTCTTTTTTGCATAAAGAAGTACTGGAGAAAAGCGTTAGATACCTCAAGCCTATTTCTCGAATTTTTGCTTTCTTACACAAAAACAGTTCACGAGAATCAGATTCAAATGCGTCCTTACAGTTACTATCACTTTGGAATTCAATAAGCTCTTCCTGGATTTCTTTCGCAATTTCTCCTACATTGGTGCTAAAAGGAATCAATTTTTGGTCAACTATAGCTTCCGTTTTATTACATTCTGGGAACTGAAGATTTAATTCATCAGCTAACATTTGCAGGTGACTGTTTAGGTTTTCTCGTACGTTTTCCCTAAACTTGTCATACTTAGTATCATCAACAAGTGCTTTTGAAGTCGCAGAATAATTGTTTAACGTCAGTTATACCTATCCACAATTGGTATTTGGAAATAAAGGCACGATGTTTATTTTCAAAGACAAATATATTTGCAACGCCTTTTAAAAGTCTGTTTCCGAAACATTGCAATTAGAAGCTCAAATTATTCAAGTGCTTGAAAATATCCACAACTGAAACCAAATGCATTACCATGTTGTTCGATCGATTTTTTTGCTTCTGATCCTAAAACTACCTCGACAGGATTGATAAAACACGAATGCGCGAGTGTTTCTCCTATTGTGTGTGATTTCTTTCATTGCACTCTGAATTTTGAGCAAATCAGGTAGCACTAGGCCCCAGTTTCCTTTCTTTACAAATTCTCTAATTTTGCTTCAAAAGTTCTGGTGGTCGGTATAACAAATCAGGATGGATCATTTCTATGTCGTGTTTTCATTTCACGGCTTGAAGAAATCGGTCGCGAGAATTATTGCGCGTATAACGGACCATGGTTTTATTTATCCATTACTTTCAGTCAAAGCAAATCCGAATTTAATGTAACTACCGTGTTATGAAAATGAAAGAAAAATGTAATCGAATACAGGCATAACAACGAAGAGCGCAAAATAATTCATTTTTCATAATAAAATAGATATATGTAGTTTTAGTATCTTTATTTTTAATTCATATCGCTATGTAATGGAATATTCTAAGTACGTTATCATCGAAATGCCCGCAACTGATGCGAAATTTTTGAAATAAAGACATACATAAGTATACTCTCGCCTATATTCCCGTTTTTAATGCCCAGTTTTGATAAAAATCTTAGCACAGAAATAAAGAACCACCATTTTATATATACATATTTATATATAGGCGTTTGGACTGGGCGATGATGAGTCAACCACCCAGGACACTGCTTTTTTTTCCCCCTCGGGGTCTCGCGGTAGCATTCTCGCTTCCCGAGCACAGGGTCCCGGGTTCGATTCCCGGCGGGGTCAGGGATTTTTCCTGCCTCGAGATGACTGGGTGTTGTTGTGTCGTCTTCATCATCATCATTCACCCCCATTACGGTCGGAGGAAGGCAATGGCAAACCACCTCCACTAGGACCTTGCCTGGTAAAGCGGTGTGGGTCTCCCGCATCGTTCCCCTACGCTCTGTAAAGAAGCATGGGCTTCATTTCCATTTTTTTTCCACACACACACACACACACACACACACACACACATTATATATATAAGGCAGTGTATATAAAAGGTAGTGTCCTGGCTGGTTGACTCGTCATGGCTGAGTCCAAACCTCTATGGATGAAAACTGAAATTTGGAGAGGATGTTGGATCTTTTACTTTAGGCGTTGTTTAAGAAGGGATTTCTCGGAAATCAGGGGATGAAAAGTTGTTTGAAAATTTGTCGCTATTAAGGCAACTTTAAAGCTGGAACTATGAACATTGTTATTTAAATTCTCAGGCAGAAGTAAAGAAACACCAGTTTCAATACTTTTGGTAATTCAGTCACTTAATGGGTTAATAAACCATTATTAAAGTATTATCACACTATTGTTAAAGCTATATCTATAGAACCAGATATTTGATTTCTCGGGTGGAAACAAAAAAAAAAAATGCATGTTCCAGTGTTTTTGGAAATTGAACCTGTAAGAGGGTCATATAGAGGATGAGAATTTTTATTAAAATATCTCATTATAACAGCATTTTCAAAGCAAAACCTAACCAAATTTGTTTTTGGGTTTTCGATTAGGAATTAAATCATACGTGTTTCACTGTTCTTGGAAATTCAATCCCTATAGTGGCAAAATATGGGATGATCATTTTTAAGAAAATATTTCATTTAACAACCACTTTCGAAGCTACATCTGTGGAAATTTGTATTTGATCTCTCTGTTAGAAATAAAAAAAATAAGTGTTTCACTACTTTTGGAAATTCAGCCTAAAGGGGTGAAATAGGGTCAGACTGATTGATCATCGTCCAGCCCAAATCGCTGTGTGTAGAAACGTGTAATTTGGAGAGGTTGGGGATGCTATACTGTAGGCGTCGTTTAATGAGGGACTGTTCGAAATTCCACTCCTAAGGGGTTCAAATACGCAACGTGCAGCATTTTCAAAATATGTCGCTGTTAAGTCAGTTTCAAAGGTAGAACAACGAGAACTGGTATTCGGTTTCTCAGTCAGAAATGAAAATAATGTGGTTTTCACCATTTTTGACCAGTTCGTAAAATATTCGTTTACAGTTTTTTGAAAATAAACCATTATGAAGGAATACTAAAGCCTTTTGAAGCTAAGAGTATGAAAACTGGTATTTGATTTGTCGGTTGAAAATTTAAAAAATTGTTTTTCAGTGTTTTTGGAACTTCAGCCCCCTAGGCGAGCGAATAGAAGAGGAAAAGGTTCATGAAATTATGTCATAATGAAAGCATCCTCAAAGCTAAATCTATAAAAAGATTATATTTGGCTTTTCGGTTATAAATTAAAGAAATACATGCTATCTGCTTTTGGAAATTCGTCCCCTATATGGGTTAAATAGGGGATGAAAGTTTTTATGGTAATAGTTCATTATGAAAGAATTTTTGAAGCTAAGTCTATGAACGTTTGCATTTGGTTTCTCTGTTAGAAATAAAAAGTATGTGTTTCACTGTTTCTGGAAATTCAGCCTCCAGGCAGAGTGAAACAGGGGGTGAAAATTTTTAAGAAAATATTTCATTGTGTTAAAAAATGTAAAGCTAAATGTATGAAAACTGATATTTCACTTCTCGTTAGATATAAAGAAATGTGCGTTATGGGATGGAAGTTCCTATGGAAATATTCACCACAAGAAGGCAAAAGGCATGATTAACAGAAACGTGGAACTCGAGCTACTAGAATAACGTTTTGATCAGAAGTAGATTAGGAAAAGGCCATGCTTCTATGGCTTTAATTAGGGTGAAAATCTTAGAAGCATTCAGTCTACACGCTCGAAGCAGCAGGCATTACGCTAGTAAGTTGTAAGTTGATAAGAATGTTGAAAACCAACGGTCAGTTAAACTACTGATGCCGTCAAACCACGAAACAGCCAAATAGGATCACTGACCCCGCGGAGCAAGGCAGTAGAAAGCGCACAGCTTGACCACGATACGTTGATGATTGGCACGGTTGTTGTCAGTAGGCCTACCATGTCCCGCACCCTGACTGCCGGGGGAAAAGGGTGGGGGGGAGGCAGCGTCGGCTACTTCCCGCAATGCTGGCAGTTCATAACCGTACTCACGGGGCGTGGGGGGCTGCACCTCCCGCGTCACAAGGGATAACAATCTATAGCGAATAAAAGTTCGAAATTTTAAATCGTTCGCGGACCACATACAGTAGCAATGATAACGCTGACTTAACTCCGTCCACAGGCCCTGTTGGGCGCATCGGTACCGACAGATCACCGCGTCGTCCTCAACCAAAGGTGTCACTGGATGCAGTAAGGAGGGACGTTGCGTCAGCACACCGCTGTCCCGCGGAAAAAGGAAGCGACGATTGGGTTTAACGTCCCAGCGATATCGAGGTCATTTAAACGGAGCACAAGCTTGGATCGCGTCAAGGTTGGGGAAGGAAATCGGCCGTACCCTTCTGAACGAGTCATTCAGTCATTTGCCTGGAGCGATTTAGGGAAATCATGGAAAACCTAAATCAGGGTGGCCGGACGTGGGTTTGAACCGTCGTCATCCAGGATGCGAGTCCAGTACGCTAGTCACTGAGCCACCTCGCTCGATACCACCCTGCCGTATGGCGACCTCGAGTGGCTACTGTCGGTCAAGTAACTCCTGAAATGGCCTCACAAAGCCGAGTGCACTCCGATTCCGGATCTTCCGCCGAGGAAAAATACATGGCAGTACTGGGGGCTGAACCTCGGTCTTTCGCATGGCAGTCAGCCTCAGTGACCACTCGGCTAAGGAGGCGGGATTTAATAATAATACAGTAATAACAGGAAAAAATTCGCCGTATCGGCACCGCAGGATGCAGCGAGGAATTGTGTGTCGATGTAAGGGAACTCCATCTCTGAGATCATTCAAGCAGTGGGGTTTTCACGCTCACTGACCTTGTCAAGGGTGAGTCAGCAAGTACGCCACCGCCAAGTCACCTGCAGTAGCAACAGTGTGATAACGACGGGGTCGCAGTCGACTAGTAAGAATTTTAACAGCGGGTGGGCAGGCTACACTGCAGCAAACCACGCACAATTTAGGTTCCGAACAACAGGTGGTGAGCACCGATCGTAGCCACCTCTTTTCTGTGAGTTACAGGTGTCGCTAGCCCTTGTCTGTACCTCTGCTCACCACACCCCACAGAGCACACACATTAGTAAGGGTGCTGGAGAACCACCACGAAACTCCCGAAGCTTGGGAGAAGCTCGCCTTGACTCATGCAGCAAAGTACACCGCGACGGGAGGAAACACGCACGCAGTGACTTATATAACGGCCCTGTAGACCCCACAGTGCGGGAGGTCCCCGTACTAAGGGGGCCCCGTATTTTCAGGGAGACCAAATTGACCTGAATGATGTATTCAAAAATGTCTTCTTATATTCAGTGTAGCAGTGGAAACTCTTTAATGAAAATTGAACAGAAATACGCCAGCAAACATTTCGGACCCATTCTTGTTTAACGTTAACGGGAGTGGTGGTAAGTTCCTAGGCTTACACACTACTCAACACACACACCTATGCCCGAGGGAGGACTCCACCTCCGACGGGAGGAGCCGTGCGAACCGTGGCAAGGCGCCTCAAACCACGCCGTCATTAACGGGAATACATCAGATGTATTGGCAATTGCGAATACGAACAAACATAAGCTGTATAAGGGAATGACGACGGTGAAAATCTATGCGCGACCAGGACCCGAACTCTGAGTAGGAGGAGACTAGTGTTTAACATCCCGTCGACAATGAGGTCATTAGAGACAGAGCACAAGCTCGGATTAGGGAAGAATGGGAAAGGAAAGCGGCCTTGCCCTTTAGAAGGAACCATCCCAGCATTTGCCTTAAGCGATTAAGGGAAATCACGGGAAACCTAAATCAGGATGGCCCACATGTGGGTTTGAATTGCCGTCCTCCCGGATGCGAATCCAGTGTGCTAACCGCTGCGCTACCCTGCTCGGTGCTCGAACCCGGATTTCCCGCTTCAAGCGAGCGGTCGCCGTACTCGCTTTGGCCATCCGTGCACGACTCACGTCTACAGACGTTAAAGTAACCTCCGGTGTGCCACAGGGGAGTGTTATGGGACCATTGCTTTCCACAATATATATAAATGACCTAGTAGATAGTGTTGGAAGTTCCATGCGGCTTTTCGCGGATGATGCCGTAGTATACAGAGAAGTTGCAGCATTAGAAAATTGCAGCGAAATGCAGGAAGATCTGCAGCGGATAGGCACTTGGTGCAGGGAGGGCCAACTGACCCTTAACACAGACAAATGTAATGTATTGCGAATACATAGAAAGAAGGATCCTTTATTGTATGATTACATGATAGCGGAACAAACACTGGTAGCAGTTACTTCTGTAAAGTATCTGGGAGTATGCGTGCGGAACGATTTGAAGTGGAATGATCATATAAAATTAATTGTTGGTAAGGCGAGTGCCAGGTTCAGAATTATTGGGAGAGTCCTTAGAAAATGTAGTCCATCAACAAAGGAGGTGGCTTACAAAACACTCGTTCGACCTATACTTGAGTATTGCTCAACAGTGTGGGATCCGTACCAGATCGGGTTGACGGAGGAGATAGAGAAGATCCAAAGAAGAGCGGCGCGTTTCGTCACAGGGTTATTTGGTAACCGTGATAGCGTTACGGAGATGTTTAGCAAACTCAAGTGGCAGACTCTGCAAGAGACGCGCTCTGCATCGCGGTGTAGCTTGCTCGCCAGGTTTCGAGAGGGTGCGTTTCTGGATGAGGTATCGAATATATTGCTTCCCCCTACTTATACCTCCCGAGGAGATCACGAATGTAAAATTAGAGAGATTCGAGCGCACACGGAGGCTTTCCGGCGGTCTTTCTTGCCGCGAACCATACGCGACTGGAACAGGAAAGGGAGGTAATGACAGTGGCACGTAAAGTGCCCTCCGTCACACACCGTTGGGTGGCTTGCGGAGTATAAATGTAGATGTAGATTCCAAACTTCATATGTCGTCGCTCCGGTGTCACAACCTGTACTCGTACACACATTATGTAATTCAGTTAGGGGCATTTGAACTGGAACTCTGTGCCCGGTATCGTCAGGTAAATACAATATTGCCGTGTTGTAACACAGTTTTCGATGTTACCTACAATAGTCTTATCTAGCTTCTTTGTATATTTTACTTAATGTGATTTCTGTGTAACTATGCTCTTTGATGTAACATCCATGTAAGTGTTTTATTGATTATTTATGACAATTTATGTAATTGTAATTAATCTATGAAAGTAATGTCGAAAGTAATGTGCTGTAAAAGAATAAAGATATTATATTTTACTGATTCATGCATAGGGAAAGTAGGTTGTAATCATGTAAAAACTGGAAGGAAGTCCCTCCGCAACGGAACTGGCTAGGCGGGAACGGAGAAGGTGTATCCGCCGGTCGAACTGCGAAGATCCTTTTGTCGCGTGAGTCAGTCGGTGGCTGGCTAGCAGACGAAGGCTGCGCATGTTATGAACTGAAAGAGGCGTTAAGATCTGCAAGATTATATAATACAGCCTCAGATGTGTAACTAATTTGGCTTATTATTCGTGGCATACTCTGGTCAGCTCTGTACTTTGAAAATCCTACACTAAGAAGAGAATTCTCAGAGCTTGTTGCACAGGAAGAGCCATGGACAATGTCGCCGCCTTTTTTGAATGCCTCGGGAGATGGACGCTGCCACCATCTTCATTTCCGTTTTCAGGTGAGTGCTTTATAACTGCATGGGGGTAGTTATATGGTTTCATTTTCAATAATACTTTTGTTTTCTGTAAAATCTGTGCTGAGCCACCGTATCTTATCCTTAGTCACTTACCTATACAGGGTTCTTTCCCAAGCGCGACGATGGATCGGAGTATCGTGTTTTACTGACCTGAAAAAAAGAAAATTTGACAGTTTTTTTTGGAATTGCAAATTACGTAATTATTTAGTGAGAGGAAGTTTTGAAATACTCCACGTAATTTTCATAAATGGACAATTAAAGTATTCAGTTCACAGATTTTTCTTACTGCAATAATAGTATTTAGATTTTCATGTTTTATGTTGTTAACAGTGTTTCCTATATTGTGTTGTCACTGAAGTGTTAATTCACGATCTCAATCTACCGATAAATTAGTTTCCGAGTCTCCATGCTAATTGCTGAGCCACATTTAAATGTCATATTACAATAACAGCAATCAAGAATAACAAACTGGCTACGATTATTCAACCTATACAAAATTCAGATGCCACACATTCCATTTGATCTAAATAATATAAGGTAGTGAGTTTTGCTTGAGAATACAAATAGTAATCAGTACAAAAGCTACGATTACTTCATGACTACTTTAATATTAGTAGTTTCCTATAATTAAACTGACAAAAGAACCTCTTGTCCGTGTCAGTAACGCTCATTCATTACTAATCATTCACCTATATTTATCATCATCTTCCTCCTAAACTCTGCTGCTGTTTTGTGTCTCATCAGCAGAACGGAAGTTCAGTATCGGGTAAAGCCAACCCACTTGGTTCAATTTCATTATGAACCATGCTAATACTGGGTACAACTTCACCTAATTAGGCAGGCGGCCGTTTTCTCTTACGTAGTTACAGTTTACTTGTTTACTAATTGGACCTTGGTTCGATTCCCGTTTATCTTGGTGCTGCTTTCTTTCGGTAAAAATCTTTAAGAAAGCAAATTTGGCCCGTCATCTCTTCATTACATTCAGTTAGCCGCGCGGGATTAGCCGAGCGGTCTCAGGCGCTACAGTCATAGACTGTGCGCCTGGTCCCGGCGGAGGTTCGAGTCCTCCCTCTGGCATGGGTGTGTATGTGTGTGTGTTTGTCCTTAGGATAATTTAGGTTAAGTAGTGTGTAAGCTTAGGGACTGATGACCTTAGCAGTTAAGTCCCATAAGATTTCACACACATTTGAACATTTTTACATTCAGTCACCGTCACAAAATTAAAAATCCTTTCACAAGAATATCATTATCGGCATATTGCTATTTTAATAGTAGCCGGTAGTGTTATACTGTTTGTGTAGTTACGAAGAATGACGTATGCACGCGTGTCCTAAGGAACACTGCATTGTTCTTCTTAACAATCCAAGCACGGCAATATCGTAGCTAACGAGAATGCTACGGCGTGTGGCAGCCATTACTACACGCAGCGCATAGATTATTCCACCAGCGCTAGTTTCCTACACAAGCAGTGGCCCGTACGCCAACTCGCGCTCTGGAATGCGCTACGTTTCTCGTTGTGTATTTACTTTACTGACAACTATAAGCTCTCCTACTAACAAACCCTTCAGTGTTTTTGTATGTTTGTTCTGGACAAGTGCTATACTGCAAGTAAACTGCTGATAATAAAATGACACGGACATTACATTTGTGTTCATCAATAATCTGCATAATGCAATTTATTTCCTCTTCAACTAAGCTGTGCCGGCACTAACGTAAAACGCATTGTTGGTATTCCTATAAATGGACTGCTGTTAAACATCTGCGTTAAATTAAACCACAACGTCTAGGAACAGGTCGCTCAAAAGAGGAAGTTAAAAGACCGCTGAGACGAAGAAGTTGAAGAGACGATGAAGACAGATACAATCTTCCAGCCATTACCTGCACGCCCAGCACAGATATGTACTAAAAACATCAATAAAACTGAAACCGGAGAAAAGTCTGATGATTTAAAAGTTGAAACTGGAAGCCAAAACAGTAGCGAAAACGAATAGGGCGAAGCTTCTGACAGTTTGCGGGTTCGTAGAGGACACGATATCAGCTGTGAAAATGATATGGGTGCACAATTTGAACCCGGAGCACCAGCAATAGACACCAATTCACCTGCCAACATGTTGTTGTTATCAGTTTCAACATAATTACATAAATGCATCTCTAGGACTGATGGATGATTATTCCAAGCCAAACTAAATGAAGAGCTAAAAGTCATAAATAACTGGCATGCTAGTCTCAGGGGCCTTTACCCAGAGGCACTAAGACCAAAATTCCGTTTAGCTGGCATTATTATTATTATAACTATACTAAAGCAGACCAGGAATTAAAATAATTTGGGAATACTGTTCCTCTACCTCAAACGGAGTGTGTTGTGTAGCGTGCTGGTTATTCGGAGACGGAGGTAATGAATGGTGTGATGGACAAATGAAGGAGCACATCAATAGATTACTTTATTTCACTTTTAACTTGAATTATGCTACGTGAGAGTCTGATTTTGCTGTATTTGTTCTTTTAAGGGGTATTAGTAAACAAAATTCCCAAAATTTATTTGCAGGAGTTGGGGGTGGGGGCAAAAACCTTAGTTACGCCACTGGATCTGCAGCTACGTTGGAAGCCAGGCGTGACGTTGTAGTATCGTTAGCCGCACTGTGTCACACTGTGCTAAACTGAATCATAAAAATGTTTCTAGTCAAAGTAGCTGTATCAATACTGCAACTACTTTGCAGACTTTGAATGCAGATGGACTGTCATCGACTGTCAACACAGCAGCAAAAAGTACTTGAGACTTATACTAAAAGAACCGGCAAGAACAACAGTTCAGGCAGATGAGAGGTGTATTCTCTTTTGGTATATGTTTAAACAAACAAAAAAAGAGAGGAGGTTATCGAACACGTTTCTCTGGAAAACAGAAAGAGACGAGATTAACATTTCTTCGTCTCCATCACCCATCAAGTGACTTGCACAATCCAGAGCACTTTGAGGAACACTCTACATAACTTGAGAGTCCTTGTGTGACTCGACAGGTTACCTGACCTCATTTCCATGCAACACCTCTGGGACACCATCGAGAGAGACGTACCTGCCTTGGACCACATTCCTGCCACTCTCGTCGAGATTTGTGACTCGAAATTTAAAATTAAATGATAAGCATGTTTCCCCCGTCCCCTCTCCCCTCCCCCCAAAGTTTCACGCAGTCATCGGGACGAAGTGAGTGGGCAGAGGAGACGCCACAGGCCGACAGGGAGGTGTGAACTGTCGATTAGTCACTAATGTATATGCATGTGATACGGTAGAAGCTGTTGCTAAATGCTATGGTATTTTGTGGAATGCGATCTATTCTTTCAACAATAAGAGTCCAACGAAAAATCCTGCAGAAATTTTGAGGACTACATCTGTCGTAAATGAGTAACACTTTATCCTTGTCGCGAAAACGATAAATATGTGCATATTGTGAAAGGATCAAGCAGAAAATCCACCAAGAAGCCATCTAAAACATTCCACAACATAAATGGTCAGTGGTGTCTCCTAAGAAACAAATGCGTCAGTTTTCATGCAAATCCTTTCTTCAGGCTTCAATAATGGCACATAGTTTCCTACACTTTGTGGCTCTGTTCCCAAAAGAATTCACTGTCACAATCCACAAACTACTGTGAACTTAATGATTTGCGATTGGGGACGTCATACGTTCAAGCCAATCGAATCCTTTATTACAAAATGCTCAGTCCCAAAAGTTTACAGAAACACTTCCTACTTTCAGTTTAAAAATTACACCGATGAACAAAACATTATGACCACCTGCTTAACAGCGTGTTGTTCCAGTTTTCAAACACAGTACAATAGATATCTGCTTCGCACGGGTCCTACAATTTCTTGACAGGAATCCGGAAGTATGTGACACCAGATGTCTATGAACAGGTCAAGCAATTCCTGCAAATTACGCGGTAGTGATTTATGGGCACACAGCTGGCGCCCCCTCTGTGTTCCAACAGGTGTAGATCAGGAACATCTGCTGGCCAAGACATCAATGTCCGTCCACTATAATGCCCCTCAAACCACTGTAGCACGATTCTGACCTTGCAACACGGGCAGCTATCCTGCTGGAAGATGCCATCGCCGTAGGGGAGACTTCAAGCATGAAGCGATGCAGCTGGTCCGTAATAATGTTCATGTAATTCACTGCTGCCACGATCCCTGCACTTACCACCAATTACCACCACAAATCCCATGGAAGTCCATCTCAGTGTACCCCATAGCGTAATTCTGCCCCCACTGACCTGCATGTGTGGTGCGGTGCACCTTACGTGCAACCATTCGTCTGGATGACGGCATGTAAAGACCCAACCATCGACCTGCTGTAACAAGAAATGCGATACATTCGACAGGCAACACGTGTGTGTTGATCCACTGCGAAAACTCAGTGATAGTGTGCCCACTGCATTGATAATTGCGATGTTGTTGGGTCAACACAGGAACACGTAGGGCTCGTGTGTTGTAGAGCATCATGTTCAACAATGGCCTTTGTGCTCCGAAACACTTGTGCCTGCAGCAGTATTGTGCTCTGTCGTCATCTCTGCCTCAGATCGCTGCCTATCCTGGATTACACAGAGGGCGATCCTCCGACCTCTACGCTTTGTGACGAAATGTGGTCTTCCAGTATCATACGGCCCACTCGCTATTTCACCATCCTTCAACCACTTTGCATGGGGGCTTAATTAAAATATAATGCAAATAATTTTAATTTTTTGTTTTAGTAGCTGTTTGTCCGATTACGAAGTCTCGTAAACGGTTGGCCCTGACTAGTATTATTACGCTATCTAACTGCATAGAACAATAACAAAGAATGAAATGGAAATTTTCATTAACACAATTAATTAATTAAGTCCCCAGCAACTATAAAACCTACGAAACCAAAGCACAAGTATAACTGTTCTGTGTGTGGAAGTATGACTCAACGTACGCATCTGGCACGGTTCTTCTTCAACAACACAAGAAATTTTAAATATCATTTATACTGAATTAATTAAAGGAAATAAAAATACCATAATTACTCAAGAAAACCAGAATTACACTCTAATACAAGAACACAAACCAGATGCTTTGTTGACTGAACCTGTAATGACGCATTATTCAGGACATTGAAATAATGAGAAAGAAAAGAAAAGTAGTTTGTTACCTTAATTTATATTGATGAAAAGCACTCTAGACATTACAATCTCTCCACACCGACTCGCTACTATCACATCTCAACAAGAACTTTCCTACTAGCTCATCTCAACAAACACTCCTCACTACGACATCTCAGCACTGACTACCACGAGTTCTCCCAAAGCACTGCCCACTACGACATCTCAATAATCACTGCCAGTGGAGGCGGCGGAACAATACTCTCTAGCGCGATCTCTGGCGCTGTGGCTCAGTGTAGCCACCTTTCAACTTTCAATATGTGCTCACCACAGTAGTACGTCAATAGGCGACCAGCTTCGTCGTTTAAACACATTTTAACAAAAGCCGGTTCTGCTATTGTTAAGGAGAGGATCCACTTTACTCGCCGAAAATTAGACCTGGATTCTGAAGAACTTTATCGCTTGCACCTGAAGATGTCTGTGGTGATACCGTATGATTCTTGGAACTGTATTGATGGTACAACTTGGGCCTAATCGGACTGGATTCGTGAGGTGGCCACATCCAGACAGACTGCAAAATTTGGTCGACTGAAGACGACATCGTAGCGAGAAACTGTTATTCGGCGCCCTGTCATTAATATGACAGGTAGAGATCTGGACGATACTACGATGATGGTTTTGAGTAAGGGACTGAATTTTGCACCCACGCCACAGGTTCTGCCATTACCTTTGTTTATCAGTGCCATTGAAGAAGCGGTTCGACCACTTCCCTCGGATTCAGCAGAGGAAATAAGACGTGAAACATGCGGTGCAATTATGAAGGCTCGCCCACAAAGAAGCAATTTATCTGTGGCAGAGAGGTCTGCACTACGTACTCAGACGGTGGTACTCCCGGCGGATAAAGGTAATGCTACTGTTTTATTGCCTCGGCACGAACACCATGATAAAATGTACAATTTATTGAGTGACAGCTTGTACCGGAAGATCAGCAGGGATCCCACTAATCGAGTGGCGAAGAAAACTGCTTTGCTTCTGAATGATTCTCCCTTCCCACCAGAAGTTGTTCGGAGACTGAAACCAAGTGGTGCAGTGCCTCCAAGACTTTATGGACTACCAAAGGTCCACAAGAAAGATGTTCCTCTCCGCCCCATAATGAGTAACATAGGCTCTCCGAACTATGACGTTACCAAACAACTGGCATCGTTGTTGAGGCCTCTTGTGGGAAAATGTGTTCACCATCTAACAAACTCTGCTGATTTCATTAGTAAACTGAAATAATTGAAAATGAACCCTTCTGATATATTAGTTAGTTTCGATGTGGTGTCTTTATTCACAAAGGTTTCCTTTCCAGAATCCCTACAACTTATTGAAAGAAGTTTTCACGAAGAGATTTCAGCTTTATTCAGACATTTTCTGACCTCTACATACTTCTTATTTAACTACGAATTTTTTGAACAGACGGACGGAGTCGCCATGGGTAGTCCCCTCTCCCCTCTGGTGGCCAGTTTATTTATGGAAGACTTCGAGGAGGAGAAGGCGCTTGAATCTGCTGACTTGAAACCCACGGTATTCTGGAGGTATTGAAACGTCCCCTTTTTGAACAATTTTACAAGACTGTGCTTAACCTGACACACAATATTTTTTTAGCGCAACGCAATCTGACTTTCACAAAATCCCTACAAAAGAATGGCCCTGACTAACATTAAACTATACCTTTCACAAATCACTAAATCACTTACCTCACAATAATCTTCGTTTCTCCCACTACTACAATACAGCAAGCGCCACTACTGCCAGCTAAATAAAAGATTCAAACTATGGAAGGCACTAACTACTGATAGGGATAGTTAGCAAATGAAAGATATTAATAGAGAACAAACAATGTATTTACCTTGATATCATCACATGTATATATAAAAGATTCAAACTATGGAAGGCACTAACTACTGATAGGGATAGTTAGCAAATGAAAGATATTAATAGAGAACAAACAATGTATTTACCTTGATATCATCACATATATATATATATATATATATATATATATATATATATATATATATATATAGAGCAGTTCATCACAAATTTCAAAACTCCGCCATCTCTCTGTCCACATCCACCACTGCTGGCGGCTCACCTCCAACTGCGCAACGCTACGCGCTGTTCACAGCCAGCTGCCTAACACTACAATGGCGAGTATTACAACAATGCAAAGCAGCCACAGGCTGCACACAGCACAGCCAGTGATTTTCATACAGAGGTGGCGTTACCAATAAAAAAACCTCAACAGCCTACTTACACAGCCCCCATGCTCCCCACAAAAAATTTTACAAATTGGTTTGGGCAGTGCCCAATACAGATTTGAAAAATTTTTTCATAATCGTAATTACAATAACAAAGAAATCAAATGCACACACTTACTGATACAATGTTGGTCGAAAGCTAAAATTTTCTCACAGTCCATAAAGATAGTCCTGATCATTCATCATAATAGTAATTACAGTTTTTTTTTCTCAAAGTCTCATTAGTAAAAGAAATTGCACACAGAAGTAGTGGATTTCCATGCAGTCTTGAAGAAGTAGTGTTGTCCTTCCAACGGAAAGACAGTGCTGACTCTTGACATGTTGACAGGTAATGGGCCACAACAGAGCAAACCCACAGCAGAGTCATTCGACGTTTTGAAGAATATTGGTAGGTAGGTCATCACAGAGCAGACCCACTGTAGTCCTGGTAGAGATTACGGTATTGGTGGGCCACCAGAGGTGCAGACCCACTGCAGTCCTTGTAGAAATAATGGTACTGAAGGATCATCAAAGATGTAGACCCACTGTAGTCCTTGTAGAGATAATGGTACTGGTGGGTCATCAAAGATGCAGACCCACTGTAGTCCTTGTAGAGATGTCCAGCAGCCATCTGTTGTGACTGTGCAGGTGCACAATCACCATTGAAGAGTCTTGTGGCTAATATAGCAAGTCCATAACCACCACTTGTGCACTTACGAAGTTTTTGGAATGTCCTTAGAACCAGCAATGCTGTTATCTAGTCCCTTGCTGAATTATTAACACACGTGCAAACACTAACAGTCCCTACTTCTCACATATTGTGCATATACTATGACCAACAGAAACGTGTGCAGTGAAATGTAACTTACAAGTTACTTAATTTGATGACCTGGTGTCAATTACAATTTTATAACATAAGAATACAATAACAACGGTACAAAATACATCATTAAAAACATAATAATACAGATAACATTTGTAGTACAGGCTTTACAAAAGAATCAAAATAACATATACATCAGTGTTACAGGAATTATGACATAAGTAAACACATAAAGATCAGAAGAACTTTTGAAACATCACCTTCACATGTGAGGAACAAACCAGAATAAATAATGTCTATAAACATTTTTACAAAGAAAATAACATATTATTAATGCAAATTATATTTGAGGATAACAGTATTCCTCATCATAGTGAATAGTATTAGAAAAAAAAATTCTATGAAACTACACAGAGACAGGAAGAAAACAAATATACAAGGGTACACAAACACATAGGGGGATAACACAAGGGAAAGGACAGGGTTCGTTTTCAGTGTAACTTTTGGTACTGCAGTATTTTGCGAACAAAACCTTTTTTGTTCTTGGAGATCTCCCTTCGTTCTTCATTATTCCCAAAATGTCCTATCTGTACCTCTTTTCTGTATTCTAACCATATTTCTTTCAAAATAAATATGGCTCATTGTACAATACTCATTTAGGCCCAAATCGTTTTCATATGCCCTGTTAATGCATTGCTTCCAATTCATCATAGTTAGTTTCTTATATAGTCTACCCCCTCTTAAGCTAACTTAAATCTACTGAGCTCAGATGCTAAACTAAGGGACGAGGCAATGCAGCAGCACAAATCAAGTAACACAAACATCAATGACAAAAATTTCAAGCTGGCAAAGCAAGCTACAGTAAATCTAAATTACCAAGCAATTCAACATTACAACTAATATGAGGCAATGCGCAGCAAACAAGAAAAATAAATCAGTAGTAAAACTGGCTTAACAGCGTAATACAAAGTGAAATTTAGTAGCACTATGCATGGCAAACAGCAAAAGCAAAGGTAATAAATTATATCTAAACATGACAAAGCTCAAGCAGAAAAAGTATTACACTAAAAATGGCCATGTCTAATACCTATGTCACATCTTAACACTAGAGTGATGCATCACGAGAACTTACACTAGCAGATAAGTTACCAAATCGTAAAGAAATTATTTATGCAATTCCTGTGAAGGGAAATGTCTATTTATGTGCCCTCGTTTTCTTGGAAGTAGATCATAAATTTCTTATTGACTCGATCTGTAGGCATAAAATAACTACATTAGTACATATATTAAATTTTATTTTAACCAATGCTGCAGTGCAGCTAGAAACTAGATATTAAACAAAATGAGTAAATATGTACAAAGGAAGGCATGAAACATCATTCATTAGCCATAGGGCATTTCATAAGGTAGTACAGAAAATCTCTCAACTCTCGTAGAAAGACGCTTGTCATAATCAGGTGTGCAGATGTAAAAATGTTTCCAAGTTATTATTAGCGTGTCGTATTTACGATGCTTTCTACAAAGGAGTGTTAATAGCGAGGATAATGGCCTCCCCTTTTTTTTCTACCAACTAATGGCTTTTTCTCAAGGCGGCTGGCACACCTGGCCGCTCACAACGAATTACGTCACGGTCACTTACCTTTCATACCGAAATATTGACGACAGCAGTTTTCGCTACAGTGACAGTCTCATATAAAAAAATTCACAGGTTGAGAATTTGGTTACAAATGTGTAGAAACAATATCTTATGAATATAACAGTGTCCAAAAAATGTTCGCCGGCATTGTGATACATTCACGCATTTACACACATTTCCTACCTCTTAAAGTACGATTCTTGGTTTCCAACATCCTTTTTTACAAGTCAGAGTCCCTAATTCATTACTCCTTACCTTATTACACATATACAAATTCGTCGACGCTTCTTTAATATTTCATCATATGAAATACGAAACATAATCAAATTCCTCATATAGCATCAGCTTCTTGACCATAAACATACCTCAGCAGCATAATACACATCGTCGTCGTAAAAATAACATCATAACACCTAAGTCAAATCTCAAAAACGTCGTAGCTTTCTCCAATAGTTTCTAAACCTAAAAAAAATTCTCTGCTCATGTCAGTAGTGTCATTTACCTCAAACGTACTTTAAAAATCATGCTCCCTTACCAAATACATCATTCAAAGCTCTCATAGTATCACAATGGTTCCAGAAAAATATGAGCATTTCACAAAGTACAGACAAAATACAATTTCGTAAGTGTGAAGTTATCCAACGGTATAATTACGTAAACATCTGTCACTGATGTAGTAAAAAAAAAGTTTATCTCTCTCAGTTAAATGATCAGATAGCTGTGTAATTTGTGTGTTAGAGAAATATGGTACCGATGTGTAAAGTTGTATAAGCAAATACCATATTAGCTAGGGCTCCTTGTGCTCGCCAAACACATGGTACACAAAGTAAGCGTGTACCCCCCTGAGGATTAATGTAATTATACCTTCAGGTGTTACAAATTACAGCAATGGAATGAAATGTATGACGGAAAACCCTTGTATCATTGCACTTCAAATATCTTAAAAAAAATGTTTTAAGTGCGAAATTAATCACTCAAATACGTGTACTGTAGCGCTAAACTATGCGTCATGTTGTAAGATAATCTCTGTGGAAGTCTCGTAGTTATCGTCCTCCGAAAGCTAAGTTCTGCAGAAGTCAATGTACTTACCTCATGATACACAAAAGTGAAATGCTTTGCGTATAGATATCTTAGTTATTACGCTTATTGTTGTGATGAAGAAAGTACTGTGCTGTAACGTATTGTTGTGCCACGAAAAAGGCTGTCTCATTGTTGCTATACCACAAAAGTTACTACTAAAACATGTTTTACTTTCCAGAAGAATTCAGAAAAACTGTGCAGATATAAAACAGATACATCGCAAAAGCAACAAGGTGAATTGTGTCACACATTAGTAGCGTCGTGATATAGTCGTGTAGCTGTCAAATAAACTAACCACTGTGTCACCTGGTATCTCTCAGAAAGCACCTTGAATCCATAATGTATTTGCAAGTAAACCAAAATGTTGCATTAAAAAAAAAAAAAACAGATTATCTTTCAATAAACGGTTTTACATGTGAAATGTGGTGTAAACCTTTACTCTTCCTAGTACGCAGAGTTTCAACTTCAACACAATTATCATACGGTATACGTCGGTAAAGAATATTGGAATTTTTCTCAAGGTTAGCGTCTATGTTATTTTTCTCTGAGCCAGCCGGCGCAAGCGGCTGCCTGCGGTGCGAGTCATTGTCTGTCTCTTTGTTGGCGTGCGTCGTTATTGAGATTAGGAGACCTAACTTCTACAAATTCGCCTTGCCGAGAGGGCCCAGCTCTGTTAGAATCCCGCCAGTTCTGATGCAATTCAGGTCTGTCGTTACGAATATATCGTGTCGTCATGTCGGTAGATTCCGTAGTTTCTTCCTTGTCTGTCACGTGGTGGAGAATTTCTCCCTGAATCATAACTGTGCGCCGAACTGTTGCGTCTGAAGTTATTCTGCCTCCCTTGATAATAATTGTTTTGGTTTCCATATCGTCTGTGTCTCTGGCTGTCTCTGTGATAGTCATTACTATGGAAATGCAATCTTTCTCTGTAATTATTTTTACTCTGCCAACGGTTGTCATACGGGTGGTGTCTCTTTTGGTCACGATTTGCGTTGTAAGAATAGCCTGGTCGTGTCCAGTTATTGTTTCTGTCGTCACGGAATTGTGACGTGTGTGACCTGTAGTGATTGTTTTCCTGGTTTCGCATCCGCGACTGTCTGTGTCAATTTCTAATTCTTGTAGGAGTCCCTGAAAAGCTTCAATGTCATCTTTGCAACGTCCTGCCAAAATAATATGTCGTAAATGTTCAGGCAATTTGAGTAAGCAAATGCGGATGAGTTCTGAGGGGCTGTATGGGTTTGACAGGTACTGATTCTTGTGCAACATGTCTTCAAAATATTTCACAAGACTGGAAAATTCAGATTGTTCGTAATGTTTCATCATTATGATGCTATGTTTTACTCGGTCTTGTGTAGCTTGAGACCAATATGCTGAGAGGAAGGCATGGTAAAATTCTCCTTCTCTATGGCAATCGTGAATGACCGATCGCATTCTTACAGCTGGTTCATTCTCTAAATAGCCACACACAAATTCTAACCTGTGCTCCAGTGACCAGTTGGGAGGAAAACAATGAGAGAATTGATGGAGCCACGCTTGTGGATGAATGTCGTTGGCAGAATTCTTAAACGTTTTGAATTTACGTGTAGTAATGAACAGCTTATAGTCAAAATCATCGTGTCGGCGAGTAGCATATCGGTCATTGTTACGTCGTGTCGGCGGTTCCATCTCAAAATTCGGTGCACATTGCCAATTTCTTTCATAATTTCCGAAGTGCCCTGTGTTATTATTTTGTGGTTGTTCCGTATTTCTATTTCCCTCTTCCCGTGTTGGAGCGCGAGTGTCCTCTGAAATACGTAATTCTTGTATTACCTGTGTCAGCTGATCTTGTACTTCCCGGATTTCTCTTTGGTGTCGATTCAGATTTTGTTTCAGTTTCCTAATTTGTTCGCACTCTTCTGTGTCATTAAAGACTACCGGTTTTGTGTCGTTCAGATTATCATCTACCTTCGTAGATAAATTAGTGAACTGATCCGAAAGTTCGGCTACTTTCTCCGATAGTGTACTTATTTCCTCAGTGTATTTTTCTGAACCAAGTTTCAGAGTATCTACTGTGTCCTTTAAGTTTTCTTGAGTTTTTGCAAGTTGCGTAACCGAATCGGTAGATGCAACTGAGTCAATTTTAGCCGACAAGGTCTCATGATTTTCATGAACAATGGTTTGCAGTTCTTTTATGGCTGCTTCGTGATTCTGTAATGCATTTTCATGCCGCGAAAAAATAGGTTGAAAATGCTCACAAATTTGTGTTTTTACATCATTACAGACTTTTTGACATTTCGATTCAATATTATGTAACTCGGAAGTTAAATCTTCACGTGTTTGTTCAAGCTTATTTTCCACTGAGTCTAACTTTTGAAGCTTTTGTTCCATTGCGTCTAACTGTTGCTGTGTTTCTCTCTGGTGTTGTTCCATTGTGTCTAACTTTTGTAGCTTTTGCTGTGTTTGACTCTGATTTTGTTCCATTTGTTTCTGATTTTGTTCAAGCGTTGTGTCTAACTTTTGAAGATTTTGTTCCATTGTGTCTAATTTTTCAAGCTTTTGTCCCATTTGTTGCATTAATTGTAATAACAATGCACTGGTGTCTGAAACACGTTCCTCAGTGCTTTTCGGCAGTGAAGTTGCACCGGCAACATTCACATTTTGACAAGCAGAAAATGTGTCTTGACTTATTTGAGAAAACGGTGAGGACCCAAATCCTGAATCCACAGCATTTCCGAGATTGTTTCCTGTCATTTCGGATTCCTGAGGTGAGCTGTCGCCGACCGATCGATCGATAATGCTTCCCTGCTCACTACTTGTTTCACTGTCTACGCCATTGTTTACCGCCCGCTCCATTTCCCTATGCACAGTTACCAAATTACTACTTTGAATATTAGTTAATTCATTACACGGTGGCGCTAACACACTGCTTTCGTCTTCGCTGTCATTCCTCAATTTACTTTGGAGCCTAGTGTTACGTTTTTCACACGCCATTATTGTCACAGTATTTCACACGACAACACAGATAAACACAATTTGAAGAGCAAAAATAAGAGAACACATTAACATAACACTGAAAATAATATCTAGTTAATTGCAGCTGCGAAATACTTGGTGCAAATCTACATGCATGCCACAACTGTTTTACTGTACAACAATGAAAAACTACAACTACAAAGGAGATTCTCTCTACAATTACGCGCTAGCAATAAACAAAATCTACACTAATTACACAAACTACAAGGAAAAATTCAGAAGATTCCAGTGAGGTATCCTAGGCTAAGGGTCGACATATGAAACGTCCCCTTTTTGAACAATTTTACAAGACTGTGCTTAACCTGACACACAATATTTTTTTAGCGCAACGCAATCTGACTTTCACAAAATCCCTACAAAAGAATGGCCCTGACTAACATTAAACTATACCTTTCACAAATCACTAAATCACTTACCTCACAATAATCTTCGTTTCTCCCACTACTGCAATACAGCAAGCGCCACTACTGCCAGCTAAATAAAAGATTCAAACTATGGAAGGCACTAACTACTGATAGGGATAGTTAGCAAATGAAAGATATTAATAGAGAACAAACAATGTATTTACCCTGATATCATCACATGTATATATATATAGAGCAGTTCATCACAAATTTCAAAACTCCGCCATCTCTCTGTCCACATCCACCACTGCTGGCGGCTCACCTCCAACTGCGCAACGCTACGCGCTGTTCACAGCCAGCTGCCTAACACTACAATGGCGAGTATTACAACAATGCAAAGCAGCCACAGGCTGCACACAGCACAGCCAGTGATTTTCATACAGAGGTGGCGTTACCAATAAAAAAACCTCAACAGCCTACTTACAGTATGTTGATGATACCTTTGTAGTTTGACCCCATGGTGAAGATAACCTGCAAGACTTCTTAAGACATCTGAACTCCCTCCACGATCAAATAAAGTTCACAATGGAAATTGAAATGGAGGGATGCCTTTCATTCTTGGATGTTCTGGTTCGACGCAGAGAGGATGGCACTTTGGGACATGAAGTGTATCGGATGCCGACGCACACGGATTTGTATTTAGCTGCAAATAGCTCCCACCATCCTGCCGAGACGATGAGTGTTCTCCGATCTTTGCCCCACAGAGCGCATATTATTTCTGACGAAAGCAGTCTGCAAGATGAACTTTCCCACTTACAGAGAGTGTTTGAAGATAATGGGTACTCCCCACAGCAAATACAGAAGACAGTGAAAATGAAACCGAAAGAGACTGCAAAGAAAGCAGAAGAAGACGAAAAAAACTTTAAATCGATGGCCTTCCTGCCATATGTGGGTAGCCTCTCATCTAAAATAGGACGGATTCTCAGCAGACACAAAGTAAAAGTGATTTTTCGTCCTCCACCCAAGACAGCTGCACTCGTGGGCTCCGTCAAAGATGATTTGCTGCTCCTAAAACCTGGAGTTGACAAAATTCCACGTGAATGTGGCCTTTCGTAAATCGGACAAACAACTCGTATTGTCCAAGAAAGATGTACAGAACACCGGAGGTACACACGACTTTTACAAGTCGGCAGTGGCAGAGCACTGTATTGATAATGGTCACAGTATGTTGTATGACAACGTCGAAATTTTGGCAACTACATCATCTTTTTGGGACTCGATAGTCAAGGAGGCAATTGACATTCGCTTGAAGTCGAATTTAATTAATAGATATATTGGTTTCATCCTTGATAAATCATGAAATCCGGCACTTGCTGTAATAAACTCACAAAGACGCCGTCGTAGTGCAGTTCACAATGACATATCGACATGCCAACACAGATCAACTGCGGAGTCATAGATGTAACTCGCTTCACTGTGCACGTCTCTGCCGCCGACCAACGTCTCTGGCGCATTTGTATCTGTGGCCGCATGCGCAGTTGCGCGGTGCACGAGTATAAAGGGGCGCAGCGAGCACTGAAGCGGCAGTCTTGCGGCTCACTCTGAAGATGGCTGAACGTTATACGGCCGAAATATTAATAGAAGAAGAGAATTCTTGCGGCTGCACACCCGAAACGTAAAGGAACAAACAGATTCTAGATCAACTGCAGCGCCACAATAAGGTGACGTTTGTCAGAACCGCTTATATCACTGGATTTTCGCATTTGTGTCCCGTACCTTCGCCATAATGACTGTCCATTCGCCTCTCTTCCGCTTACAGTCTTTCCCTGCTGCGTCCCGGGTCCGCAACATCACCTGTAGGCATTCAGCCTCGCGGTGGGGAGTGGTTATAATGTTTTGGCTCATCGGTGTGTAACATAAAATATATTTTAGAGATAAGTCAGCAAAGAATGAGAAATTCTGGAATTTGCCCTGCCAATGAGTCTATGATTAAAAGCTCTAATTGTGGGGAGCCAAAAGATTCGAGGGCATGTTATAAATAATGTATTCTGTAAAAGCTGTTATTTGGCGGAGGACACTACCGTGTATCAAATCTCATCCTACAGCTATGATAACAGCTGCACGTGTGAAATACTACATAACATATTAATTCAAGAAGAAGATTAGAAACGTTCTAGTGGATCTCCCAAAGCATGAAGCACACATCAGATGTTAAAAATTATCATATCTAAATTCTGCTTGCTAAGCCTTCTGTAATCAACGCTGGGAACAGCATTAGGCCGCTGCTATCAGTATTGTTGCTTTTTATGCCAGTATCTGAAAAGATGAATATTTACAGAGGAAAATGTAGCTGACAACATTGAATCAAATATGGAACATGTATCTCAGTTTCCGATGGTTATTATATTAAAAAACTCTCGAAAAAATGACCGTATGTTCTTATACTACATTCGAGCTGTTACTCACTGTAACGCGGTCTTAGTTGTCTGAAGATGATTGCCTGATGAGTCGAAACCGGACATATTTGTATAAATTTACGCTCAAGACAAAATAAACTTTATATTATAAACTTTAAGGCTTAACATCTAGTCAGTGGCAGGGTCATGAAATACAAAGCAGAATATCTCACTGGTAAAGGATAGTTTAGGAAATTGGCGACGGGCTTATCAGTGTGACATGCGATGTGAGGAGAAACCGGAGTGAGTGAATACAGCTGTTGCTGATTTAATCACTTATGTTCATCGTTAATTCATAGCTGCTTGTGTTGACGCAGATTCAGTTACTTATCGTGTACCAACTGATTCTCGGGAAGAGTGGACTGTGCTAAGCGGCTTACCAAAAGTATTTGCAACACGTCAACATCCACAACGATCGCAGCAGGAGTACACGTCATTTCATTATTTCATATGCTTTATACTGGTGGACATAAAAACAATTAAAAGCGATATATGATAAAAAGGAGTAGTAATTAATGTATCACTGGTTATTAATTTAATTACTGGACATTTGCTTGCTGGATTTATTTAAAAAATAATTAAATGTTGTAACGTACCTATTGCAAATAAAGCCTATGGTCGTCTGTGAAAATGGACTTGATAAGCAACCTGAGCTATCGGTAATAAGAATCTAACGTGCATAACACTGTGCGCATCTTTTTGAATATTAGTTTCACTGACATTTAAGCCCTTCAACAGATCGTTGCATGAAAAACTTTAAACTAATGTTTGGTTAAGCTATCTGACTGCGTATGTGAGCGTATTTGAATATGAAAAACTACAGGAACAAATGAACTTGTAACAAGGAATACCTCTGCTATCTGACTGCGTATCTGAATAAGAATTTACAAGTGATACAGAATGTGGCTTGTGCAATGGAATTTGCTGGATTACAGCACATGACATGTTGTGGTGTGTCAGTGTCTCTCTTTTGGCCCTACCTTTGCACTCACCCCTTTAGATGACTGCCCTTTTCCAAGTGGTTTACAGCAATTCGCAGGAGCAGCGACTAAAGCTTATTGTTACTAAAAACGAATTTAATAAAATAGGGTTTCCAGAATGAGATTTTCACTCTGCAGCGGAGTGTGCGCTGATATGAAACATCCAGGCAGATTAAAATTATGTGCCAGACCGAGACCCGAACTGCAGAGTGAAAATCTCATTCTGGAAACATCCCCCGCGCTGTGGCTAAGCCATGTCTCCGCAATATGCTTTCTTCCAGGAGTGCTAGTTCTGCAAGATTCGCGGAAGAGCTTCTGTGAAGGTTGGAAAGTAGGAGACGAGGTACTGGCACAATTGAAGCTGTGAGGACAGGTCGTGAGTCGTGCTTTGGTAACTCAGTTGGTAGAGCACTTGCCCGCGGAAGGCGAAGGTCCCGAGTTCGAGTCTCGGTCCGCCACACAGTTTTAATCTGCCAGGAAATTTCAAAAAGGAGTTTGCTTGGGTCCTGTTAAGTACTAAATAACTTGTAAGTCTATTTGAAAACTCTATTTGAAATGACCAACAATAGTCTGACAAGTATTAATAATGGCGAAATGCCTGACAATAAACTTACAAGTATCAATAATGGTTGATTCTCAGATTAACAAATTATTTCAGTTTCAAAGTTACATTAACATTTAATAACCATAGCATATTTATCAATTAGATGTGAATAATAATAATAATTATTATTTGGAGGATAAGGAGGCGTCTTTGACTGACAAGCAAAACATAGGAGCGCCTAGAACTGCTCGGTCACAGCGGCCGGCTTCGCAGAATGCAAAGAATAGCTTTAAATTGGCTATATTGTTTTCGATACTGAATGTAATATTTAATCAATGTAATGGAGAGTTATGACACACTCCTTACAGTGTGCGTGGTCGCTTTGAGGAACTCGTGTTCCTGAAGTAACTCTGATATTCTACCTAACTTCGAACTGCTCGCAAACATCGTTTCAATACCTTGAGTGCACAAATTGTACGTCTGTGGTCAAGGTGATACTATCGGGTTTTATCTTGAAAAGCCTGGTTATAATTCCTATTACAAGGAAGAAATGTCGGGACTGGCCTTTGATCGATTAAGAGAGGAAAATTTGGGTTGCGCGGTCGTAATCATCAGGCTATTGAGGATCAAATCAACTACCGAACCCCTTCATAAGGTCAACAGTGTTTCGTCTGTCAGTTAAGAACCTTGAAAATCTGGTGGTGTTCGAACAGAAATGGCCATGTGCTCCAAGCTTTCCATTTGTCTCAAACCACACACACCCAAAACCAAACTGAAGGGCTGTTACGTTCTGCCTTTTATCGGTGCCCATCAGGCATGTAATAGCCAAAGGAATAATAAACATATATCCTCTGTATGACTAACAGTTCACTTTAAGAGAGTGAATTCGGTTCATTTGGTAAACTATGTTTGAAGTGCGTGATTTGTTTACAGAAAATATTCTGGGGCACATGCTTTCCTGCTCACCCTTCGATGCCTGTTCGTGAATTTATGGTCAGAAACAATGCTGTAATGATGCTCCCGCCTCCATATTCACCAGAAATGGCTCCATCTGACTTTCTTCTGTTTGTAAAAATAAAAAAAACACCTTAAAGGACCCTCATTTTGCAAGCGCAGATGAGATTAAAAGCGCATCGTCGAAAAAATAGAAACCATCGCAAATACAGAATTCCGGAAGCAAAAAGTTGGTTGGTAGATTGAAGTTTCCAGTATTTCATTTGCTATTTTTACTCTTCAGGTATTTCTGGTAGTAATTGCCGCAAACTTACTGCCAAAATGCAATTCTGTGTCTAATACAGATATCGAACAACTTAACTATATTTGGGTCAGCCAGTGAGATACTCTGGAAGTATTCCCTGAGTTCCGCCTGTGCCAGCCCGCCAAATCACAGCCCGCCGCGCTGAGAATGCTGGGGCGGGAGTTTGAAGAAATGACTCGGTGTGTCCAGCTCTGCACAGCAGAAGTTCGTGTTGTGCAGTGTGATGGAGCCCTTCGCTGTTTGCGGCTTTGTAGTGTGGTAAGATGTACTTTGACGGCGTGCACTTTGAGCACATTTTTAGTTTCAATTTGCAATTCGTTCTTGTAAATCGTGTATTACAGGCGTAATGATTTTCTTTGCTCGTAATTGGAAATTGAAGGTATTTGACTACAATGAACCTTACGTGGCTTGGAGTTGCACCTCCTGCTTGGAGATCAGCCCTTTGCGTTTCCATGTAGAGAGTAGGTTCCCGTACTTGGTACTGCAGCTGTTTGTTTCTAGTTCATCCGTTTGGCAGAACATTCATTTTCGTCACACTCACTTTAAAAGAATCTTGGTTAATATTTTGTGACTTTTATTGATTTTCTTTGTTTAGTTTACTCCCACGTTAGAATACTGTTTGTCACGTACCTTCTCATCTTCAGCATTATATAGAATGCCATGATTTTACTATTTTTGGAGGCAGTTTTATGGATTTATACTGAAACGTCCTTTGCAATCAATTTCCTTGTCATCCGCTTTTCTGTTTAGACGAATTTATGCCGACTCGCAAGCGCGGCAATCAGTATATGATCACCAAATGGGGAACGTGCTATTTACCCACAGAGTTTAGTAAAATATTTCCTGTTTTTAACCCCTGACGGAAACAAGTTGGAAACTTGTGGTAAGGTCTTATGGGAGCAATCTGCGGAGGTCAACGGTCCTTAAGCTTATACACTACTTAATCTAACTTAAACTAACTTACGCTTTCGACAGCACACACACCCATGCCCGAGGGAAGACTCTAACATCTGACGGGGAGAGCCGCACGGACCGTGACAATGCGCCTCAGAACGCGCGGCTACCCCGCGCGGTCTCGGCGGAAACAGGGAGGGGGGAGGGGGGGCTGTAAGTTTAACGTGTGTATCTGTGTGTGGCATCGTAGCTCCCATACAAAGGTTCTGTTTCTAGTAGAGTTTTCTTTACTTGAAAGCTGGGTTTGTAACAACAACAACTGTACATATAATAATTTTTTCTTCTGATTTTCGATAAATTAGTGTAAGCAATGTTTTGATTTCATTTCTTTTTCTTTTCGTGTCATTATGTTAAAGAAACTATATGCAACTTTCGCTGTGAATATTAATATTTATGTAAGATTTCGAGCAATGCTATAACAGAATTGAAGTGTAACCCATGTTGAATCTATTGTAACATGTTTGAAATTGTAATTGTGCGCCTGGTCCATACGTAGGCAATGTATTAGGATATGTGGAATGCAAAACCTTTGGTGAATACCCTGTCTGTAGGGGAGCGGTAAAAGGTGGATGGCAGGCGAGCGCGGGAAAATACACACGGGCGCAGCACGGCATAACGGGCTCAGCAAGAAATAGTCGGAGTTGGGCATCGGTCTGAGAAACACGCTCTGGATCGAGGAGGCTCTCCTGGAAAACGTGATTTCATTGAGCCTCCGATGTGCCGTTTCCGACGACTATACAGCATGGCTATATTCTATAGGCACTAAATTGAAAAGGATTGCGACGCTAAGAAGAAGCAAAGTGCCGATACACCAAGAGCCATGGCTGTGATTGTATGTGTGCTGTGCGCCTCGCCATCTCGCCGCCCGCCAACCGCCGCATCGACACGAACAGGTTGAATCTTTAGAATTGTATTCGTGTGGACCAGTGTTAATTTTGTTCCTGACTGTTCAATAACAACTTAACTTTTACCAGAATCGTCCTATCAATTAATTATCCTCATCACTAACCTAGCCAGGGTCCTTTCCACATGTTGTGTAATCCGAGTGTCCCGAAATGAAGATTTAAAGTTTACGTTAATAAGAATTACCTGCAGACCTATCTATGTTAGAATGATGTTTAAAGAACTTTGTTGTTAATGAAAATATAAGTAAAGAACAAAGTTCTGACAAAGTTGGAAGATAATTTTGGAATTGGTTTAGTAATGAAGCTTAATTAATTTGAGACAAAAATAATGGTAGTTAAATGAGGAAGTAATAAGACAAAAAGAGTAGTAACTCATATATTGTAAATCTTGAGTGCTTAATGCTTCCAATAGTTAATAGTTTCAACACAGTGATCATAACAGTTTCTGGGTTCCCCCCTCCACTCTTTTCTTTTCTATTCATTTAAATTCTGAAGTGTACTGAACTGATTTGACCAGCAAAGTTAAAGTCAATATAAAACCTAAATTTATCAGTGTTTTACCCTTATCAAAATTGACATTGTATGTGTGTTTGAAAAGTGCTATTTCTAGGGTAACCTATGCCCGATTTCAGTCGGATCAATAGACAAAACGCAGTTTGTAGTAATCATTATAGTGTCATGTTGTGTATTTCTAGCTTGTCAAAATTAGTACAAAAAGGGAAAATATTAGTTCAGTAGATTTTTTTTTGTTCTAAAATTTACCATATAATGCAGTATTACTACGTGTTGTTATGCTTGTACGTACATCCACTTGTACAAGGAAAAAACTCACTTAATGCCTAATTAGGCTGGCGACCGTATTATTAACAATTTGTAGCATCTGCTGTGTATGTTTCTTGCCCGACCTGACGTGTAGTTGCACTTTATACTTGCTTGACGTATCATTGTTGTTACTGAGTGGGTGTAAGTCTGATTTTGCCTCCATTCAGGTACACGCGGTCAACATATTTACTAAAATCCTTTCTTATAACGTGAAGCTCGTCAACTTATCATAGTACAGGCTTTAAAGAGTTAACGTACGCCGCCGCGCTGAGCGTTACAGGTTAATCGGAATGATTGTTAGCTATGTTCCGTGAAACTTTATTCAGCCGTTTAAATTTGTAATTACGAATTTTTTTCAAGGGGCTAAACATTTCATATGAGAGGGCATTTCTTTTAATTTAAGGCATGCCCGCCCTTACTTTCATACGTAATCCGGGTTTAAACACTGGCAGGAACCTTAATCAAGGTTTCGGGGAGTGGAAAAGGTGCTGGCGTAAGTGTATAAGATCTAACGGGGACTGTTTTGAATGGGATAACATTGATGAGGACAAATATACAAAATTCTTCATTCTAATTAAAGTGTGATTATACGGGCTGGATGAACAGGCCAATAGCATTGCACTGATAGAGGTTGCAAGTCAAGTTGCTTACATGTTTTGAAGTAAAGTATTGAAGAACTATGTCTACAACAATGTTATTTCATTCATAACAGTCCCCATTAGATATTGTACACTTACTTCGGTGTTTTTTCCAATCCCAGAAACATTTTGTAAGATCCTTGTTAGGTTTTAAACACGGATTACCTCTGAAAATGCGCTACGTAGTTCTAAACCGTAGTTTTCACGTGATATCTCGTCGGTGGTTTGCTGTGGTTACCTCATTCAGTGCTAAACCAATGTTGTTAACAACAGTGTGTTGAAGACATGAGTGGGCCTGGACCATACAGATTTTTAAAGCTGATATGCTGGCCACACTGTAATAAATTATTCGCAATTTTAGTTATGGAAAATAAACGACCCGTGCGCTGCCATACCATCTGTAAGAACTTCCTCATTGTGTACTAAAGAAGTTACCAACCCCAGAAAAGTGTCTTCGCTAATTGCCCGTCGCAGGGAACAGAGATCAGTGGGAAAAAGAAACATCACGTAGAGTAAGACCGCCTAAACTAAGTTATAGGCACATATTAATGTATGTAATGAAATAAGGCTCCTTATACGTCTGCGCCGTCTCTCACCAGCGGGTAACACACGAACTTACTATAGGGTCATACATATCTGTTTGTTTGCACTGAGAACCCTGCAGCTCGGAAGTAAGGGCTAAATAACATTTTTTTTTCACTACTGAAAGGCTCCAGAAACTCAAATGTGAAATACTATATCATCGTCCATATAGTCCAGATCCAGCCCCTTCCGACTATCACTTGTTTCGTTCACTCAAACAGGCATTAAGGGTGCCGTCGATGTGCCTCGGGAGAAGCAGTGAAGCAGTGAAAGAAGCAGCAGATTGCTCGCTCGCAGCTCAACCGAGAACCTTCTTTATCGAGGGCATCAGGAAGCTTGTACAACGATGGACCAAGTGCATTGAAACACAAGGAGACTATGTCGAAAAATTATGTTCTTGTAAGTTTCCTATTTGATTACAATAAAATTTTATAACTACTTTGCGGATAATAATTGACTTACCGTCGTAAGCTCCCAAAAGAACTCGTGATGATGACAGCCGACCTTTTGGCTACTCTTCGAGCACTTTATTAGGCCGAGAAGCACTTGAGTTCCGAGTTCGTCATCCTTTCTAATTAGAGATCAGCGCTGGAACTATTAACACATTTGCACAACGAAAGATCGAACCATTCAGTAGAATATGACATCATGAGTCTGATGTACGTATCACAAATAGGAATCAGGAAGTTACCATGTGCTGGGTAAAAGCACACTGTGTCGTACTTGTGAATGAAATAGCACACAAGCTAGCCAAAGGGGCGTGTATGACAGTGCGCGCGTACACGTAGAATTACCATTACAGATGTTTTAAAAGTTATTTAATCAATAATCAGAGGGAAGAGATACACAGAATGGCAAGGGACATCCAAATACAACAATGAAGATTATGCCAAAGTGAAGCCGTTGTTGATTACTAACATATGTAACGAGAAAAATCGATGCTCCACACGACTCACGAACAGTGTAAGGCGCCTCGCATTCAACCGCGGCAGTTACGGGAAGCAAGTACACTGTCCGAAATAGGTCACAGTCCCATTGCGCGAATGTGATGAAGAAGAGAATGCCAGTTGTGGTGTCACAGCCAGACACCACACGTCCTAGGTGGTAGCTTAAATCGGCCGCGGTCCTGTAGTACATGTCGGACCCGCGTGTCGCCACTGTGTGATCGCAAACCTAGCGCCACCACAAGGCAGGTCTCGAGAGACTGACTCGAACTCATCCCAGTTGTACGGACGACAGAGCTAGCGACTAGACGTACGAAGCCTTTCTCTCTCATTAGCCGAGAGACAGAATGGCCTTCAGCTAAGTTAATGGCTACGAACTAGCAAGGCGCCATTAGCCTTACAGTGATTGTAATTAAAGTCTCCTTTGTGCGATGTACCACAATGAGTTATTAAAGATAAGTATGATACCAGCTACGTACTTTTCTTCATAGCATTAATTAAGTATCCTGTTCCAGTACTTCACGCCCGTCTGCGTTAGTCTAGCGTGCATTAAGCCACCTCTATCTACAAGGTGTTGGCCCAGCTGCCGACACATCACCAGTTACCTCGAATTTGACTGCACGAACAGATACAACGCTACAAGCCATCTCCTAGAACGTCTGGTTACCGTCGTTTGCTGTTTGCAGACATGTATCACCGTACTGTTTAAAAGACTTTAAAATGTACCACCTTTTATCTGCCTATTTTCTGAAAGAGTAGGTCAAGTACTAATATAATTCCACTGTAATTTTATGTGTACGGTGACGCATTAAATCTTTTACACGTACACCGCATAAGAATAACGTAGCTCATAGTAATTTGTCAAAGCGACGCTCGCCAGTCTCAAAGCACGTGTTTCAATGACGCATGAAGTTCTGCTGCACTCCCGCCGGGTGTATGTTGTACACAGGAACAGGCAGCAGGTGATAAACATCGTACATCCCTGACCACTTCGCTCAGAATACGTGTGTCACGTGACGACCGTATCCATCGCACCGGTGTGTTAACTTATGCTGCACGCACACTACAACCTCTGGTGTCAATTGTCCATTACACCAGACAGCTTGTGACGTGTCCATGGTGAGGTGCGTTACTGTCTAAAATGCCTGACGCGTAGTCAAAGGTGGAACGTTACACGTCACGGCAGTTGGCAAACACGCATTTATTGCACTGTGTGACAGTACGTAGTGACCGTAAAGCAGCAAGAATTTACAGATAATCCTTTCGCAACTGCTGTCGTCCTAAATGAAAGAAGTTTGTCTCCGTCGATACTAACTCACGAGAGACGTGATAGTTCACGCCACGGAGAACCAAGCAAGATTTCCACCAGAGACATGTCCGAACGCTAGGATCTGAAGAGATGATTTCGGATCGTGTGGCCGACCACCCAGCAATAAGCACCTATCAACTTCCCCATGAAACGTACACTTAGAACGACATTGTATGGGGAGTACTGGTGGAACAGGTATTACACCCCTATCATAAAGAACGTGTGTAACCACTGAGAACAACGGATTTTGAGCCCAAGTTCACTTCTGTCAGTGGATTATCCATTGTAGTGCAGAACTTCGTACAGTTTGTATTGTTCCCGGAAAAGACTTTATTCATCCGTGATGGTGCTTTCAACAGCCGCAACAGCCATGTACGCAGTGAAGTCAACCACCACGCCACGCACATCGGTGGCTACCAGCAATAATTTTCTGTCAGTGTATGGTGCGTCGTCCAGGATCACGTAATACGAGTAGGATCTTATTTGATGCTTTCCAGTTTGACCAATTCACCTTACCTAGTGTTCCTGTGAAATGTGCTGCCACTGGTCTTAGTGATTGTATCGCTGGTTGTCCGCGAAAGGATGTGGTTTCAACACCACAGTGCACCAGCCCACTTCATCATTAATGTCCACGAGCAACTGAAAAACGTCCTAATTGTTGGAATGGCAGGGGAGGGTCTGTCCCACGGCCAGTGCGACAACCGGATCTTCCAAGTCTGGACTTTTTCATCTGGTGTTACGTCAAGACGTTGGTATACGAAACGCCCTAAGAAATGGACGAAGACATGCTTGCTGTGGTTGAAGCCGCCTGTCTTCCAGTACAACAGACATCAGGGATCGTCGAGAGCGTGCGGCAGAACTTCATGCGCTGTTGCCACGCATGCATTGAGGCTGCCGGTCCTCACTTTGAACAACTACTAAGAGCTTTGCTGTTCTTATGTGGTGTATGCTGTGTATGTCTATAATACAATAAATGTGCATTACCGACCATTGGTTGCCTATCTCAGTATAATCGGTCGTGGACCCGCCTCTCACTTGTGTTGTGACCGTAGAACCTTTTAATTTTTATTCTTGCTTTTTTGACCATAATAAGAGTCCAGGCTCCATAGGCAAACAGCCAGCCGACATTATGAAATAGTCCACCAGGACGTGGGGACAAGATAAACGGCGGAGGCTGCGAAGTATGGCTTGTCGATCAAGTAACTTAGTGTTTGACTTCCTGCCAGAGGAAGCAACATGAGTCAAACTTGCGCAATGGAAGACGCAAACACCAGGGCGATAATACAGCAAGAGAGAGTGTCGGTCACGTACAGGAAAGACTCGTGTGGAACCAAATTAAGTTGTGTGCAGCTAGAAACGAAAGTGTCGTGTGAAACCGAAGGCGTTCTTGCGCAAGCCGACCAATTAGAAACGAGAGTGTCGTCTGGAACCATAGGCATTCTTGTGCAATCCGATGACTTAGAAATGAAAGGGTCGTGTGAAACAAATTAACTCGTGTGCACCGAAGTACATGAGAAACGAAATAAAAGGCCAGGCAGTGGAATAGCTAGAAGGAGAGATTCAGATGCAGATTCAGAGCCAGTGCCGGCAGTTTGGAGATTCCGCAGCGAGACGCCAGCTGGGCCGAGTAGACCTGTAGCAGCCGATACAGCTGATAAAGACTTCAACTACGAGAAGATGGTGATAGACTCTGGTGGACACTCAGGAGCTGCAGGTCAAGTAGGATTTTTAGAGTTTCATTGGAATAGTGTTGAAATTAGTGACAGTTCAACACGAAAAGTAGTCTACTTTACATGTTTTCATAGAATTATGTCATATCGTATTATTTTATGGGGTGATTCTTCTTATACAAAAAGGGTGTTTTTGGCTCAAAAACGGGCTGTTCGAGCTATATGTGATGTAAGTTCGAGAACCTCTTGCCGACCCCTATTCAATAGTCTGGGAATTCTGACATTGCTCTCACAGTATATATTTTCTTTAATGTCGTTTGTTGTTAGCAATATTAGCTTATTCCCAAGAGTTAGCAGCTTTCACTCAGTTCATACTAGGCAGAAATCAAATCTGCATGTGGAATGCTCTTCCTTGACGCTTGTGCAGAAAGGAGTGCACTATTCTGCTGCATCCATTTTCAAGAAGCTACCACAAGAACTCAAAAATCTTAGCAGTAGCCCAAACGCTTTTAAGTCTAAACTGAAGAGTTTCCTCATGGCTCACTCCTTCTATTCTGTCGAGGAGCTCCTGGAAGAGCCGAAAAATTAAGCAAATTCCAGTGTTACATTGTTGATTTTCTTTATTTAAACTTACGAATTGTCGCCTGAATACGTTTCTTGTATTTCATTTTATCTGTTTCTACTATTGTGTTATAATTTCATGTATTGACTCATTCCATGACCATGGAGACTTCTCCTTAATTTGGTCCCATGGAACAATAAATAAACAAATAAATAAATAGAGGCTGTCAGTCTTTGTCTCAATTACTTAGAGAGATTTCAGTGCTAACCAAGAACAAGTGATTTCTTATATGTACCGGCAATTAGCTTTGGAGCAGCAAGTCCGAATAAATAGACTGAATCTTACTAAGGGGTTTATGGTCCAACACCTCACGTAAGTATATGTGAGAATAAGCTTGATACGGGGTCAGGGATTTTCTCTGCCTCGTGATGACTGGGTGTTGTGTGATGTCCTTAGGTTAGTTAGGTTTAAGTAGTTCTAAGTTCTAGAGGACTGATGACCATAGATGTTAAGTCCCATAGTGCTCAGAGCCATTTGAACCATTTGAACCAATAAGCTTGATAGAAACTAAACAACCTTTTCTGCCTATTGCAATTCTGTAACCTATTTTCAGGAAACTAATTTGCTTCAAACCAAGGAGATTCTCTCCCTCTCATCTCCAATATAAAGGTTGACAGCAATTTATAACTAATCCATTGTCGTTAGCGTCCCGATTGCAGTACGCAATTCACACTTAGTTCATTCTGGTATAGTGAGGCTGTGCCGGGACGCGACACCTGTTTCAATTCGACGGCCAAGGTTTGAGACATCCTGGCATGTATAATGTGTAAGATGGCAAGAACTATGCCCCTTACATGAAGTCATTAAAGATCACCTAACTCACGTTGAGCGAACAGCAGGGCTGAACAAAATGACTGACAAGGCACAATGCATCTTGTAGAGGGTATAGTATGGATGTAGTGGAATAATCAATGTCGGGTGATGGTTTTAAAGTAATTCACATGACATGAAAACTTTGTGGAAACGAGTCGATTTACTGGACGCTAGTTTAACCCAGGGAAGTGTTTAGAATTGATCATGGCTGGATGAGGAACGGCGAAAGGAAGCGACAATAGGCAGCTTAGGGCGGCTCAAGCTCTGAGAAAGCGGTAATGCGGCGTGGCCTCCAGCTGCCTTAAGATGCATGACAACATGGGTGGTTGACCCCGACCCCATGCTGATATACCGGGAAACAGACGAAGAACTTTACGCCTGTTGATAAATGTCCGTCGTCCCGTTTTCTGTGAAACATGCAAGAAAGACACACAAAGCTACGGTGGAGCGGTCAACAGAGGTCAACGTATGTGTGTTCGTGACTATGGCAACTTGACGGTGAATTCACGGTCTGCAGAGCCTGCAGTAAATCAGGTGAAGAGCGACAGCATGAAATACGTCGGCCTCCGATGGGAACGTAGGACCAAGGAATTTTAAGTACTCTCCTGGGAGTCAGAATTCTGGAAAACTTGGTGTTTGTGCAGACGCTAACCTTGATAGGTGGCCTGTGAGGAGCTATACAGCAGAAGTTGAGAAGAAAGGAAATTTTGTGGAAATTTGTTCTCTTACCAGAGCAGGCATTGGTCGGCGCTGGGAAGCGATGCATAATTAACGCGACTTGCGCTGCAATTGGCGTCATTGATTTTGCTGGAGGGGAAACCGACGCGAAGAGCGGACTGGGAGAAGTCCCCATAGAGGTCTCCCGTTCCCAGCTTGCCTAGAGTGCGGACGTGGTGTTCTTTACTCAGCTTTCCTGAGAAAGAGTGAGCATCTCTGCAGTTTAGGACTTAGCAAAGGGAACGATTGAGCTTTGAGATAGGAAGTTTTGGTTCAGCTATGTACTGAGCAAGATAGCTAGCAGTGAATAGATGAGTGCAGCCTTGCAGCACCACGAGGTCAGCCGACGTCCACGCAACGATGCCGCTCCGCCACGCTGTATTCGGTGATATTGCGCCCGCTCTGGCCACTGATTGATTTGTTGGATCATGCCGGCAAAGTTTCCACGAGGGTTTCATGGGCCGTGTACTGTAGAATTCTTCTCGCACTTCGCATTACGCCTGGGTCAGTCGATAGGAATTACTTTTGAGTTATAGAGCTTTACTCCACGCAAACGCAATTTATTACCACTGCCTGGTAGGAGAGTCATGTAATGTGATGATTGAAGGTCGTGAGTTAAAATAAACTTGTGATAATCGACTGCATCTGTTTTCAATCAAGTAGTTGAAATCCCAAGTCCCTTTCTTAATTAATTTTATGTTCAACATTTGCATCTGGTGTTCAATAGCTGCATATAACATCAATGTGCACTCCTTTTTAATTAAAAGTGATCAATTCTGAATCAATTAATGTCAACACTGCCACCACAGTTCAATCAGGAGTCACAGGGCCTTATTACTTTCTTTGCGTTATCCGATATTGCGGCAGTTTTGCACTCTCTGCTGATCTGTTAGTCAATTAGCTGGGGTGAACACACGCCAAAACCAGATAAGTGACGGGTGGGGTGTTACAAATGATGGCTGTATGAGTCCTGCTCAGATGGCAAAGTAAAATAAAAAACATGGACGTCCATCGTTCCTCCACTGGCAAATGGAGCAGTGGTCTCCATCACGAGAGATGCGGCTGCGGCAGCCACAGCCGCAGGGCCGGCCGCGCACGCGCTGCCTCTCTCTCACGTGATATGACGAATCACTCTGGGAATCCACGTAATGGCCGCGGGCGAAATATGCTAATCGGCTGTCCGGCGCGCCGGTAGCGGCTGCGGACCTGGCGCCCAGCGCCGCCCACCGCCGCCCACCAGCGGCCGCGGCGCCTCGTTAATCACGTGACGAGGTCACGCGGCGCGAGTATAACGAGCGCGGCCGGGCCGGCGCCGCTAAAGAGTCAACACACACGCCACGTGCGCCGGCTCCCTCGGGAGCTCTGCCACCCTCACATCGAGCACACCTAGTCGGTGTACAGACACACAGCTGAAGCGAATGCTAATAATGAATCCTGAGGTTTACACGCGAAAGGGGGGTCTAGCTAATGGACTCAGTCAAATTATATTACAGTCTACGTAAATTTTCGAATTTACAGTATGTCTGAAAACATTTAGGTTGCACTGAAACATGTGACAGGCGAGTCGACAACTGATTATATTGGGATTGGGGGCCTACGGTCTGAAATCCAATTTAATGTGCTATGGATACACACACACGCAGTGTACGCTGCATAAAATGACGAAGCTCATAGTAATTGTTCAGAGAGATAGCTCCGCTGTTGTTTTCTATCTACATAAATGATCTTTTGGATAGGGTGGATAGCAATGTGCTGCTGTTTGCTGATGATGCTGTGGTGTACGGGAAGGTGTTGTCGTTGAGTGACTGTAGGAGGATACAAGGTAACTTGGACAGGATTTGTGATTCGTGTAAAGAATGGCAGCTAACTCTAAATATAGATAAATGTAAATTAATGCAGATGAATAGGAAAAAGAATCCTGTAATATTTGAATACTCCATTAGTAGTGTAGCGCTTGACACAGTCACGTCGATTAAATATTTGGGCGTAACATTGCAGAGCGATATAAAGTGGGACAAGCACGTAATGGCAGTTGTGGGGAAGGCGGATAGTCGTCTTCGGTTCATTGGTAGAATTTTGGGAAGATGTGGTTCATCTGTAAAGGAGACCGCTTATAAAACACTAATACGACCTATTCTTGAGTACTGCTCGAGCGTTTGGGATCCCTATCAGGTCGGATTGAGGGAAGACATAGAAGCAATTCAGAGGCGGGCTGCTAGGTTTGTCACTGGTAGGTTTGATCATCACGCGAGTGTTACGGAAATGCTTCAGGAACTCGTGTGGGAGTCTCTAGAGGAAAGGAGGCGTTCTTTTCGTGAATCGCTACTGAGGAAATTTAGAGAACCAGCATTTGAGGCTGACTGCAGTACAATTTTACTGCCACAAACTTACATTTCGCGGAAAGACCACAAAGATAAGAGAGATTAGGGCTCGTACAGAGGCATATAGGAAGTCATTTTTCCCTCGTTCTGTTTGGGAGTGGAACGGGGAGAGAAGATGCTAGTTGTGGTACGAGGTACCCTCCGCCACGCACCGTATGGTGGATTGTGGAGTATGTATGTAGATGTAGATGTAGATGTAGATACTGGCAGTCTCAGTGCACGCATAGCGAGCCACATGAAGTTCTCTCACACTCTCTCGAAGATTCCCAGTGTCTTTTGTAACAGGAGACAGGCAACTTGGACCATAGCAAGCATGTGTTCATCTGTTTCTACAGGGGTTTCATACACCACGGTCTTGACATAACACCAGAGGAAAAAATCCAGAGGTGGGAGGTCCAGAGATTGCACTGGCCTTGCGACAGGACATTCCCTTCGAGTCCTATGATTAGGGTACATGTTTGAAAGGTGGCTACACTGAGTCACAGCGCCAGAGACTGCGCCAAAGATTATTATTCCGCCGCCTCCACTGGTGCAGTAGTAGTTGAGAGGATGTAGAGGGCAGTTGTTCTGTTGGGCGAGAGAGTAGATGCTGTTCGGTTGGTGTAATGCATAGATGGGAGATGTTGCAATTGTCACAGTGTGTTTGAGAAAGGAGATGGGTTTTTGATTTATGATGCTGGTGTAATGGAAAATTTTCGTCAATATATTATGAGGTAAAAAGGTATTACTGTTTTCTTTAATGACAATGCCTCTTGCTCACAGGTACAGTCAACAAAGTATCTGGCTCGTGTTAATTTATTAGACTTGTAATTCTGGTTTCTATGTGCAATTATAAGATTTCTGGTTCTTCAATTAGTTCATTGTAAATGGTGTTTAAAATATTTTGTCGTATTGAGAAAGAATCGAGCCAGACACATGTACGTTGAGTCACACTACCACACACAGAACACTTACACTTGTGCTTTGTTGTTTCGTAGCTTTTATAGTTGCAGGGGACTTAATTAATCAACTGTGTTAATGGAAATTCCTTTTCATTCTTTATTTTTATTTTATGCAGTCAGATTGCGTGCTAATACTAGTCGGGGCCAACCGGTTACGAGACATCGTAACCAGTCACACAGCTACTACAATTATTGCATTTTCCCTTTTAATTAAGCCCCCATGCATGTTCTTCAATTGCTCGTGGACACTGATAGTGAAGTGAGTTCGTGGACTGTCGTGCTGAAACCACATTGTTTCATGAACAACAAGGGGTACAGTCATCAAGAACTGTGACAGCATATCTCGCAGGGACACCAGATAATTTGGACCAATCAAACAGGGAAGCGGTAAATAAGGGACAAAGAATCTATGCTGAAGGCCATCGCTGTGTGTGGCGTGAGTATTGTCCTCAGTCTCGACATGGCTGTTGAAAACACCATCACAGGTGAATGAGGTCTCATCTGTGAACAAAACAAACTGTACGAAATTCGGCGGTACAGCATTGCAGTGGATAATCCATTGACAGAAGTGAATGTGGGTCTCAAAATCTGCTGGTCCCAGTGCTTGCACACATCTTTTATGATAAGAGTGAAACACCTGTTTCTCCACTAATCTCCTCAATGTATGCTTCTAAGTGCACGTTTCTTGGGAAAGTGTACAGGTGCGTATTGCTGGGTGGTCAGCCACACGATTCAACAACATCTTGTCAAAGTCTAATATTTGGACACGTCTTTGGCGGAAACCTGCGCCACCTTTCTGTGGCACAAATGATGCTATCTCTCACACATAGGATCCATGGAGATAAACTTCTTCCATTTAGGATAACACCTGTTGGGAAAGCATTCTCTGTACATTTGTTCTGGATTACAGGCACTTCATCCTGCTGCACCTAGCATCTAATGCATCTCTGCCAACACATCATGGGCTGTACACTGTAATGCACCTCATCATGAACACATCACAAGCTGACTGATGCAATCGACATCTGACAGCAGGGATAGTTGTGCACAGGTCCTTGCACTGGTGTAATGTGTACAGCCGCCACAAGACACATGTGCTAAAATGTAAGTTGCGTAGAGTAGATTTGTTTCGTATATGCTGCTTATCACCCACTGCATTTACCAGACTGCAACAAACACCTAAAATATTTGCGAGAGTGTGGCAGAACCGGCATGTGCCATTGCAATACACGGAGACTGGCGCTTGTCTCTCTGAACAATTGCTGTGACCTATGTTGTTGGTATATAGTGTACACTGTCTATATCCTAACACAATCAATATGCGCTTGTTATCATTGGTCCCCTATCTCAATGTAATGGGCTGTGGACACACTATCACCTGTTTCAATTTGACTCAAAAAGTTCGAGACACCTTGTACATAATATGATGCACCATATTTACCCCTTTCTCCAGCACCTTCACAGCCAACGCTACACTACACTCGAAATACGTTGTCTCTCAAAACAAAAAAAGTGAAACACACAGGAGACGTGGTCAGATGTCAATGTACTCGTAACGTCATACATTTATCCACCATCAACGGGTATGTAAATTATTAAGGTTGCAGTTCTCTGTGTTGTCCGGGTTTAGTGTTGCTACCAGGCTTGGTAGGGTTTATAAGAGCTTGAACAGTGTTAAGTGTAGTGTGATCACTGTTAAGTACATGGAGATTCCGTGTACTCGTGTGGGATAGCTTTAGCAGCATGTAAAGCAGTTTCGAAGAGACCTCATTGTGGACCTCCATTTGACCACCAGGTCGAATCGCGTAATATCCAGTTATGTGACGCACTCAGAAGTGACAGTGGCACGCTGCAGCATTTCTTGAGTACGTGAGGACAAGCATATTATTTGCCGAAGGTCCCTTCGACCACAGCTGACCAGCGCAAGGTAGGATCGTCGAATTGTGCACAAAGCACATTGTAATCCCTTCATATATTCGTTTACTGTCCGAGAACGGGTACTAGACCTCTGCACCACTGTTCAGAGATTAGCTGCAGACGGTTGAAGAAATTATCGTTCATGCGTTGGCTGCCACTAAAATCAGATCATAAATGGCTGCATCTGGGGTGGTGGCATGACCGAGAAGCATGGACTGCTGGTGAGTAATGTTGTCTTCAGTGACGAATAGCGGTTCTACAGTACCACAGGTAGTCATCGTCAGCGGGCATGGGGAAATGTCCCATTCCTCCAATGTTTTCGAGAGGCACATCGATGTTCCACCTGATGTCAGAACATTGGCAGCCATGAAGTATGACTTCGGAACACGGCTGGAAGTGACTAAGTGAAATTTGACGGCACGAAAATATATCAGGACCTCCTGCATCCTAATGTGTTACCTCTGTAAGTAGGCTGTTTAGGTTTTAATGTTGGTAACGCGGCGTAGCGCTCTTATTTTAGTAGGCTGTTTAGGTTTTTATGTTGGTAACGCCGCGTAGCGCTCTGTATGAAAATCACTGACTGTGCTGTGTGCAGTCTGTGGCTGGTTTACATTGTTGAAATATTTGCGATTGTAGTGTTGGGCAGTTGGATGTGAACAGCGCGTAGCGTTGCGCAGTTGGAGGTGAGCCGCCAGCAGTGGTGGATGTGGGGAGAGAGATGCCACAATTTTGAGAGCGGACGATCTGGACGTGTGTCCATCAGAAAGAGTAAATTTGTAATATTGAATATCATGAACTGATTTATATATATATATATATATATATATATATATATATATATATATATATATATATATATGATGACTTTTGAACATTATTAAGGTAAATACATTGTTTATTCTCTATCAAAATATTTCGTCTGCTGACTATGCCTATCAGTAGTTAGTGTCTTCCGTAGTTAGAATCTTTTATTTAGCTGGCAGTACTGACGGTCGCTGTATTGCAGTAGTTTGAGTAGCGAAGATTTTTGTGAGGTAAGTGGTTCATGAAAGGTATAGGTTATTGTTAGTCAGGACCATTCATTTGTAGCGATTATTGAAAGTCAGATTGCGTTGCGCTAAGAATATTGTGTGTCAGTTTTGTGATGATCAGAATAAGTAATGAGAGAAATGTCTGAGTACGTTCAGTTCTGCTCAGCTGTTTGAAAATCAAATAACGTAAGGGGTTTACCAGCACAGTAATTTATAAATTTTTCTAAGGGGGTGTTTCACCTCTTATGTAACAAAAGTGTTGTGTCGTTTTTCAGCGGGATAACATTCATCCACACAGGGGACTTATTTCCATGAACTGTCTGGGCGATTCGGAGGCGCTGCCATGGTCAGGAAGATTGACAGATTTGTTCCTAACAGAAAATGTGTGGCACCAGGTCAGAAGTCAGCTCCATCACAGTGCCAGCCTCCATGGTATCAAGGCCCAGTTAGAACAGTCTGGACCAGCTTGCCTGAGGAGAGGACACAACAGCTTCATGACATGCTTCCCAATAGAACCAGTTCTTGCATCCAGGCCAGAGGGAAGCAACGTCATACTGATAAATGGGCTCCTGCTACCAAGTTCTTTACAAATTTGACTCATTATTGTAATCATTGAAATAACATCTCATACCCTCTCTGTCCCTAAAACTTCGTTTTGTTCCCTTCTCCGCCTCTGGGTTCTGGACTTTCTTTGTGTGACGGTGTAATTTGGCCCGCAGTTGCGCAAACGGCGCGGTTGGGGAGTGGACTATGGTAATGGTGAGGGTTCCTTAGTAAAGACCACCACGCGATAGGGGAGGTGCGGTTCGACAGATGACACCTAAATAATAATACGTACCTCACGTAACTTGTAAGATACAGTTAGTGAGTCCACAAATGATGATGTGAACAGGTTTCGGAACTGCCAGTAATTTGACAGATAACGTGCGCTTACAGTGAAGTGCTCGTTTTTCCCGCGCGCCGTTCAAGAGTGGAACGGCAGATAGACAACTTGAAGGTGGTTCATTGAACCCTCTGCCAGGCACTTAACTGTGAAAAGCAGAGTGATCATGTAGATGTAGGTGAGTGCTGAGATGAAATAGTCGTATATGCGAAGACTCAATGAAGCAACGCAAGTCTGACTACGCACTCCTCGAGAAAATCTCACGAAACAAAAAGGTGTAAAAAATGAATATAGCAGACAATGTCACTTACTAAAACACTGAAAATGAAATATAAATAACGTATGTCATATGGAAATGTGTCACTCTTCTTCATAGCCTGTTGGTCTATATTACCTAAATATAAAATTTCTTTCTCCTTCTTCCTCGCCTTTCCTGAAATAGTGAGGATTTGGGAACTGCTTGTAACCAGATTTTCAGTCTCTACATTTATTCGTTTTACTGTCCTGATGGAACAGTGAGCGGTTTGTACGACAATCTGAAGCACATTTTTAACTAAATTTTGGCTCCTCATTCGCCTCTTGTTGCATAAATTTCACAGAAGTGCATATAAACACACGTTTCTGCTTATGAAGAAATTTACCCGCACTTACAGTGCGCCGAGGCTAAGTTGCACGTAGTCGCAAATAGAATCGCGAAGTATCTTAGCACTACGTAATTACGTTTAAATATAAAGTACTGAGTTAACTCGTCAACCAAATTCACATTAGCATACGTTAGTCGCTTATATCAGGTTGTCAGTACACGATAATTTACAGATAGTCGAATATAACGATGTAACATAAGAAAAGGTAATGAGAAAAATAAATAAAATCTGTTTTTGGTTCAATTTTCGCATATTAATTAGCACTTAAAACACGTTCAAATTTTACAGATTTAAATAAAGAACATCCTCTGAAGAGGGCTCAAAGGCGCTGAGACATATTAGAGTTTAAATTAAAAAAAAAAGTGTTTTGCACAACAACAAGGTGTTATATCTCGTAACTATGAAGGTGCATTTAGCTCCACCTTGGCGGCTTGACTACCAGTAGTTCCACTGTACGGTTAAACCTAGTAAAAAGAAAAGACGAGATAAGTATACAAAGTAGTGGCAGTGACCATGTTATACGTATTTAAGGTGTCTGCTGAGCGATAGCTTCTGGGATGAAGAGAATTCGTGGAATCCCTAATTAATTATTCCCGGTCGAGGAGCTAAAACACGTTATCATTTAATAAGACTCCAGTGCCTTAAACCAGCGTGTATGGGAAGCACTCCGGGAAATAGAAAATATATACGTGACGTTATTTGATTCTTAGTTTATACTTAATTGTCCATTATGTCGTACTTCGATTCATATTGTATGACAGTATCAAGCAAGACGCGGAGTGATGTATTCATTCATTGATCCGAAGGTGGTACTTCATTCGTCTTTCTTTCGAACACTCTCTGTACAAAAAAGCTTAGTAAGTCATCACAACTGAAACCTCCTCTCAGAAAAAATTTATAAATTACTGTGCTGGTAAAACTCTACGTTATTTGATTTTCAAACAGCTGAGCAAAACTGAACATACTCAGACATTTCTCTCTTTACTTATTCTGATCATCACTAAACTGACACACTATATTTTTTTTAGCGCGACGCAATCTGACTTTCAGTAATCCCTACAAAAGAATTGCCCTGACTAACAATAACCTGTACCTTACGTGAATCACTTGCCTCACAAAAATCTTCGTTACTCGAACTACTGCAATACAGCGAGCGCCAATACTGCCAGCTAAATAAAAGATTCAAACTACTGAAGGCACTAACTACTGATAGGCATAGTTAGCAAATGAAAGATTTTGATAGTGAACAAACAATGTATTTACCTTAATAGTGTTCAAAAGTCATTATATATGTATCAGTTCATGAAATCCAGTCTTACAAACTTCGTTTTTCTGACAGACACACGTCCAGATCGTCCGCTCTCAAAGCTCTGCCGTCTCTCACCTCTCCCCCCACATCCACCGCTGCTGGCCGCTCACTGACCAACACTACAATAGCAAATATTCCAACAATGCAAACCAGCCAGAGACTGCACACAACATAGTGATTTTCATACAGAGCGCTACGTGGCTTTACCAACGTAAAAACCTAAACAGCCTACTTACACAACGACAAATTCCATTTCGCTAACCATTCGGTTTTCTATGTGGTTATCAGTGGTAAAGTTAGTATGAAATAAAATCAGTCGATATCAGCTGAAACTACAGGCAGACAGGGTATTTACCCGTAGTTGTAAACCTCCACCCTGGGTAGTGAAATATCTGCCACTGTCTCTATCACGTGTGACAAGGGAGGTGATGCATGCGTTTCAAAGAAATTTTTTTCATCATAGAGCAACGTGGAAGATACTACACTTATTAGCATAAACAGTATGACTGCTACCCGCCGCGACCTTGGAGACCGCCTGGTGGCGTTTCGGGCACGTGACGGTGTAAGAAAAGCATGTGAGCGGAGCAAACAAGGACGGGGAATCGCCCTAGAGAAGATATGGGCTGAAAACGGGGAAATCTATTGAGACAAGCGACTTTGACAAACGGCAGATTATTATCACTCAGAGCCTGTGAACAAGTATCTAGAGAACGGCGAAGCAGGTCGAATGTTCACGTGCTACTGTCTTGAGCACCTACAGAAAGAGGTAGGAGGACAGTGAACTGCCACTAAGCGCTAAATGGTTGGACGTCGACGACTCTCCACAGAACGTGGAGTTGGAAACTTATCTGCTCGGTAAAGTAGAATAAATTGTGATCTGTTACATCTCTGCCGGAATAGCACAATGCTGGTGCACCTACAAGTGTTTCGGAGCGCACTGTTCATCGTAACATTGTTGAACATGGAGCTTCGCAGCAGACCACCCCTACGTGTTCATATGTTGACACAACGACATCGTCAATTACGATTGCAATGGGCACGGGACGATCGGGATTCGACCAGCGAACACCGAGAACGTGTCGGCTCTTCGGGTGAATCACATTTCTGCTACACCCGGTCGATGGTCGTCTCCACAAATTCCGTCATCTAAGTGAATGGCGGATCGAAAAATGCAGTGCCCCTCTAACATTCTGCGTGGTGTCTGTTTGTTCTAAGCCGTGTCTCCCTACCACTTTCGCGCAACGACGCTCTAAGCGTGTTTTTTAGGGAATTGACTAGTTTGAACCTGGGACCTGTTGCTGGTAAGGAGACGCCAGACCACACATGACATGTAGAGTTCAGAAGAGTTCAGTGAGACTAGCGATGATATAACCAAATACTTGATGATTTCAGCGTCAGCTCCACTGCACTCCCTGTAAAAGAATCTTAATACTAACTAAATTTACTGGAAGGGGTTCAAGGCTTTCCTAGTTTTAGTTAGCTGGTAAAATAACGTCGAAAAAGCAGTTAAGTTTACCATTGGAAATTTTATTCTACTCACAAAACATTGTTTATAAATTGCACTGTTGATAAAAGGAAATATTTTAATACAGGATGCTAAAAACCAACTGCGTGCAACAAAAATGTGAACGAATATTCCCTGAATGGGTTTCCAAGTTCTACAATGGATCGAAGGATGACCTATGCCATATCACATCTATAATCTAGGTTTAAATTAAGTTTCACAAGAGAGAAAACTATCAAAATGGTCTACAGTGACCCTCAATTATCTTTAATTACTTATCTAACTTGTCGTAAATTACAGTGGCTGATGTGGCTTCTCAATAATTATATAACAGAAAAATCATCGCGTTTCAGATTTTTACTTCAAGTAGCAAATGTGAACAGCATGAGATTTAATTGACGATCGACACTAGTATTACGTAAAAAGGGGGTGTAACAGATGAGACTTCTGCAGTTCTGAGTGAAGCCTTATGCGGCATCGCGTGCGTTCGTTACGTTGTCGTTGGTTAGGCAGCGTCAGGGGGTGGCGGGCAGCGCAGCTCCATACAGCTCGCCGTCTCGGAAGCAACTCTCTCCTAACTTCTCCTTACTACAATTTACCGAAGTTGGTTTAAAAAAAGCTATCTGGCTGTGTTTTCAACTGACCAATCAGGCTCTCAATGTTAACCTTAAGCCCCGCCTACAAAATTCTGTCTATCCAATTAGAAACGTTATACTTTTCGTGGTGGGGCAGTGTTTTTAACGTTTGCAACGTAACAGAGACGCGAAAAAGTCTCACGCTAAAACTTGCAGCTGGTGTGGCCCTTTTAGTGTTATCGTAAGCTCTATACTGTTCTTCTGGAGGGCTCTATCTTTTAACATGGGCTGGGGGGTGGTCCTGGTGGTCGGCAGGCGATGTGGGTGTCCGTCCCTTATCGTAGGGCCTTCCAGCTTAACACGGTTCTGCTCTCGGCTTCTGTTCTCGTTTCTTCCCTCGGAACTGCGTCTGTTTCACGGTAGGAAGGTTGTTGTTGTTGTGGTCTTCAGTCCTGAGACTGGTTTGATGCAGCTCTCCATGCTACTCTATCCTGTGCAATCTTCTTCATCTCCCAGTACCTACTGCAGCGTACATCCTTCTGAATCTGCTTAGTATATTCATCTCTTGGTCTCCCTCTACGATTTTTACCCTCCACACTGCCCTCCAATGCTAAATTTGTGATCCCTTGATGCCTCAAAACATGTCCTACCAACCGATCCCTTCTTCTAGTCAAGTTGTGCGTTCTTGTATTAGTCTGTGGTATTCCATTTGCTCACTCGTTGATCGTATTATTTTGGTTAATTTAATATCAGGATTCATTTGGAGCTATGTGACATACTGCCGGATTTGCTATCATGTCAGGGTTTTCATGGAATGTGTTGGATTTGCCTGACACCTTACACTCCACGGACGCAGGCTGATGGGAGCTGTATTATGCGGTGGGATACATTCTCCTTCGCTTGCAAGGGACCTGTGGTAGTAACCAAAGACACGCTGACAGCTGCGAACAACATCCATCCCTTCATGGCTGATGTTTTCTCGGATGGCGACATCATCTTTCAGCAGTGTAACTGTCCGTGTCTCGGAGCCAGAACCGTGCTGCAGTGGTTTGAGGAACGTTATAGTGAACTAACGTTGATGTCTCGGTGACCAGATTGGGCTGATGGAAATCCTGTGGAACTCGAAGCGGTCGCCATCGGGCGCCACCACCGCGTATGCGAATCAGCTGCACGTTATTTTTACGCCAATTGCATGACCTGTGCGCAGACATCCGATGCCACGTAATTTCACAAACCTCCCAAAAAACTGTCGGGTCCGTGATGCACAGAATCAGTGACGTATTTCGTTCCAAAGACGGACAAACAAGCTATTAAGCAGGTGGTCATAATACTTTGGCCCATTAGTGTCTGGTGGTATTACACTTGTGAATTGGTGGACGTGTAGTATGGAAATTTCGATTACTGAAGGAATTTGTGTGTTTTATCAGGGCATGAGATAAAGGGTTCTCTGTTACGAGCCGCCGCACTCCATTCAGGCAATTAGATTATTTTCAGGGTGCAAAACTCTAAACGAAACTTCTGCGCACCATTCATTCAGTTAGCTTGAAACAAACGCAAATTAAATGCGTTGTGATCCATTCTTTCAAAGAGCCTACCCGTACGGAGAACAAAAGCGCTGTTCACATTCCCTTAATTGCATCAAGAAGACTTTCGGTCGCTGTGTAAGCCAAAACAAGAGTTTCGAATTTCGTCTTTCTCTCTTCACTTTTTATTTCCGTTATGGGGACATACTTTTAGATTTTCAAATTGAAACAGATGGAAAATGGAGAATCCTTTATTCTGTTGATATTTGTTGTTGACGGAATAAAGCTTATAATTTTTTTCCCACGACTGTGATGTGTTAATTCTTTTGTCTGAATTTCTTTTGACTCAGTTCAGATGAGACTTGCGTATTTTTTGCCCGAAAATTTTTATCATTTCTGTATTCCGCGTTGGTTTATTTCATTTTACTTCAATTTACTGGCCTCTGGGAAGACTAGCAGATCCAGCTGAGACTTGGAGTTCATCTTTCAACAAATTTCTAGGTAATTCATAATGCAATTTTAACTGAGACTAATAATAGTATTTAAATAATTATAGCTAGGCCACAACTCCCTGTGTCTTTAGTTCTAAATAAGAGAAATCAACACGCCCCCCTCCCCCCTCCCCCACCTCCCCCCACCCCACACACACAGACACAGACACACACTACACACACTGTAAGGGTACAGTACCGCCCGACATTGAACATAGGTACAACATACTTCATTATTTTTGTCAGAACAACATATTTTTTCTAATAATGACTCAATTTCAATTAATACAGTGAAGCCGGATACCAGTGTGGGAAAGAATGACAATTTATTTATTTAATTGATCACATGTGCACTCCCACAAAATAAATCCCTACATCCAGTTTGGTGAGATCTGTGAAATGAATGAATGTATGGTTGTCTGCTAACCGCAGATAGTGAATGTGAATATATGATCATCTTTGAGACGATCCTTTGGCCACCTTTGGTGGAACCAAAGAGATGAAACTTACCGGAGCTTTGAGCGCCTGAAATGTGGCTGACCAATACGGTAGCATGGTCTTCCCCCACCTCGACAGAGGTGCGAGATGACCTGAAGGACGGCCATGTTTCGGCACTCTGCCGCTGGATCTTGTGCTGTTAAGACCTGTCTTAGTTGTGCTCCGTAAAGACAAAAGAGTGGAGACATGGTATGCATGTGGAATATTTAAGAGTAGTTTGAAATAATAATTTCTCTATTTCAGGAACTTTTGTGGGGAGAATTAAATGTCAGGGAGGTAATATTAATGGGATCGTAGTAATCTTCGGAAGTGACCAACGGTCACGATGAAACCACGTGTAGCAATAAGTTGAAATACTTCCGTGTGCTTACGTTAAGCTGAATTACTAGCGTGTGCACAATAAGTTGAAATATTTAAGAAATAGCGTGTGTACCATAAGTTGAAATATTTAAGAAATGGCGTGTGCAGGACTTGAAATTAGAGACGAGTACTTCCACGTGGTGAGTACTGTGTGAGTCTCAATCTGTGTATGAGACAAAGGATAAAGAGAAGTACTCGTCCATGGTATCAGTTGAGGACTCGCGTGTGTGATGAATATGTTCTTAATATTACTTTGCATGATATGATTCCGTGTGACGCTAGATTCAAATTCTGAGAGAGAAGCAAGATGAGTCAGCCGTCTATCCAGCAACGCCACTTGGCTTGCATTGCACAGGAAGACGTGCATATATCTCCAGAGTTCATAGTAGGACAGTAGAATTACGAAGTGGGGCAGTGTCGCGTGAAATGGGGATAAATATTAATTGAAGTGAGAAAGCTGCAAGTGATAATGTTGTGACTATTCCCTGTCTTCTATTTCATGTTGCAGTGTGGTGTATGTCATGTAATTTAAGTATGTGTGGTTTACATGGGAGAGTAGCAAGGTAGTTTCAGAAGTAGTGGGTATGCATGTTCCTTTTGTACCGCTCGGTCTGGAGGAAAGTTTCGTGATGATGGTTGTGAGAGTCGAAGTGTGAGATATAGCAAAAGATCCACCATCTTATCCAGAAAGTGCACTGTAGCGTTAAATAATTACGAGACCGTAATATAGAGATTCACCAATGTAAAGCCATGCCCACTGGGCGGAGTTTCTCACGTGCTATTGTTGTAGGTTATAGAATTTGTCTGTTTAGGTTATAGAATTTATCGGAATAAATAAGTTAGTGAAAAGAAAAAGATTGGTGGACTTTTCCTTCGAATTGTATGTTGTCATAATGTCCCGAATTTATAATGTGTGCGCCATTCATATTCAGTGCGGTGGCCACGTGTTGATACAAGCCGTTAAATAAAAAAAAGAAAGAAAATGTGGTATTGCCAGTGCGTAGTGAACAGTCAGAGTTCTGTAAATTACTGATAGTCAGATGTGCGTTTCCGTTGCGTATTATTCATACAGGAGGAAAATTTGTAACTTAATTGTGAGTACGAGAGTTCATGTTACTCGATAAATAAGAATGAATCCACTCGCTTGGCAGACCACTCATCTTGCAGGCCTGACTGCTTGATGCCACAGTATGAGCAAGGCATGTGGGGTGCCTCTCAACACAAATTCATTGATTATATTTTAATGCCAACTTTTTACAAGAAATCCTCGAGCAGTGTATAGAAGGTTATATTCGCGGTTGTCTGGAATGTCAATGCATTCGAGGTCTTGTAACTACCTATTCTGATTCGTTTTTTCGTCTGGGACCGCCAAAGTATATTTGATTGACTTCTGGCTCTTCCTCCAGCCTCAGTATGCTGATGGTAGGACGTGTGAAACCTTTTCCCCATGTTGTATGACGAATAACTTATCGAACAATGACGTCACAGTACATTTCCATTCTGATGCCACATTCAGTTACGAGCTGTAAAGAGAGAGGTTTGGCAGAACGTGGAATATTACTGGATGAGAAGCCACCCACAAATAAAGTGCAGTGTGCCGCGGAGAAGAGTTAAAGGGCAGCTACTATTGACGTTGTATAATAATGACTTAGCCTACAGCCGGCCGCTGTGGCCGAGCGGTTCTAGGAGCTTCAGTCCGGAACCGCGCTACTGCTACGGTCGCAGGTTCGAATCCTGCCTCCGGCATGAATGTGTATGATGTCTTTAGGTTAATTAGGTTCAAGTACTTTTAAGTTCTAGGGGACTGATGACTTCAAATATTAAGTCCAATAGTGCTCAGAGCCATTTGAACCATTTTTGGAACTTAGCCTATAGTATGCCAGGGTGGACTGGAAAACCAGAAGACTTGTAAACTCATTATATCTTAATCAAAAAGCCTGAGTTAAAGTGAGAGGAGAAAGTAAAAACTGGATCGGACTAGGAAGAGGAGTAACACAAGGATGCTGTCTGTCACCTACCCTTTCCAACCTCTACTTGTAAAATATGGTTGACCAATGCTCATTAGATGACAAAGGAGTAGAAATTGGAGGAATAAGAGTAGGGTGTTTGATGTTTACCGATGACATGGTCCTTCTCGCCACCGGGGAAAAATAATTACAGGATCTGGTGGACACCATTAAAGCTGACGGAAAAAATTATGGAATGAAAATCAACACAAAGAAAACAAAGGTGTTGGCACTAGGAGGAAATAAAGAAATAAAAATTGTGATGAATGGAGAAATATTAGAACGGGTGCAAAATTTTAAGCATCTTGGAAGCAGGATAGACACCGACTAGAAGTGCAGCATAGTTATTATAACAAGGATAGCAATGGCAGAAGAGGCAGTTTATAAGAATAGGAGAATTTTCTGGAGCAATCTGGACAGAGAACTCAGGAAAAGACTCATAAAATGTCTTGTGTGGAGTGTTCTTCCGTATGGCGCTGAAACACGGACTTTGAGGCAGAAAGACAGAGAAAGGCTGGGGGCTTTTGAGATGTGAACATGGCGGAGGATGGAAGGAATAAGTTGGATGGACATAGTAAATAATGAAGAGGTACTGAGAAGAGTGGAAGAGAAAAGACAGTTACTGGTTGTAATAAAAAGAAGAAAAAGTTATTGGATAGGACGTATATTAAGAGAGAATGAAGGACTGATAAAAACAGTTTTAGCAGGTTATGTAGAAGGGAAAAGGAAGCCAGAAAGGAAGATATTTCAGATAGTGGATGACGTGATGGACGGTACAACAGCCGGCCGGGGTGGCCGAGCAGTTCTAGGCGCCACAGTCTGGAACCGCGCGACCGCTACGGTCGCAGGTTCGAATCCTGCCTCGGGCATGGATGTGTGTGATGTCCATAGGTTAGTTAGGTTTAAGTAGTTCTAAGTTCTAGGGGACTAATGATCGCAGAAGTTAATTCCCATAGTGCTGAGAGCTATTTTAACCATTTGAACGGTACAAGGTACAGCAGCCTTAAGAAGGAAGCAATGGTTCAAATGGCTCTGAGCACTATGGGATTTAACTTCTGAGGCTATCAGTCTCCTAGAACTTAGAACTACTTAAACCTAACTAACCTAAGGACATCACACACATCCATGCCCGAGGCAGGATTTGTGTGTGTGTGTGTGTGTGTGTGTGTGTGTGTGTGTGTGTGTGTGTGTGTGTGCGCGCGCGCGCGCGCGCGCGCGCGCTCTAAGGTCATCAGTCCCTAAGCTTACACATTACTTAACCTAAATAATCCTAAGGACAAACACACACACCCATGCCCGAGGGAGGACTCGAACCTCCGCCGGGATCAGCCGCGCAGTCCATGACTGCAGTGAGGCAGGATTCGAACCTGCGACCGCAGCGGTCGCGCGGTTCCAGACGGTAGCGCCTAGAACCGCTCGGCCACTCTGGCCGGTAGGAAGCAATGGATCGAAGAAAATGACGAGGCAAAGGACCTGCTACCATAGCAGAAAACTGATGATGATGCTATAGTATTAGTTGCAATCACATTCTTGTTACAGACAGCGCCCTTATTTATGAGGTAGTTTATGCTGTGAAAGCTAAGGTAATAATATGTCAGATCTTAAGAAAAAGTCTATCAAGTGAAAAGTCTGGTATGTTGTAATGAAACGTAAAACTCTAGACTTTACAGAATAAGTCATAGTCTTTAAAAGGAAGGGAAAAGATGGAAAACTAGTTCCAAGAGCTGTTCCACATGCGCTATTCAATGCGATAGCGCATTGTCATCCACAAAAATGAAGGCAGTTCCAAATGCGGCCCTGATAATACACACTTGGAGAATGAACACAGTGTCACAATGACCTTGTATATATGGAGGTCAGTGCACATATAAAACACTCTTCCTCCCCACACTATAACACCTGAACCGCCGAAACGATAATGTTCGACTATGTCCCCGGATGCATTACGTGTTCCCACGTTTCACCACACCAATCGGAGTCACTACTCAGACTGAATCTACTCTCATCCGAGACGAGCAAGGGACCCCACACCTCGACGGTGCTCTTGGCACAATCGCAAACGGTGTCGCCAACGTACGGGTGTCAACAGAACACGATGTACTGGTCGTCGGCAGAGACGACTCCCAATCAGCCGCTGTAACCGCGGCGGAGCATTACCTTGGGTGCTTTTCAGTCCTGTTAAGTATAGTTGCAGCTGATGCGCTTTTTGACGTGGGTCCCTTCTTGCCTACTGCACAATGTAACCGTCATCTGCTGCTGTAGATAACCGTGGTCGATCATCCCCTCTCCTTCGGGAGCAGTGTCGGTGGTCCGGAACACTTTCATGCTCACGGAAAAATGCTGTGATCAATACCAAACTCCTGGGCTACAATCGTCACAGTTCATCATTCTTCCGGTTTCTGAATGGTTCTTCCCCGTATGACGTCATACAGATGTTGTCTCCGGTAATGAAGAACCTAAACACTGGCTGACTGACGCACACTAAGGCGTCAATCGTGTGAACCACGCAGGCTGGATCCCACATGGTCACGACTCTCACGTCACACACACACTGTGCTCATCCCTCTTCAAACAACCAGGGCAAAACCCGTTACCAGTTAGGCCAAAAGACGTTTCACAATCGTTAGTCGTCAATCACATCAATTAGATCACACGCGCCCAACTTCGCAGAACGTATGGCCATGGTGTGAGAGGCCCTGCGGCTCCGTAACTCTGCAAGTAACATTTTCTCTTTTACAGCTGCGCTGAAACTTCTTCACTGACAACTGCTGCAAGGGACCATCTCAGACATGAACCTCCTAACGAAATGAACGCAAAAATCTCACATACACGTCCTACTCGGTTTCCCCTTCACGAAACAACGTCCAGTTCCTGTTAACTATTGTTATGCCACGCATATCGCGACCATGATCGTCCGATGGTCACACGGTCGAATTTACTGGGCGACGAGAGGGTCATAATTCTGTTTGAGTATTTAATATAATTACATCTACAGAACAACATTTCTTCAACTGCTTCGTATTTCGGGGCCTGCCCCATTTGGCACTACAGTCACGCTGACCTCACGTCATGTGACGTCTTTGTGCGTGACTGGGAGACCTGTGGTAACACACTCCCACACTTTCATACACTTCCACGAAGCAATAAATGTGGCACGTTACTTACACTTTCTCGCACTTACATTTTGCATACGAGTGCAATAACACGAATTTACGCAATATCTCATTTTCAGAAGGCTTGGCCATAATCGTTCGAAGAATTAATGCTTCACTGACATGAAAGACCACAATTTCATGGTAAATCAGAAAGCTGCCAGTATGTGGTGTTCATCAAGCTTGCGTCTTTATCAGCATCAACATAAATAACCATTGGACGCTAGAAAAGGAGTTCTAAAACTGATGAAACATTTAACCCGGAAATTTTCAGTATTCGATATGACTTTTGTATAAATCAGCTCCCTGTTGCCTCACAACTTTGAATATGATTAATTTTAACACAGCAGGATCAGATTCATCTCCTCACAGTCCACTGGGCAGTGGAGCTGATTCTGGTTCAAATGGCTCTAAGCATCATGGGACTTTACATCTGAGGTCATCAGTCCCCTAGAACTTAGAACTAATTAAACCTAACTAACCTAAGGACATCACACACATCCATGCCCGAGGCAGGATTCGAACCTGCGACCGTAGCAGCAGCGCGGCTCCGGACTGAAGCCCCTAGAACCACTCGGCCACAGCGGCCGGCTGGGCTGATTAATTCTGCGGTCTAAAAATTCAAATTTTCTTTATATTACTTCGATTAATTCTGTAGTACATGGAATACTGATCTAAATAAACACTCTGAGTTGTATAACAGCAATAATGCAGTAAAGAGAGCTACTAAAATCGGTGTAAAACTGTTAACGTTGCACTGAAATAACGACGTAAGCTAACAAAATGGTATTAGATCGGATAAACTTAAAATGTCAGAATTGGAAATTTATCGGTAAACAAATCGAAACGTGATTTCCTTGGCTGTACTCAAATCGTCTCGTAGCGTGCCTTCAAGGCATTGAGGTCCGAGATATTTATACGCGAGGACAAAAATCCATAAGACACTCGTATTCTCTTCTAGAAATACACGCTTATTGATTGAGTCAAGCAGTCAGCTCCGCTAGGAATTGCCCCTTGTGCTCCTCTCTTCTCTTCGTGGATTTCATGGTGACACTGCTGCGTTTCTTAACAATGATGGCTATCAAAATCATGCACTGGTATGAAAATTCTCGCCCCCGTGATGATGTATTAACCAAAGGTCTGCACAGCAAATAAAAGAAATTTACGGGGAACGAACATGTTATAACACACAGAAGTTCGGTTTCTCCACCTCATATAAAATTCGACTATAAAGTAAATATTGTTGATAACCCAACAGTTTTGAAAGGCAACATATATGGGAACAAAAGAGGTGACATGAGCCTTACACATTGGTGTACTTTATTGTGACTTGTCTACAGCGAACACAGAACGGGTAAGTAGATGATATAAATTTTCAGAAGAAATGGTCGTCCAGTCGGCAGGTACATTAGACCTATGTGATGAACTGCAGAGTAGAGGCCAGGTCGCTCATTGACACCGCTTCAACTGACTTCTGAACTCTCCAAATCCCAGTAGAAATGGACATCCAACTGATAGAGAGGGGAGCGAGGGCTTCTTGGGGTTTTCAAACGTTGGCGATTAGATGCTCGCGCCATTAATCTTCTAAGAAAGGTTAATAAAGCAAAGCTATAATGCTGAAACTTGCACTTGTTGCAGTCATTTTGATAACTTGAGAAATCTTCCGTCCCTTTCAAGCTCTTCTCTTGGTGTATATCTGGTGTAAGAATACGCTGAAGCAGTTAAAAGAACAGGAAATTTGACGATGTACAAGAATGGCTTAAGTGCTTTTTGTCGTAGGGTGGCGATAGTTAAAGCAAGAGAATGTACTAAACCAGCAGTCCTGAACTATATCAAAATGATTAATTTCGTTGATATAATGGCACGGATTCTTCCAGAGTCATTGGAATTAAATTTTACTGTGCACAAAAAATTAGATGAAATGGATGAACACATCTCAACCCTTACCTAGTTTAAGGTATTTTGTAAGTAGCTCGGCTCTCGGGAATCCTACAACGAAAGTTCCGTTTCATATCTGGAAGAATTCTTGCTCAACTGGCTAACCTTGTTTTATGAAAACACATTTGCTTTTTCACGTACAAAAATCGAACTATTTTTTTATGATCACTTACATTCAAAGGAGTTTTTGGAATCGTTTGTTCCTTCGATTACTGCAAAATGTTATATAAACTGAAAGTGAGTTATATCTAGCCAGTACAAGGAAGGGACCCTACTTCAACAGAAAGACATTGCCTCAAAATGAAAACGTACTCCACGAAGGACACTACGAGCGCTGAGATCTGTGAAGAAGTTATAAAATGATACGCGCGCATTTCTGGTGATACATTTCGACATTGATTTCGCTTACCGAGATAGGTTGAGGCACAGTACTTGCATTAGGTACGATCGAGGTAAAATCCGTTTTCTTTATCTCCTGTACGTTTTCGTGGTTTCTGATAAATCATTTTTAAGGCGAACACCGGTATAGTTCGTTTCAGAAGGCGACAGTCCATCAGTTTCTCCTTTATTGTCAATTCGAACATGGTGCCCCATCTCTAATGATAATCGTTGTCGTTCCTATTTTAATGAACGTTATTTCTCGACTAAATACGACTAGTCTGATGTACGACTGACATCAGGACATAACGCGTCTGTAATCGCCAACTTGTTCCCCGAACTTGCAACTTATTGAACGTAAATAAATGCGTTGTACACATACGCAGACACGAAAGAAACAATACATTGATATGCCTAATAGTGGGTAGGAATCCCGTTGGTATTCGAAACAACTTCCAACCGTCTCGGAATGGATAAATACAGGTCCCGTATGGTTTTCAAGGGCATCTTGTATCACAAAAAAAAAGTCCAGGAAGTTGTGAGTTGTACGAACAGGTGGTCTGTCGCCTTGTAGCACAACATCATCGTTAGGGAACAAACATTGTACTGTAAGCTTTCCATAGAACTGTTGTCTGTTTGCGAGAGAACCGAATCCATTAACCTCGAAAACTTTATTCTAATGTAAGATGTTCTTTATACAGCTTATTCAGTTGCTGACCAAAACTGAGTGTTGCGTTGTGCATGTGGACGGTGCTTTGAAATAAAACTTTAAACTCCATGAAAAGCAAAATTTGAAATAAAGAAAATGAATATAATTAGATGCCAAAAGAAACTAATTATTTGCTCAATGAGAACGACATAATTAAAAAATCCATAAAAACAAATAGCTGTTTGAACTTACTAACACTGTTCACTGGATATTAAAGTACTTGCTAGCATGGAACCTGACAATTCTGACTACGCACGGTTTGGAAAAGAATGAAAGGTGAGATCCGCCCTGAAATTAAAGAGTTACCTATTGCTCAGCATGTTGTTTTATTTGTTTTTTTTTTTCCTTTTTTTGTCTGGGTTACAGACCTCCTCGAAATCAAATACGAATCAGAAGGTGTAGCAACTAAAGGTAAATAATCTACTTTTTTTTGTCAGAAACCAACTGTTGCTTATTGAGGCATAAGGTGCAATGCACGCACGATAAGAAATCATAACTTTACTCTGAATCATTGAGTTAGGTTTTACTTCAAAGAAAATCGTTTATGAGAAACCACCCTCTGACTATTGACTAAAAGACTGTACAATATAAGAAGAACCTAGCACCTACAAAATTCTCTAATTTCAAAAATTACGAATCCAAAATTTTATAAATGAGTTTTCATGTCGATAAGAAAGTATTCCAGATAACTTCTCAAAGATTCACAAATAATGGATCTATTTCTTTGAGAAAACTTAACTGCGCGTTACCATGCCTCAATTAAGAATGTCCAAGCTCTGCACAGTTGACTGGCCAGCAACTAAACCACAGATAAAACGAAACACAGAGTCAATGATTTTATTCGTTAGTCCTAAATTGCGTCCAATCAGCTTTGTTCCAGGGCAGTAAAGGTGAATGATTTACAACAGTAGAAAAAACGTATGAGAACCTTATAGTACCTTGGAATGGACCTAATTAGTCAAAATAGTCCAATAAGCCTTGGCAGTAATGAGACCGTGCAGTGTAACATGGGGTCTATGGAATATCACGATATGACTGCCTAATCATCACCGACCCCGTCATTTCCGTTCTTGGGACGTAAACTAGGCCAGAAGTTAGAAACAGTCGGAAACTAGACTCATGCGACCAAACGACTTTCTTTCATTGCCCCATAGCCCAGGTTTTATGGATTCGGCACCACGTTTTTCTGCTACGGGCATTTTCATCACCGATGAGGCGTTTCGGAATTCCAGCTCGCCCTGAAGCCTCCTACTTCTGGAGCTCCTTTGTGTTGTTTTGATGTTGACAGTGTTCGTGGGTATAGCATACCGCTCAGAGTGACTTTTGCACCTGTCGTCCTCTTATTTTTCGTGTGCCGGATGGCAGTTATAAGAGTCGAGGGGCATGAAAGGGAAGCAGTGTTTGGGAAGGGAGTGAGACAGGGTTGTAGCTTCTCCCCGATGTTATTCAATCTGTATATTGAGCAAGCAGTGAAGGGAACAAAACAAAAATTCTGAGTAGGTATTAAAATCCATGGAGAAGAAATAAAAACGTTGAGGTACGCCGATGACGTTGTAATTCTGTCTGAGACAGCAAAAGACTTGGAAGAGCAGTTGAACGAAATGGACAGTGTATTGAAAGGAGGGTATAAGATGAACATCAACAAAAGCAAAACGAGAATAATGGAACGTAGTCGAATTAAGTCGGGTGATGCTGAGGGAATTAGATTAGGAAATGAGACACTTAAAGTAGTAAAGGAGTTTTGGTATTTGCGGAGCAAAATAACTGACGATGGTCGAAGTAGAGACGATATAAAATGTAAACTGGCAATGGCAAGGAAAGCATTTCTGAATAAGAGAAATCTGTTAATATAGAGTATAAATTTAAGTGTCAGGAAGCCGTTTCTGAAAGTATTTGTATGGAGTGTAGCCTTGTATGGAAGTGAAACATGGACGATAAATAGTTTCGACAAGAAGAGAATAGAAGCTTTCGAAATGCGGTGCTACAGAACAATGCTGAAGGTTAGATGGGTAGATCATATAACTAATGAGGAGGTATTGAATAGGATTGGGGAGAAGAGAAGTTTGTGGCACAACTTGACTAGGAGAAGGGATCGGTTGGTAACACATGTTCTGAGGCATCAAGGGATCACCAATTTAGTATTGGAGGGCAGCGTGGAGGGTAAAAATCGTAGAGGGAGACCAAGAGATGAATACACTAAGCAGGTTCAGAAGGATGTAGGTTGCAGTAGGTACTGGGAGATGAAGAAGCTTGCACAGGATAGATTAGCATGGAGAGCTGCATCAAACCAGTCTCAGGACTGAAGACCACAACAACAATCCACTTTAATGACAGGTTCACGATCACTCTACACACACTTTCGTCCACGTTGTGTCTTAGCGGATAATGTTTTTCTGCTTTCCTTGTATGCGGTATAAATTTCAATACAGCGCCTCTTGAAACACCAAACATTTTCGGCTATCTTGGTGTGAAAGCACCTACCATACGAGCACCAACAATTTTCCCACGTTCGAACCCACTTAGCTGCAACATAATGCACGCACAACTACACAGACTCAACACGACTGGCACCTGCGACATAATGAGGACATCGCGCAAGTGCCTTCTGTGGTCAAATACGACAGCACAAGCTGCTGGCTAGGCTAGCGTTTGTACTTATGTTGAAGCACGCATTCCTCAAACGTGTATATTCTAGGCAGAAGGTCTACAGCCCGAACACTACCGATGAGAGGGATCCATCGGGTCCCACTCAAATATGTAGAGAGATCTTTCTGCCCATTTCTGGTATCCGTTGCTTGTGTGCCACTAGCTTCTCGGAAGGAAAAGGAAGTGTGTCGTTTACGTGGAGATGCGTTTTGTTTTCTGTCTTATGTTACAAAAACCTGAGCACCAGAATCGTTCCCACATTCTTGTTCCATAATTTAACCTATTGTGCGTGACTGACACGAGTGATGTCAGTTTCCGTGAGAGTGGCCATGAGCTGTGTGCTACTGCAGTTTCCTCTGCTGTTCCAGTTTTGGCAATAGCTGTACTGGAAGTACTAAGGCAGAGCTCTAGCCTAGTTGTCAAAGCTGGTACGATAGCACAAAAAGTTAGGCTGACAGGTAACGATATCCGCATCTTCGGTTTCCTCCCTCCCCCCCTTCCCCCCCCCCCCCACCACCACCACCACAAGGGTAGCGTAAGTAATAAGACTTGGTGCTGGAAAGGTTTTCAGTTCTGTCGGAGCTTGTTGAGAACAGACTGATCTGTGGGTAGCCCACGGACAGTGTAATTTGAAATATTTGAGGTGTGAATTTTCAGTCATTTCACTGCAGTTTCTTTTGGAGTCGAGGGTAATCATATTAGTTAGCGCGGGAATAAAAATCATATGAAGTTTTAATATAATTTTTTGAGGTTTTGAGGAACACTGTGTGCATGAATGAGGTGGTTTCCACGTATACAAAAGAAGAAAGAGCAAAAGAGACTTGTTTTCCCAGACCGGGTATGGTACTGCACTCATTCTAAAAATTTGAATTTATTAAACGGAATTACGAGAGCCGCGAGTGTGTTCTTGATTCGTTCGTGAGAGTAGAACTTGAAACTCGGTAGCTTTGTATTGCCACACTGTCTGGTGGTTGAAGGTGGAATCTAAGCACATTCTTCAGTAGCTTGTAGAAAATGTATCCACCTTCAGTGCTTCATTATTTTGTGAAATGAATTTCGAATCTTGCTTAATTTTCTATTGTGAATCGACGCATTTTTGTCGTGAGATTCAAGGTTTCAACCATGTGCGATTAGGGTAAAAATATACTGCGTTATTCAATCATTCTGTAATGTCGAATATACGAGGGATGTTCAGTAAGTAAAGCAACACTTTTTTCTCGGTCAGTTTCGGTGCAAAAAAAGTTGAATTTGTTTCGGGTCACCGTGGGATATTCCCACTTCAGCTCCTATAGTTTCATGAAGTTCCGGTAGTAGGTTGCGCTATGCGTAGCCTTCAATATGGCATTGTGATCTTGAAAATCAGAACATCGCAGATATTCATAGGCGCTTGCAGAATGTCTACAGAGACGTGGTAGTGAACTGAAGTACGATGAATCGTTGAACGAGACACCTGTCGTCATTGCAACAAGGTCGGCGGCCGGTCGCAAACAGCTGTGACGCGTGTACTGCTGCAACGTGCGGACACACCCACTGGAGGTGACTGACGGATCACAGTCAAACGCCTCGCTGCCCAGTTGGATGTTTCTGCTGGTAGTGCCGACACATTCGTCCACCATATGCGGTAGATTACTCACAGGCGTGTGCCCGCTGTGTTCCTCGCTGCCTAACAGAAGACCATAAAGAGCGTCGAAGGAGCACCTGTGCGGAATTGCTCGCACTTCACGACGCTGATCGTGGAGGTTACTGAAGCAGCGTTCCGACGTCGACCATTCGCTGTTAGAGACCCTCTCCGTAATGTTGCAGAAGGCCGTCTCACTGAATGAAGATTATGCTGAAAATCAGAGTTTTGTAGCCAAAAGAGTGGGGAATAATATGGTTTTTGGAATCCCGAATAAAACCAACCTGCTTTCAGAAAAAAAATGTGGTGTACAAGTTATTGAACGCCCCTCCCTTTTAAGTAGCTGAATTAATGGTGTTTTGAGAACTGATCAGTTTAAAGTACCTTCGCAATTTGTGGCACTTTCACACATTTAAATCATCCCGTGAGGTAATTTGTGATTTTTTTTTTTTTTTTTGTAATTTTCGCGAAGTTATAAGCGGGGTTTTCTTTGTATGCCAAAAAAACGGTGATTTATTTTCAAAGAATATTCTTAAGAATTTACTTTATTTCCTAGCGATTCATCAAGAACATGAACACTTTTAATCACACTATGTAAGCACGGAAGTAGTTGCCAGGGAGTAACTGATGAAATCATAACCAAATTCCTTTTAACAAATGGGAACTTTATTCACTTTAATAGTGCCTAAAAGCATTTTTTTTAAAGAAACGGATTTAAAATTATAGTTAGAAAACACCCTCCAAATATCAAAGTTACAGTTTATTCAGAGGCAGAAAGAAACAAGTTTTGACTGTATGAGCTTTCGGGCCGAGAACCTTGCCGCTCCCTTTTGACACGGCCTGAGTTACGACCGCTCACAACAGCCTCTGAAAGACTACACTGGTGCAAATCTGCAGCACACCAGATAACTTTAAACTAAGAGTTTTAACAATTTACACAAGCACACAAACTATGCACCCCCCCCCCCCCCCCCGTAGGAGGGATGGAAATGGTACAAAACACTAACAATTAAAATAATAACCTTGCCATTTAAGGTGCAACTTGACTTTAACTTGTAAGAAAAGTCTTATGGTGAAAGGGTGGAAACTTTACATACTGAAATGATCATTTAAATAAAAGCTCATGAAATGTCATCTTATATAAAATTCAACAAGGTTGGCCAAACAATAGTTAAGGTGCTCTACAGTACACTGATACCTCCTCTCAAGATCATAGGCAGTAATATCAAAGTTTCCAAAGATCAAAACATATTTCCCGTATTAGGCCGTTACACTCCAGGCAATAAATTCGTTAACACACCAAATCCGGCAAACATGACAGAGGCAGCTACTAACGTACGGTAGATTGACAGGGAGATTACCGAACAACCCGAACCGCAGGTTGCTCTAACCCGCCCCTGCTCCACAATGGAAAAACGGACCACCCAATTCATAAATAACCGCCTTCCCACGGGTGGGCAAACGGAGAAGAATGGTGGGACGATCCCAAAGCAAAAAGGCTGGTGACCTCACCAAGAAAACAAGCAGAATTTAACAAGAGTAAATCAAACAACATACCACCAATCACTTAACTTCTAATGAACTGCGGTTTCTCGAGAAGACCTGGCGCAGCACCCCCAAATCACTCTCCCGAACCGTCCGCTGCCAGCCGCTTCAACGGGCGCAGGAAGGCGCGCCGATCTCCCGTCTCACGGCGTCGCAGCTCGCACCAGCCAGACTGATGTCGTGGGTTGACTCCTGTTGCTCTCGTGTCGACCCCGAAGCCACTACCCCTCGCTATACGCCGCGGCCCACTGGACTCACGTGGCGACCTCACATGCGCCGACGCTCAAGACGGACAATTCATCTTGTGTCTTAGTGCGTGACCCACCAACCAATCGATCCAAACGCCAATGACCATTGCCTGAGTAAACTCGAGCAGACTGGCGGCCTAACGCGCAGACTCAGATGCAGGAACTAAGCCCCGACCGGGCGACCACTCGCTCTTACTGGCGGAGTGGAAAGACTCTCATTTTGCCTGTTTAAAGGTTGATCTGAACGACACACAGACACTAACTGCCTAACAAATGCGGACGAGAGACAGAGTACCAAGCTGGGGACGAGAGACTGACCCAGACTGGCCGACTGGCGAGCTCATAGCGCCCCTTAAATGCACGTGAACAGGCAACCTTTCCCCTTTCCCACCAGAGGGAGACACCAAAGCTGCGATTGCCACAGCGGCGCCACCGCCAGAAACGGAGGGCGACTGCTTCGCACTACGCGCTGCGGCGCGCTCTTCAAAACAGCAATTTTTACCACGGCTCAATGCCTTGTGCCTTTTGCATCCTCTTGTTGATCAGTTCGAAGTCATGTCAGTGAATTTTGTGGTAGTTCTAGCAATAGTAGGTCGATATTTATTCGAGTTGTAGTAGAATGAGCGAGTATAAGAACGTTAAGATTCGTTTTCCGCTTTGTTGTTTCCTCCAACCGCCCCACCCTCCCCACAACTGTGTTTAGATTTGACGCATTAAAGTAATTCGTTGAAAGTTCATGTACTGTACAGAATCACATCACTTTATTAATATTTGAGTACAATTGTTTTGTCGGGATTTGGTCCACAAATAATGAAATGGTTGAATAAATTTTATGGATGATATGCTGTTTTATGGTTTAAAGATAGCAGTCTCACTTCCCATCCTAAATGTATTTGTAGAAGAGTAAGTTGAAGGATACATCGGTGAAATAACACGTTCTATTCTATTCTATTCCCTTATTTAATATGCTAAATATGACATATTACAACACGTTGCGGATTTCTTTAAATTGGTCTCAGATGCATATTGCCATTTGGGCCTTAAGAAAAGTGAAGATTAAAGGAGAGATAAATGTAGAGTAAAGGGACGGAGACTGAAATAAGTACATGCCATCCTCCACGCCACTGTAAAAGCAATGCAATCCTCCATCAACCTCCGCCATTTAAACGTGACCGTCCATCCACGGTGACCCTCCGCTGAACGAGTAAACCGTAGTCCTGCACAACATAAGCGCAATCCCTTCACAACTGCACACCATTAATGACCTTTATAGGGCATTAGTTTAAACTCTGGAGGTGTTATCGCAAATAACGTTGGAAAGCCGTCTGCTGAGTTTGGATGGAAGTTGTTAATCCCGTATTGCCGCGTGGAAGCATCACAGCCGGCAATGACGTTCAGTAGCCGATCGACGGAGGGCATCACATACGGTACGTGCCAGTGACGGCCCATTGTCAGTTATCCGGAATACCCTGTGCCAACACTATGCGCGGCAGTGTAACCACGGCCTCTTTTACTGCCTCATGTTGCTTCACAGACCTCAAAGAACCATGAAAGCTACGATCATGACCATGCATCAGCGCCTATGAATTCAAAAGGCCATAATTTCTTCTAGCTTCGTACTGCGTCACTCCGTGTCTGAGAAACTCACTGAGATCCGGTTTTTAATGTCCTTCTTTCATCTGACGGATCATACTTTTAAACTTGGCTTTCCACTGGTAGAACGAGTTAGTGTTTTGTTAGAGGTTGAAATATTTTGCGTGTTGTTGTTAGGAACGTAATGTAATTCCTGATTCATATTTTCCATACTTTCTCTAAATCATTGCTGGGGAAGGCCCTTACGTCCCCAACAAACATGCCATGCTCGATGGTAGTCCTTGTTTCCTCCCACTGATTTCGTGTTCCCTTTCAGACGGGCTCAAGGCAAACGAGCCGTACATCTCCAACCACACTTTCTTCCTTGCTGCAACTCATCGGACAGAACAGATGGTATATGTTTCTTTGGCAATAACTCAAATTCCCACAAATATGCTTGGAGTAAAAATAATCCGAATACAAAAGTAATATAGTCATATTTGGTAGCTTGCTATTACCTACTGTAACGTTTCTAGGCGTTCGGGAGTATTTTTTTAGTCACTTCACTAGCTATTGCTGCACGGTATGGGTCACTTAATTTTGTCGCGCTGCAGTCATGGTGCGGCTGGTCCCGGCGGAGGTTCGAGTCCTCCCTCGGGCATGGATGTGTGTTTGTCCTCAGGATAATTTAGGTTAAGTAGTGTGTAAGCTTAGAGACTGATGACCTTAGCAGTCGAGTCCCATAAGATTTCATACACACACTTAATTTTGTCGGTTCACAAAGCTGTTTTGTTTATAGATGGAAAAACAAGTTTGTGAATTTCTTGGCAACTTTCTTCTACCAATTATAACGTTGAATAATAAATGAAGATATGTCGGCGTAAGTTAGTTATATGCGCTGACAATTCAATAAAAGAGTTAAATTTTACTAAAGTATATTCTGCCACTGGAGAGAGGAAAGTCATTTCAGTAAATGACAAGGGTAACTTTGTGACAGCCCACATATTCCCAGAAACAAGTGTGACAGTGGAAACTGAAGGAAACCAGTCTCATTAATTACTTGGGACAGTTGTGAATGGTTTAGTGAAAAGTTGTAGCTTTGCTTCTAAGTTTACAGCAGCTCAGAATACTGATTTAAATCAGTCACGACTGTTTTCCTTCGTACCACTGAACTTGTGTCCAAGAATTTGAATTAATTTCCTTGAATGGAGGATATTACGATAAATTTAAGTGTTGTTCTCTGCTTTTGTTCTCGTGCGGTCCTACTAAACAGATGCGTAAGTACGTGTGTAGAAGTTTCATTTACTTACTTTACTTAAAGTAGTTAGTTAAATGTCACCAAATTTGCAAACATTGTGCAAATGTTTCTGTTTGTACACAGAACTTACAAAACTGAGAAAATTGTGACTAAGCTATAACTAGACACTAAAGGGACGCTAGATCAACCCATCTTTGCAACAGATGAATTTAACTCTCTCTGATCTAGATTTCACACCATTTTGTTGTCCTGAGCTGAGAAGGGAGGTAAGTAACAGTTAGTATTCCATTTTCCGAAGAGTTCATTGCACAAGAAACTTTAATGTTATGACAGTTAGAGGATAATATTTAGAAAATTCTATACCTATGGGATTTAAATGTCTCAGTCAATATTCTTGCAAGGCCATGTTGGCCCCTTTTACGGGAACTAAACCAGTTTTAATGAATCATACGAACATCGAGGTGAATACTGTGATACTGTCGTTTGGCCATCGCACATTTTCCCTTGTGGATGACATAATAGTAAGCAACCCTGGCGTACAGAAGCTACTGAATGAGTTGCCAGGTTCGGACGGAATCTCAGTTCGGTTTTACAATGAATAATCTACGGCATTGGCCCCTTTCTTCGTTTGCAGTTACCGAGAATCTCTAATCTAGCGCAAAGTCCCAAGCGATCGGGAAAAAAAACGCAGTTGACGCTTGTATATAAGAAGGGTAAAAGAACGTACCCGCAAAATTACGGACCAATATCCTCAATATCGGTTTTCTGCAAAAGTCTACAACATATTATGAGTTCGAACGTAGCAAATTATGTAGAGACTGGAAAGATCATATCCACGAATCAGTACTGTTTTAGAAAGCGTCGTCTGGAAGCGCGTGACCGCTACGGTCGCAGGTTAGAATCCTGCCTCGGGCATGGATGTGTGTGATGTCCTTAGGTTAGTTAGGTTTAGGTAGTTCTAAGTTCTAGGGGACTGAAGACCATAGATGTTAAGTCCCATAGTGCTCCGTAGTGCTCCGAGCCATTTGAACCAAGCCACTTAGAAAGCGTCGCTCTAGCGAAATTCAGCTTACCCTTTCCTCACATGGCATACTGCGAGCTATGGATAGAGGGGAACAGGACGATTCTCTATATTTTTTAGATTTCCGAAAAGCATCTGAAACGGAGTACCACTACAGAGTGTTAACGAAGGTACGAGCATGTGGAATAGGTTCCCAGATATGGGGGTGGCTCGAAGACTTCTTAAGTAATACAACCCAGTGTGTTGTCCTCGACGGCGAGTGTTCATCAGGAACAAAGGTATCGTCAGCAGTGCCTCAGGGAAGGAAGAGCACTGTTATCTCCTGTGTACATAAATGATCTAGCAGTCTAGGTGGGCAGCAAACTGTGTTTGTTTGCAGATGATCCTGTGGTGCACGGGAGAGTGTCGAAGTTGAGTGCCTGTAGTAAGATACAAGACGACTTAGACAAAATTTATTGTTGGTTTGATGAATGGCTGCTGACTTTACATGTAGAAAAGTGGAAATTAGCCTGGATGAGTAGCAAAAACAGTCCTGTAAATTTGTAAATTTCGTATACAGCATTAATATGGTGCAGGTAGACACAGTCACTTCTATTAAGTATCTAGGAGTAACGTTTGAAATCAATATGAAATGTAATGAACATGTATGGTCTGTAGTAGGCAGGGTAAACGGTCGACTTCGGGTCATCGGGAGATTTTTAGGAAAGTGTGACTTCTCTGTAAAAGAGACCGCAAATAGGACGCTGGTGCAACCTGTTCTAGAGTACTGCTCGTGTGTTTGTGATTCACATCACGTCGGATGAAAGGAACATATCGAAGCAATTTAGAGGCGGGCTGCTAGATTTGTTACCAGTGGGTTCGAACTACATGCCAGTATTACGGAGATGCTTTTGGAACTGAAGTGGGAATTACTGGAGATAGGGTAACGTTCTTTTCGACGAACTCTACTGAGAAAATTTAAAGAACCGCCACTGGAAGCTGACTGCACAACGATTCTATTGCCGGCAACATACACTGCGCGTAAGGACCACGAAGATAAGATACGACAAATTACGGCTCATTCGGGGGTATATGGAGAATCGTTTCCCTCGCTCTATTTCCGAGTGGAACAGGGGAGGAAATGGCTAGTAGTAATACGGGATACCCTCCGCCACGCACCGCACGGTGGCTTGAGGAGTATGTGTGTAGATGTTGATGAATCTGGAGCTGCAGGTGAATGCTTACAATGAACTTCTACATCTACCTCTACCTCTACATGATTACTCCGCAATTCACATTTAAGTGCTTGGCAGAGGGTTCATCAAACCACAATCATACTATCTCTCTGCCATTCCACTCCCGAACAGCGCGCGGGAAAAACGAACACCTAAACCTTTCTGTTCGAGCTCTGATTTCTCTTATTTTATTTTGATGATCATTCCTACCTATGTAGGTTGGGCTCAACAAAATATTTTCGCATTCGGAAGAGAAAGTTGGCGACTGAAATTTCGTAAACAGATCTCGCCGCGACGAAAAACGTCTTTGCTTTAATGACTTCCATCCCAACTCGCGTATCATATCTGCCACTCTCTCTCCCCTATTACGTGATAATACAAAACGAGCTGCCCTTTTTTGCACCCTTTCGATGTCCTCCTTCAATCCCACCTGGTAAGGATCCCACACCGCGCAGCAATATTCTAACAGAGGACGAACGAGTGTAGTGTAAGCTGTCTCTTTAGTGGACTTGTTGCATCTTCTAAGTGTCCTGCCAATGAAACGCAACCTTTGGTTCGCCTTCTCCACAATATTATCTATGTGGTCCTTCCAACTGAAGTTGCTCATAATTTTAACACCCAGGTACTTAGTTGAATTGACAGCCTCGAGAATTGTACTATTTATCGAGTAATCGAATTCCAACGGATTTCTTTTGGAACTCATGTGGATCACCTCATACTTTTCGTTATTTAGCGTCAACTGCCACCTGCCACACCATACAGCAATCTTTTCTAAATCGCTTTTCAACTGATACTGGTCTTCGGATGACCTTACTAGACGGTACGGATGGGCTTACGTAACTAACAGTATCGCACCTGTACAACCATGCACACTGAGCAGTACAGTTTGTTTAACGTCAGAGGTACACCTTAGGAATTGTTGTATGATTGATTTGTCATTTGTAGTAGACCACTTTAAACTATGATGTTTACAGCACCATCTATTGCTACGTTTTGTAACTATTTAGTTTCCTTCTGCCATATGTTTTCTCCCTTCTCCTCGTTGGAATTTGAAGTCAGTCAAACCAATGGTTTGAAAGTTTAATTATGAATACCCTGTCCATGACCTTAATAGACGGTAAATTACAGCATCATCTGCGAACAACCTAAGAGAACTGCTCAGAATGTCACCCAGGTCATTTATATAGATCAGGAACAGCAGAGGTCCCAGGACGCTTCCCTGGGGAACACACTTTTGTGGACACCAGTGACACAAAGATAATTAAATGTGTGTTGTGGTTCCCAATGCTTATTAACAGCGCGAGATACCTATAATTCAATGTAAAATGTAATTAGAATTAAACTTTGAATGTATAGGTGAGAACTGTAGTAAAGCACAGCAGTAAAGCATTCTGCTACCCACGAGTCGCCTAACTCAGGTAAGATATGCGCACGTGTGTGGCGTCCAGCTGGAGACTGCTGGCACCTGACAACGTACGAGGAAGAACCGTCGGCCCGCCGCCCACCACTCTGGTTGCATAAGACGAAAATGAGCCCGTGAGTAATGAGGAGAGCGGCTGCGGCGGCGGCATCTGTCTTCCGCGTTGTTAGGGCCACGTGAGGGCGCATCCGCCCTGACGCACAACGGCCGCCTCAGATATTTCACGAGCGCGCCGCCTCCACGTACACCAGCGGAATCTTCGTTCAGAGACCATTAATCTCGCCGGATTAACGAAACCTTATTCTGCCCTAAGCGAGCGACCAAGAAACCACAGCCCCACTGACTTCTTCCAACACAGTGCTCCAGGAGAATGGACCATAATTACTCTTTTCACTGATTGATGTATTGTTTAAATGTTTCCTCTTATGCTGTCTCATTCAGCACATTTACAATTTGCTGCCCTAGGCTCAACTTGAACTATAAATCCCAGTAGTTAACAAGTAAGCTACACTGAAGAGCCAAAGGAACAAGCATCTGTCTAATACCTGGTAAGGACCACCGCGAGCACGCAGAAGTGACGCAACACGACGTGGCATGGACTCGACTAATCTCTGATCTAGTACCGGTGGGAATCGATGACATGTATCCTGCACGGCCGTCCATAAATCATAAGAGTAAAGGGAGTGGAGATCTCTTCTGAACATTACGTTGCAAGGCATCCCAGATATGCTCAATAAAGTTCATGTCTGCGAAGTTTGGTGGCCTGCGGAAGTTTTTAAACTCAGAAGAGTGTTCATGGAGCCACTTTGTAGCTACTGTGGACGTGTGGGGTGTCGCATTGCCCTTCTGGAATTCCCCAAGTCAGTCGGAATTCACAATGCCTCTCAACAGATACCTCTCCGTTGTGGCTGCACCTACGGTACGGCCATCTGTATCGCTGAGGCACGCAAGCCTCCCCACCAACGGCAAGATCCATGGTTCATTGGGGTATATTCCATACCGCAACTGAATTACGCCGTATGGCAGAGGACGATTAGTTTTAGAACTATGTCATAATTAGGATTCTGTACATCAAACGATGGAAACGGAAGCTTGTGAGATCACTTTCTCGTCCATCTGTCTGTTTTCTGTCCGACTGTTAAAAACTCTTATTCTCAGGAACAGGGAGACGTAATAAACGTTAGCTTCTAAGTCAACGCAATCAAAAGATGCGGCCATTTGCGTCACATATTTCGATACTCGAAACTGACTCATAAAATCCTTTAGAGATCTTTCTATTGAACTAGATTCGTGAAACTTATCAAAGAAGCAAAGTTTCACAGTACAACCAAAGAAGAACCCGACAACTGCTGCTTTACAATTATTTCACACGAAAAAAACTTTTGTCATTTTTAGCGGAGTTTCTCTATGTTCGTCCGTCTGTTGAGATAACTTTTTCTCACAAAAGGGTAGACGGATAAAACCGAAAGGTCTATAATCAATTGACAATGTAATACTTTTAAGTTTCTAAATCAATACAATGAAAAAGTACGGCCATTTACGTCAAAAATATAGACAGTCGAAAACTCCTATAAAGTATTTCATGTTGACCTAGAATCATGGAATTTGGCAAGAAGAAACATTTCACTGTACAACTGAAGAAAAAAAACAGGAAAGTGTTCATTTGTAATTATATCACACAAAAAATAATTTCTCTGTCATTTGTTCTCTGACTCTCTGTCCGCCTGCCCTTTCTTCTCAGGAAGGGATACACTCAACGATTGTAAATGTATGTCATACACTAACGTCTATGGTCCTTTTGTGGTGTAAGGAAGTTCAGGTTCTCAGTCAGCGCAGTCATAAGACATAGTCATTTACGTCACATTTATTGATGTACTCAAACTCGCTCATTAAGTTACGTATGAAAACACAAACAGCACTGCCGTAATATTCTACAGTACTTATTATTCACAAACCAGTCTTTAGCTGTTACGTCGGCATCAGATACGAAGATAAGTATCTGGTGCAGAGAAATCTGTTGAATTAAATATTTTAAACTAGTGAAACAACAGCGTACGCTCATTTCCAGAGATGAAAAATGTTAATGTTGGGTTCATCAAAACTTAGAGAGGATGCTTCCTGTTGACCTAGAATCATGAAATTTCGCATTAATCGATGTTTCGAAGTAAAAGAAGGACAAAAATCAGAAAAATGTTAATTTCTAATTACATCACACGAAAAAAGTATTTCTTTTGTTAGTTGTTGTCCTACTTCATACTTGATACTAAGAAATCCTCGGAAGTCTTGGAATTGCCGGTATCGATATTATGCCAGCATCAGTGTCGATAAAAAACAAAAATATTCGAGGTTCTTGATTCCGCGATGGATGAACTATCTACACTCCTGGAAATTGAAATAAGAACACCGTGAATTCATTGTCCCAGGAAGGGGAAACTTTATTGACACATTCCTGGGGTCAGATACATCACATGATCACACTGACAGAACCACAGGCACATAGACACAGGCAACAGAGCATGCACAATGTCGGCACTAGTACAGTGTATATCCACCTTTCGCAGCAATGCAGGCTGCTATTCTCCCATGGAGACGATCGTAGAGGTGCTGGATGTAGTCCTGTGGAACGGCTTGCCATGCCATTTCCACCTGGCGCCTCAGTTGGACCAGCGTTCGTGCCGGACGTGCAGACCGCGTGAGACGACGCTTCATCCAGTCCCAAACATGCTCAATGGGGGACAGATCCGGAGATCTTGCTGGCCAGGGTAGTTGACTTACACCTTCTAGAGCACGTTGGGTGGCACGGGATACATGCGGACGTGCATTGTCCTGTTGGAACAGCAAGTTACCTTGCCGGTCTAGGAATGGTAGAACGATGGGTTCGATGACGGTTTGGATGTACCGTGCACTATTCAGTGTCCCCTCGACGATCACCAGTGGTGTACGGCCAGTGTAGGAGATCGCTCCCCACACCATGATGCCGGGTGTTGGCCCTGTGTGCCTCGGTCGTATGCAGTCCTGATTGTGGCGCTCACCTGCACGGCGCCAAACACGCATACGACCATCATTGGCACCAAGGCAGAAGCGACTCTCATCGCTGAAGACGACACGTCTCCATTCGTCCCTCCATTCACGCCTGTCGTGACACCACTGGAGGCGGGCTGCACGATGTTGGGGCGTGAGCGGAAGACGGCCTAACGGTGTGCGGGACCGTAGCCCAGCTTCATGGAGACGGTTGCGAATGGTCCTCGCCGATACCCCAAGAGCAACAGTGTCCCTAATTTGCTGGGAAGTGGCGGTGCGGTCCCCTACGGCACTACGTAGGATCCTACGGTCTTGGCGTGCATCCGTGCGTCGGTGCGGTCCGGTCCCAGGTCGACGGGCACGTGCACCTTCCGCCGACCACTGGCGACAACATCGATGTACTGTGGAGACCTCACGCCCCACGTGTTGAGCAATTCGGCGGTACGTCCACCCGGCCTCCCGCATGCCCACTATACGCCCTCGCTCAAAGTCCGTCAACTGCACATACGGTTCTCGTCCACGCTGTCGCGGCATGCTACCAGTGTTAAAGACTGCGATGGAGCTCCGTATGCCACGGCAAACTGGCTGACACTGACGGCGGCGGTGCACAAATGCTGCGCAGCTAGCGCCATTCGACGGCCAACACCGCGGTTCCTGGTGTGTCCGCTGTGCCGTGCGTGTGATCATTGCTTGTACAGCCCTCTCGCAGTGTCCGGAGCAAGTATGGTGGGTCTGACACACCGGTGCCAATGTGTTCTTTTTTCCATTTCCAGGAGTGTATATACACTGAAGAGCCGAAGAAACTGATACACCAGCCTAATATGGTGCAGTGCCCCCGCGAGCACTCAGAAGTGCCGCAGCACGACGTGGCATGGATTCGACTAACGTCTGAAGCAGTGCTGGAGGGAACTGACACCTAGGATCCTGCAGGGCTGTCCTTAAATCCGCAAGAGTACGAAGGGGCGGAGAACTCTTCTGAACAGCACGTTGCAAGGCATCCCAGATATGCTCAGTAATGTTCCTGTCTGGGACGTTTGGTGGCCAGGGGAAGTGTTTAAACTCAGAAGAGTGTTTCTGGAGCCACTCTGTAGCTATTCTGGACGTGTGGGGTGTCGCTTTGCCCTTCTGGAATTGCCCAAGTCAGTCGGAATGCACAATGGACATGAATGGATGCAGGTGATCAGACAGAATGCTTACGTAAGAGTGACCTGCCAGAGTCGTATCTAGACATATGAGGAGTCCCATATCATTCCAAATGCACGCGCCCCTCACCATTGCATAGCCTCCACCAGCTTGATCAGTCCCTGCAAACATGTAGGGTCCATGGACTCATGAGGTTATTTCCATACCCGTCCACTTCCATCCCACAATACAATTTGAAACGAGATTGGTCCGACCAGGCAACATATTTCCAGTCATCAACAATCCTATGTCGGTGATGACAGGACTAGGCGAAGCGTAAATCGTTGCGTCATGCAGTCATCAAAGGTACACGAGTGGGCCTTCGACTCTGAAAGGCCATATCGATGTTGGTTCGTTTAATGGTTCGCACGCTGACACTTGTTGATAGCCCAGCATCGAAATCTGCATCAGTTTGCCGAAGGACTGCACTTCTGTCACGGTGAAAGATTCTCTTCAGTCGTCGTTGGTCCCAATCTTCAAATGGTTCAAATGGCTCTTAGTACTACGGGACTTAACATCGGAGGTCATCAGTCCCCTAGACTTAGATCTACTTAAACTTAACTAACTTAACGACATCACACACATCCATGCCCGAGGCAGAATTCGAACCTGCGAGAGTAGCATCCGCGTGGTTCCGCGCTGAAGCGCCTAGAACCGCTCGGCCACAGCGGCCGGCGCTCCCATTCTCGCAGGATCTTTTTGCTGCCGCAGCGATGTCGGAAATGTTTAATATTATACGGATTCCTGATATTCACGGTAAACTCGTGAAATATTACGGGAAAATTCGTACCTCATCACTACCTCGAAAATGCTGTGTCCCATCGCTCGTGTACTGACTATAACACCACCTTCAAACTCATTAAGTCTTGATAACCTGCCGTTGTAGCAGCAGTAACCGATCTAACAACGGCGCGAGAAACTTGTTGTCTTATACAGGCCTTGCCGACTGCAGAGCTGTATTCTGGGTGTTAACATATCTCTGTATTCGAATACGCATGCCCATAACAGTTTCTTTGGCGCTTCAGTGTAATTTTAGCGTAGCCTAACTTCCTGAGAACTCTTGCTAATATTGATCTATATTCGACACGGTTACGGGAAGTAGCAGAATGATAATGGACTCAAAGAGATATACAGTGTTTCCTATGGACTTAAAAATGGTCTGATATAGATTGACAATGAGCGATTCGTGCAGCTCAAAGTCCAGTGCAAGGCATTTTCTAATTGACGTTCCATGTGTATGTAATATACAGGGTGTTACAAAAAGGTACGGCTAAACTTTCAGGAAACATTCCACACACACAAAGAAAGAAAATATGTTGTGTGGACATGTGTCCGGGAACGCTTACTTTCCATGTTAGAGCTCATTTTATTACTTCTCTGCAAATCGCATTAATCATGGAATGGAACCACACAGCAACAGAACGAACCAGCGTGACTTCAAACACTTTGTAACAGGAAATGTTCAAAATGTCCTCCGTTAGCGAGGGTACATGCATCCACCCTCCGTCGCATGGAATCCCTGATGCGCTGATGCAGCCCTGGAGAATGGCGTATTGTATCACAGCCGTCCACAACACGAGAACGAAGAGTCTCCACATTTGGTACCGGGGTTGCGTAGACAAGAGCTTTCAAATGCCCCCATAAATGAAAGTCAAGAGGGTTGAGGTCAGGAAAGCGTGGAGGCCATGGAATTGGTCCGCCTCTACCAATGCATCGGTCACCGAATCTGTTGTTGAGAAGCGTACGAACACTTGGACTGAAATGTGCAGGAGCTCCATCGTGCATGAACCTCATGTTGTGTCGTACTTGTAAAGGCACATGTTCTAGCAGCACATGTAGAGTATCCCGTATGAAATCATGATAACGTGCTCCATTGAGCGTAGGTGGAAGAACATGGAATAACATGGGGCCCAATCAAGACATCACCAACAATGCCTGCCCAAACGTTCACAGAAAATCTGTGTTGATGGCGTGATTGCGCAATTGCGTGCGGATTCTCGTCAGCCCACACATGTTGATTGTGAAAATTTACAATTTGATCACGTTGGAATGAAGCCTCATCCGTAAAGAGAACATTTGCACTGAAATGAGGATTGACACATTGTTGGATGAACCATTCGCAGAAGTGTACCCGTGGAGGCCAATTCGCTGCTGATAGTGCCTGCACACCCTGTACATGGTATGGAAACAACTGGTTCTCCCGTAGCACTCTCCATACAGTGACGTGGTCAACGTTACCTTGTACAGCAGCAACTTCTCTGACGCTGACATTAGGGTTATCGTCGTCAACTGCATGAAGAATTGCCTCGTCCATTGCAGGTGTCCTCGTTGTTCTAGGTCTTCCCCAGTCGCGAGTCATAGGCTGGAATGTTTCGTGCTCCCTAAGACTCCGATCAATTGCTTCCAACGTCTTCCTGTCGGGACGCCTTCGTTCTGGAAATCTGTCTCGATACAAACGTACCGCGCCACGGCTATTGCCCCGTGCTAATCCATACATCAAATGGGCATCTGCCAACTCCGCATTTGTAAACATTTCACTGACTGCAAAATCACGTTCGTCATGAACACTAACCTGTTGATGCTACGTACTGATGTGCTTGATGCTAGTACTGTAGAGCAATGAGTCGCATGTCAACACAAGCACCGAAGTCAACATTACCTTCCTTCAATTGGGCCAATTGCAGGAATCGAGGAAGTACAGTATATACTGACGAAACTAAAATGAGCTCTAACATGGAAATTAAGCGTTTCCGGACACATGTCCACATAACATCTTTTCTTTATTTGTGTGTGAGGAATGTTTCCTGGAAGTTTGGCCGCACCTGTTTGTAACACCCTGTAGCGTCGTCTTTGTGTTGCTGATGATAATGACAGTCGGAAAGTGTGAAACGTTGTGTTAGAACATAGCGTATCCTCCCCGAATGTCTATCATGAAAGTAATCCAATGCACGTTATGTTCTACTCGCCACTGTAATAAGATTCATCAAAATCAGTGTACATATCCTTCAAAAAAAGCCTCACCTTCTACAAAAAGTAATGACTGTAAGTTATGACTTGAAACTGTAGCGCCTTGCATAGTTTGCTTGTAATGACATGTGCAATGAATATTCTGTGTGCCCCCTTTCTGCATCTTGTGGAACCTTACAGTGACAACTTTGCCTAACCGCTGAAAGAAAATAAATTCACATACCATTATGCGCCCTGTACACAATTTAACATTTTACGGAAAGAGGAGATGTGATTTTGTGAACTACATGTCGGTAAGTACGAGACAATAGCGACCTAGGGCGGGAAATACTGGGGAATATACTCGAGGAGAACATTGCCAACTTCGAACGAACACACAGGTAACAAAGAATAAGAAAAATAATCGGTCTCCAATTACAGAAGTTTAACGTTGGCGTACATAGCGAACAGTTGAAAGTTCACAACGCGTGACTACGTGTTACTGGGGTACAATCGACAAAAGCTATAATTCGTTGATGAAAAATATCCAAACTCGGCTATGTTACGTGGAACTGACCACTAGAGGTCACGGTAGGCGGGACCACCAGTCTAATAGGAGGTAGGGCGAACTGTGTTGTCAGTAGATGAGTGGCAAAAGCAGGGTGAACTGGGACTCTTAAACCTTTCTTAAGCTACTCAGGTCAAATGTTGACGCGACTGTGAAGTGAAAACGCGGCGGAAGAACCATACTTAAACCAAGAAACAGGCAGGCCTCCTGCACTGACGGACAGGGATTACGGAAGGTAGCTTCTCGTAAGCCAGACGTTTATGCACTCAAACCCAAGCGACTCTTGAGGTGGTGGTGGTGGTGGTAAGAGCACTGGACAGTGGATGATTGGAAACGAATTGTTTGAGTTAATGAATCACGCAATACTCGATGGAAGGTATTGGGTTCCGGGAATGCTTGGAGAACATTACCTGCCGATATGAGTACTGCCAACAGTGAAGTAAGGAGGAAATGATGGGTATGTGGTGTGCGTACTGTAAGACCTTCGGTACACACACCATCAGATTATTTGACTTGTCGCTCTAACGAAGTAGGCGAGTGTCAGCAATATGTCTCGTGGTCTTATCGTGGCGTGTTTATCTTCTGCCGTTAGGTCAGACGATAGAAATGCCACTTGCACGCTTACTTGTTAGAGTAGCAGATTGACGGTGACCAACTTTAAACAGGACTTAATTAACTTTCACACACATTTATTGAAATAATAACAAGCATAAAATTACTTAACTTGGTTCTGGATGCTATTTACAATTGACAATCTGAAGTTCCCTTGGTCTTGGTACGTTAATCTTTTTCTTACATATCTCTGATACTTGACAAAGCGTCTATTCATTTATCTTCATAGCTATGTACAGGAATATGGTAATCTTATAGGCGCAGACTGAAACTTGACTACAGACTAACGCAGACTGACTAATCGGAGGTCTGTACACTCGTTATAATACCTCGCGCGTTCAGATATCACTGCGCGAATGTGATCCGCGAGGAGAAAAGGTTCTACGTTAGCAGCAATCTCATTGGCTGCGTTACATATTAATAAGCGGATCGGCGGAAGCAGAATTTGGTCCGTCTCTTCGACCATAGATACTAGTAGACTGGCCTTGCTGTGCAGAAGCTATAGGGCTGGTGTGGCTCCAACATAAACCACGTGTCTGTTGGCAAAACGTGGCGGGATTTCAAATCAGCGGTCTGCCATCCTATGTGTGTATCGTATTTTCTCCACATTTCTCAACTGACTGCCAAACGCTTCCAACAAAAATTACTTTTTTATTTGCGAAAAATTACGTCAGAACTACATTTGACCTGGATTTGTTCACAGTAGCATTTATAAAATCTAACAAATACATCGAACGGCCCTCTGGTGGGCAGCGGGGCGAAATTACTATAAACTATCAATTAAAGTAAAATGTCGTTAAAATTCTTTTAAACAGCAAGAGTGGGCTCGTGTCAAAACTTTAAATATTGGATTCGCCGCGTTTTGAGCTCTAGTCACTTATTAGAAAATGAGATATGGGAATTATGTCAACTATAGGTGCCGAAATTGTCGACTTTAGGAGCAGGTCCATTTTAGGGTATCAATTTTAGGTGCACTTCAAAGGTTCAGTTCCTACTATTTTTACAAAAGTTTAAACTAACAGTTTAAAAAAAAAATGATATTTTAGATGAAAGTCACACTTTGAAGTTTCAGAAAATAATTTTGGAGCCTACATTTATTTAATAGTATTAGAAGGTAGAAAAAAATTCTCTTCATGTGTCGACTATAGGTGCTCTTACCTTATTATAATCTCACTTGTATATACAAAAAGGCGCCTATGTGCAGATGGCTTAAAGTTTTCCCGTTTCAGGGCCTGTATCCAAAGCTGCCTTCGGTATTCATCCTTAGTGAACCTATGCGTAGGAACGAGAAGCAGCTATACTTACTTCTGTAACCGAATTATCACAGATACTTTCCAAAATGTAATATGAGTCTGACTTTACAGGCATCACTTTCAACACTTTAATTTACGTGATACTCTATTTCAAGTGTAAAAAACATATAAAAGTCACTTCAGCAGATTTCAATTAACGCATCTCCACTATCACAGAAACACACGTGAAATGTAATGCCATTTCTCCCGACAAAACGCTGAGTACAACCATAAGCGCAACACGAAACAACCATCTTTTGACAACATTCACGTAACTTTAGCCCAGAGATGTTGGAGCCACGAAAATGACGTTAGGGCCAGTCTATTATAGTTATGGTCGAAGGTCCGTCTCTATGGGAGCGCCATGTCGTAGAGCGGAGACGGACGAGCGCTGCGCCTGCGGTGTTGTGCTTAGCGGGGCGCGCTCTAGTGGGAAAGTTGTGTACGCGCTGACTACGAGGAACTATGTACACAACAGGGTACGAGTGTGTTTTCCGTGCTTAGGATGTGGTTCTCTTATGGTGCTTAAGAAAACGATAAAAGCAGAAAGATATCAATACATTTTACAGCGTTGTGTACTGCTTACAGTAGCGGAACAATTCGGAGACGATGAAAGTTTCCAACACCATGGCGATGCACGTTGGATTCTGCACTGTCCTAAAGCAGCATCTATGACGCAATGATTTGTGGACGACAATATTGCTGAAACAGACTGACCTTTCCCGAGTGTCGGCGTGAACCCAGTGGAACGTCGACGTCGGTCCTGACCGCAGCATCCGACGTCAGTATCTGCTGCTCGAGTTTCGGCGCTTGAGAAAGAATGGGCAGCCATTCCTCCACAGACATTGAGACACCTCATTGTATGTTTCCCCGGCAGAGTGGAAGCCGTCATAAAGGCAAAGGGTGGAAACACCGCAAAATAAAGTCCAGCAAAATAAAGTCTAGCAAATTGTGGCATCGGTATCTTTCAATAATTTGTACGGGGAAAGGATAAGTACAGAAGGCGCCGGGCCCACAAAAGAAGAGAACAGCTCCATAGTGTAGCCGCACATGACCGGTCGGAATCGCTTGAGTAACTCCTTAGGGGCTACAACTTCGTATTGTGAGAAAATAACTTTGCATTCTCCTATTAAAAGGAGAGAGAGGCTGAATGTCTTGCTTAGTGCGCGTAATAAAGAAGGCAGCTTTTGTCATCAATTACTATATGGCGCATTTTACGCGCTTGGCAGGTTCTGCCTCAATGAACGCACCTAATAGAACGTGTGCTATGTACAAACAATTATTTAACTGCGAAATGGTCAGCCAAAGCTATCGTCGAGTTTCCGGCTCACAGGCAAAGTGAAGCGGCCCACGCGTCTCAAGTCGCCAAGCTCTAAAGAGATCAGCCATTATGAGAAGCAAAAATGTTAGTGTGAACAGTAAGAACTAGTGGTAGATTGCTAACATACTGCTTCCGTGTAAACGTGGCATCAGAACTGATTAAGATTTGCAATATCTCCACTTGACATCATTGGCGACATTGTGATGATGTGGACTTCCTATAACAGCCACAGTAGTTATTGTGTGTGCCGTAAAATTTTTTTTTATTAATTGCCATTTTGCAATGTTTATCATATTTTATCATAACCACTAAGAAAATAACGATCTGCAATTGAAACAGAATAAGACACACTTTCGCGCCGTGTATGTGTTCCTCCATAATCATTTGCAATCAGACTAACACCTCCCCTTGTTTCAGGCTGTTCGCAAGTCCCTGTCCTCGAATGCTAGCCAATCATAGGCGAGGAAAAGCAACGTTTCATTATAAGGGTGTGCTCTAGACAGTCAATGGCAGGCGAGGAAACGTATTTCTCGATCGTTCCACCTGACAGATAACGCGTTTTGACGAGATAACTTGTATTATGTAAATCTAAGGAGGAGGGGGAAGGGTAAGAAAAAAAGGGAGGGGAAGAAACTGTTGATGTCAACTGCATCGGGAGTTTATGCCGCATCAACGGCGACGAGTGAAAATGTATGCTAGATCGGGATTCGAACCCACGATCTACTGCTCAATAGGGATCTGCGTTACACCACTGCGCCATCCGGACACAGCGTTTGTAGCAAATGTGCAGATTACCTCAGCACGCTTTCCGGCTGACCTTCATTCCCACCTATCATGACCTAACCACAGCCCTCGTGCATGTCCTCCATGCTCGCTCACTGGAGCTCGAGCGTAATTTTGCGTCCACACTGAAGGTGGTGGATCCATGCCCATTCAGGCGAATGAGTTACATGGATGTGTGCTGCCTGGTCTTTTGGACATGAACCACGCGGCATCCGCAGCTGTTGATACATTTCATGTGAACTGTATGTGGAGGGGGGGGGGGGGGGAGGAAAGGGAAGCAACTAGTGATGCCAGTTGGATATATGTTGCCCACTTGAATTCAGCTCCTATTTATGCAACATTACGCTTTCCATATACTGCGTTATTTTTCCACAAATAACTGTCTCCCTTATCTGAGATTTGTGACATCCGAGCTAAGGCCGGTATTACACTATCAAATATCTTTGTCCAATATCTTTGTCAAAGATATTTGATGGTGTAATAGGGACTTTGTCAAATGTCGTCCAATATTTGATCAAATCTAGGGCCTCGCTGTAGATTTGATCAAAGAAATCGCTTGTCTTCTGTTCACACTTCACTGCAATGTGACGTGTTACCACATGGAGCGCTAGCATCGCTGTAGCGTTCTGTCGTCTGTAGTGTTTTTATAAACATTGCCGGTAAATACAATTGGTGTGTGCCGACAACTACAAAATTAATAGAGATGTATGAAGCTGACGAGGCGCTTTAGAACGTGAGGCACGCTGAATACAAAAATAGATTAAGAAGATTGGAGACCTAACCTGACCTAACCTAACCTAACATAACATAACCCTCTCCTGTAGCAAGGAATCGGAGTGTGACAGTGAACCTGTCTTCTGAAGATGGGCAGTTCTTAAGTGAATATTGTGCTTTGTGATATGAGGATACACTTCGCTGAGCACATACAGAAATATATGCTCATCCATTCTTAAGTAATTGATGTACGACTTGACGTCATCCACTGCAAGCTCACGTAACAAGTTTTGTTGAATGCTTTTATCGTGTCGTCGTAAAACCCACGGCTTCACCCAGATTAGATTAGTTTTTCGTTCCATAGATCCGTGCTGAGGAGATCCTCGTGGATGTGGAACATGTCAATTTTTTAAAGCTGAAATAACAATACTAATAGTATGAATAAATACATCATTTGTTTCTATTAAAAATTTCGTCAATGGAGTAGAATGAGTTGGCCACCAGTAAGTCTTTCAGGCTCCTTTTAAACTGATCTTTATTTGTAACTAAATTTTTTATGTTTTCTGGCAAATTATTGGAGTGTTCCTGAGTAGTGGACCCATTTTTGAACTAAAGTACGTGCTTTTAAGTCCTTGTGCAGATCATTTTTGTTCCTGGTATTGTATGTATGAACTGAGTTGTTTGTTGGAAAAAGAGATATATTGTTTAGGACAAATTTCATTAAGGAGTAAATATACTGAGAGGCAGTAGTTAGTATACCCAGTTCTTTGAAGAGGTTTCTACATGACGTCCGTGAATTTACTCCACAAATAATACGTATTACACGCTTTTGGACTCTGAAAACTTTTGTTTGACTTGAAGATTTACCCCAAAATATTATCCCATATGACATTATGGAATGAAAGTATGCAAGCTTTTTCATTTTTATGTTGCCTATGTCTGCTATTAACACTCGAATTGCAAATACAGATTTGTTAAGGCGTTTCTGCAGTTCTGTGGTGTGCTCCGCCCGACTGAATTTATTATCAAGTTGTAATCCCAGGAATTTAAGACTGTCAACCTCGTATGTATGGCTCCTTTTTTTCCCCCACTTCTCTTCCGCATGTGCACACAGTGCAATTGCGGTACGTGCAACTGCTGCGGTTAATAACAAGTTGTTGTCAGCCATCTTGAACTTTGACGAAAAATTTGATGACAGTGTAATACCCCTTCTAGCGCTACGTCAAAGATCTTTGTCAAATATATTTGACGGAATATTTGATCACATCTTTGATCAAATCTTTGACAAAGAAATTTGATAGTGTAATACCGGCCTAAGGGCCAATTAGGCAGAAATATTACAATATGGCCGGAAGGACTTCCGGAGCAATCTTATTGCGGACACACACTCGACGACTTAGTTTCTAAGTGTGAGTCTCACAATTAGTACTCAACATACTCAGTACGGGTAGTTTGCTGTGAATTTGACAGATACGATGCTCGAAACTAGATAGAGAAAAATGAAGAGAGGCATCAAAATTGCGTATCAGCAGTATAAAGGTAAGTTCTATATATGGTTCCACTTAATTGCTTCAAAAATGGCTCTGAGCACTATGGGACTTAACATCTGAGGTCATCAGTCCCCTAGAACTTAGAACTTCTTGAACCTAACTAACCTAAGGAAAACCGTAGCGGTCGCGCGGTTCCAGACTGAAGCACCTAGAACCGCTCGGACACCACATATTTGGACGGTGGTTCAGGATAGTAATAAGATAGTAACACAAGGATTAATATCAGAATTTTTACTCTGTTTGTAAACTTCCCCTTACTAATCGACCTATCCTGATTGCGATATAAAATATGACCGTGGATCGCGTGGATGCCTAATGGATTTTTACTAATCGGATGAGGCTATCTTTCCCGAAGGAATAATACCGATAAGTAGGAGGAAAGTGTACAACAGACCCTTCTGATGTAAAAGTCTACTAAAATTAAAAGTAATTAAACCGAACAGGATTGTAATTTGGAAAAATGAAAGTTATTTTTGAAACATCCCCTTTGAAAATTTAATGAATTACTGTGCTGGTAAACCCCTTACGTTATTTGATTTTCAAACAGCTGAGCAAAACTGAACGTTCTCAGGCATTACTCTCTTTACTTATTCTGATCACCACTAAACTGACACACAATATTTTTAGCGAAACGCAATCTGAGTTTCAAAAGTCCCTACAAAAGAATGGCCCTGACCAACAATAACCTCGACCTTTCATGAATCACTTACCTCACAAAAATCTTCGTTACTCGAACTACTGCAATACAGCGAGAGCCAATACTGCCAGGTAAATGAAAGATTCAAACTACTGAAGGCACTAACTACTGATAGGCATAGTGAGCAAATAAAAGATTTTGATAGAGAACAAACAATGCATTTAACTTAATAATGTTCAAAAGTAATAATATATATATATATATATATATATATATATATATATATATATATATATATATATATACTCCTGGAAATTGAAATAAGAACACCGTGAATTCATTGTCCCAGGAAGGGGAAACTTTATTGACACACTCCTGGGGTCAGATACATCACATGATCACACTGACAGAACCACAGGCACATAGACACAGGCAACAGAGCATGCACAATGTCGGCACTAGTACAGTGTATATCCACCTTTCGCAGCAATGCAGGCTGCTATTCTCCCATGGAGACGATCGTAGAGATGCTGGATGTAGTCCTGTGGAACAGCTTGCCATGCCATTTCCACCTGGCGCCTCAGTTGGACCTGCGTTCGTGCTGGACGTGCAGACCGCGTGAGACGACGCTTCATCCAGTCCCAAACATGCTCAATGGGGGACAGATCCGGAGATCTTGCTGGCCAGGGTAGTTGACTTACACCTTCTAGAGCACGTTGGGTGGCACGGGATACATGCGGACGTGCATTGTCCTGTTGGAACAGCAAGTTCCCTTGCCGGTCTAGGAATGGTAGAACGATGGGTTCGATGACGGTTTGGATGTACCGTGCACTATTCAGTGTCCCCTCGACGATCACCAGTGGTGTACGGCCAGTGTAGGAGATCGCTCCCCACACCATGATGCCGGGTGTTGGCCCTGTGTGCCTCGGTCGTATGCAGTCCTGATTGTGGCGCTCACCTGCACGGCGCCAAACACGCATACGACCATCATTGGCACCAAGGCAGAAGCGACTCTCATCGCTGAAGACGACACGTCTCCATTCGTCCCTCCATTCACGCCTGTCGCGACACCACTGGAGGCGGGCTGCACGATGTTGGGGCGTGAGCGGAAGACGGCCTAACGGTGTGCGGGACCGTAGCCCAGCTTCATGGAGACGGTTGCGAATGGTCCTCGCCGATACCCCAGGAGCAACAGTGTCCCTAATTTGCTGGGAAGTGGCGGTGCGGTCCCCTACGGCACTGCGTAGGATCCTACGGTCTTGGCGTGCATCCGTGCGTCGCTGCGGTCCGGTCCCAGGTCGACGGGCACGTGCACCTTCCGCCGACCACTGGCGACAACATCGATGTACTGTGGAGACCTCACGCCCCACGTGTTGAGCAATTCGGCGGTACGTCCACCCGGCCTCCCGCATGCCCACTATACGCGCTCGCTCAAAGTCCGTCAACTGCACATACGGTTCACGTCCACGCTGTCGCGGCATGCTACCAGTGTTAAAGACTGCGATGGAGCTCCGTATGCCACGGCAAACTGGCTGACACTGACGGCGGCGGTGCACAAATGCTGCGCAGCTAGCGCCATTCGACGGCCAACACCGCGGTTCCTGGTGTGTCCGCTGTGCCGTGCGTGTGATCATTGCTTGTACAGCCCTCTCGCACTGTCCGGAGCAAGTATGGTGGGTCTGACACACCGGTGGTCAATGTGTTCTTTTTTCCATTTCCAGGAGTATATATATATATATATATATATATATATATATATATATATATATATATATATATATATCAGTTCATGATATCCAGAATTACAAATGTACTCTTTCTGATGGACACACGTCCAGATCGTCCGCTCTCAAAATTCTGCCATCTTTCTCCCAACATCACCACTGCTAGCGGCTCACCTCCAACTGCGCAACGCTACGCGCTGTTCACATCCAACTGCCCAACACTACAATAGCGAATGTTCCAACAATGCAATCCAGCCACAGACTGCACACAGCACAGTCAGTGATTTATATACAGAGCGCTGCATGACGTTACCAGCTAATCAGCCTACTTACATTTTGTGCCTTCACTCACGAACACTGGACAGAAAAGGGGTACCACTGATCATGAATCCAAAAGTTAGACTAATTAAAGAAAAGGAAATAATTAACGGCCGCCATCCCGCTAAAGCAATATACATCCAAAGTCCTGTACGAAATATTGGGTTGAAAAACATGTATTGTTAAACACTGAGGTGACAACTGAAGATTGTCACGTTTTTGAACAGTAATTTTGAGAGAGTGAGTATGTAATAGTAACCTCGGGGAAGATCAGTTTGGATTCCGTACAAATGTTGGAACACGTGAGGCAATACTGACCTTACGACTTATCTTAGAAGAAAGATTAAGGAAAGGCAAACCTACGTTTCTAGCATTTGTAGACTTAGAGAAAGCTTTTGACAATGTTGACTAGAATACTCTCTTTCAAATTCTAAAGGTGGCAGGGGTAAAATACAGGGAGCGAAAGGCTATTTGCAATTTGTACAGAAACCAGACTGCAGTTATAAGAGTTGAGGGGCATGAAAGGGAAGCAGTGGTTGGGAATGGAGTGAGACAGGGTTGTAGTCTATCCCCGATGTTATTTAATCTGTATATTGAGCAAGCAGTGAAGGAAACAAAAGAATAATTTGGAGTAGGTATTAAAATCCAGGGAGAAGAACTAAAAACTTTGAGGTTTGCCGATGACATTGTAATTCTGTCAGAGACAGCAAAGGACTTGGAAGAGCAGTTGAATGGAATGGACAGTGTCTTGAAAGGAGGATATAAGATGGACATCAACAAAAGCAAAACGAGAATAATGGAATGTAGTCGAATTAAATCAGGCGATGCTGAGGGAATTACATTAGGAAATGAGACGCTTAAAGTAGTAAAGGAGTTTTGCTATCTGGGGAGCAAAATAACTGATGATGGTCGAAGTAAAGAGGATATAAAATGTTGACTGCAATGGCAAGGAAATCGTTTCTGAAGAAGAGAAATTTGTTAACATCGAGTATAGATTTACGTATCAGGAAGTCGTTCCTGAAAGTATTTGTATGGAGTGTAGCCATGTATGGATGTGAAACATGGACAGTAAATAGTTTGGACAAGAAGAGAATAGAAGCTTTCGAAATGTGGTGCTACAGAAGAACGCTGAAGATTAGGTGGGTAGATCAGGTAACTAATGAGGAGGTATTGAATAGGATTGGGGAGAAGAGAAGTTTGTGGCACAACTTGACTAGAAGAAGGGATCGGTTGGTAGGACATGTTCGGAGGCATCAAGGGATCACAAATTTAGCATTGGAGGACAGCGCGGAGGGTAAAAATCGTAGAGGGAGACCAAGAGATCAATACACTAAGCAGATTCAGAAGGATGAATGTTGCAGTAGGTACTGGGAGATGAAGGAGCTTGCACAGGATAGATTAGCATGGAGAGCTGCATCAAACCAGTCTCAGGACTGAAGACCACAACAACAACAACAACAACAACAACAACATGTAATAGTAAAGAAAACTGAGAAGTCACTCTCGTGTTATGTTTGTCATTAAATTTTGAAAAAAAAGAAAACAATCGAGTAATGATTTGAAAATATGCAATTAAACTGTATGTTAGTATTGAACTTAGGTACATGAACAATGATCTTCAATGACCTCAACGTAACGTCACAAAAGAAATTTAGAAAAAGAAGCAAGCACTTTTTACTTTGCAGTTATTTATTTTGAAAATTGGATTTCTGAACAACTGAGGCTTTTTTTTTTACTGACTTGAAGAGAAATAAATAATAGACTACGCAGCAAACCAAACAGCCATGTGCTCCAAGCTGTATGTAAAATAGCCGGCCGGAGTGGCCGAGAGGTTCTAGGCGCCACAGTCCGGAACCGCGCGACCGCTATAGTCCCAGGTTCGAATCCTGCCTCGGGCATGGATGTGTGTGATGTCCTTAGGTTAGTTAGGTTTAAGTAGTTCTAAGTTCTAGGGGACTGGTGAACACAGCAGTTAAGTCCCATAGTGCTCAGAGCCGTTTGAACCATAATGTAAAATAAATAAAACTTCCGCACTCTTAATTTGTACATTTCTTCAGATTTGGATTTTTTCCAGTGACTGATTCTCAAACTTGATAACTGAAATTGCTTTACTTAACTTATATACTGAAAACTCTGTTGTACAACAATTAACTGAAAGTAGACTGCGGCAAAATTTCTTAAAAGTGGAATTATCCATTAATAATCTGACTGTAACTATAAATTTGTGTCTTATGATACTCGGTTAGCATATAAGGAAAAAAAGGAACAAGGACCCTGCTTGATAACAATGTCTGAGGACAATGAGGACACTATCGTCCTGCGTTTAACTGATTATTATTTAAATAAACTTTATCAATCAAATCACATTCAGTTGGGCTGCTGAGCTAGCTGTTCATACTTTCTACCAATGAACAGACTTACTTCAGCGCTGTGCATACGACGGAACTCGGAGCCGACGACGAATCTGTGCTGCTGGAACTGCTGCTGTTGTTCTTGAAGACGGTATCATCTTGTGAAGCACAGCTAATTACAGGCACGGGCAGTCGTAAGTAACACAGCCTCTTCCGCCCGTCCACTGTCCTTACTCCTGCTACTACACTCATGCTCATAAATTAACGATAATTGTAGAATACGATGTCACACAACGTGGCACTACACAAAACTGGTGCTAAGAGCATAGGCACATAGAGAACACACACGACACAGATCTGTAAGTCCACGGTATTGGTGATAAGTTGAGGAAACCGTCCTGAAACACATGTGCTACAAAACTGTTTCCTGCGCATGTACCCAGACATCAGTATGGGATATGATCACCATGCACACGTACACAGGCCGCACAACGGGTTGGCACATTCTGGATCAGGTGGTCGAGCATCTGCTGGGGTATAACCTCCCATTCTTGAACCACTGCCTGTCGGAGCTCCTGAAGTGTCCTAGGGGTTTGAAGACGTGCAGCAATGCGTCGACCGAGAGCATCCCAGACGTGCTCCATTCGCCTGATATCTTCTGTTTCAAGGTAATCCTCCAGGATGGCATCTCGGTGGGGCCGTGCGTTATCATCCATCAGGAGGAAGGTGGGACCCACTGCACCCCTGAAAAGGCGGACATACTGGTGCCAAATGACGTCCCGATACACCTGACCTGTTACAGTTCCTCTGTCAAAGACATGCAGGGGTGTACTTGCACCATTCATAATACCACCCCACACCATCAAACCACGACCGTCATACAGGTCCCTTTCAAGGACATTAATGGGTTAGTATCTGGTTCCTGGTTCACGCCAGAAGAAAACCCCGCGAGAATCACTGTTCAGCTTATACCTGGACTCGCCCGTGAGCATAACCTGGAGCCACTGTTCCAATGACCATGTATTGTGTTGTTGACACCAGGCTTTATGGGCTTTCCTGAGACCAGGGTTCTGTGGAATGCACCTTGCTGGTCTCTGAGTGAATAATCCACGTCTGTTGAGTCGTCTGTAGACTATGTGTCTGGACAACTGTTCCAGTGGCTGCGGTAATGTCCCGAGCAAGGCTACCTGCAGTACTCTGTGGTCATCTGTGGGCACTGAAGGTGAGATATCGGTCTTCTTGTGGTGTTGTACACTGTGGACGTCCCGTTTCCTGTCTGCTAGAATCGTTACCATAATCTTGAGATCACACTTTGTGGCACACAGAGGGCCCGTGCTACGACCTGCTGTGTTTGACCAGCCTCCAGTCGCCCTAGTATTCTACCCCTCATAACGTCATCAATATGTGTTCTTTGAGCCATTTTGAACACACAATCACCATTAGCACGTTTGAAAACATCTGCACACTTACTCGCTACACCGTACTCCGTCATGCACCAACAAACCTCTGCGTATGTGGTGTGCTGCCAGCGCCACCGTGCGACGACCGCAGGTGATGTGCACTTTATGGCCGTACCTCGAGGTGATTTAGACCCGTAAACCGCGCACCAGAGCGTTGTTTGACCATGTAACAGCATTATCCTTAATTTATGAGCATGAGTGTAGATATCTGGCCAGTGTGCGTACATGATGCCGCCGAAACGGTACTCTCTACTGTCAGAGGATTAACACCACACTTCCGCACACTACAAGCCCCGGAACCCGTCTCCCTCTCTCCGCGTGCTCCGCTCAACAACAATTTACCCCAGAGATTTTACAACGCACAAGCGTTGCTAGGCGATTGAAATAAGCTCCCAGAGCTTCTAACTTGCACAGGAAGACACAGATAAATACAATGAAATGTCAACAGACTTCTACCTAAATTTACACATACGGTGAAGCAATGCCCTTACTTATTAAAAAGAAAGCATTTAAATTACAAATATTTACACACAATTCAGCAGAAAAATTATATATCGGTAGCAGGTGCCATGCATCCAGCATTTTCGGTGTTACATGTTCCCTTCATCGCTAAGAAACGGATTCTTGCCACACAGTTGATACTAGGTCTTTATAAACACTGCTTTACCAGTCCTTCTCAGGATATGTTTCAGTTTAAATAATGCAAGGACTACAGAGAGCTGGCTACAGGAGAACAGGACGGGCACCTCACTGAAACCGGTGCCGCCGCCGCCCCCCTTTCCTGCCTTTCTCTGACCTGATGAGAAGCTCTCGTAGGTCAGGTGATCGATACTACAGCGTCGTGAACTCTCGTGGGGCTGGCTCGTGCAACTTACATCGCCGCTGGCTCTGGTGGGCCACACGACGCGTCAGCCGCCATCAGACTGTTCCCGCCGCCCACGTCACCAGCCAGCCAGCCAGCCACAGCCACTCTGCTGGCAGAGTGTCTCCTTCGAGACGGGGACCCGCGACGCTGCTCTTCTGTGGAGTGGAGTCTCCGCACCATCGGCTTCCTGTCGGCACGCGTGGCGCTCGCCTGCGGGAATGGCAGGCGAAACTATTCCGCGAATGCGCCACGTGCTTCGCGAATGTAACAGGTATGCGTCACGCTTCCCTCTAATACAGAAACTGCCATAACAGAACTCTGAAATTCTTGTCCACAAGTTCTTCTCCACTTCATTTAGATCTGTTTCCTGACTTCCTACACTGTTTTCCATAAAATAAGGACAATTCACAAATACGATAACTCTGTAAGTTGTCTGTGAAATGTGAGTGCAGGGTAAGTACGGACCGCATAAAAAAGCATTAAAAATTGGAAGGGCTGCGAGTAGAATTCGCTCTCTGAGGATTCCATACAAACTTATGTACACTGAAGCACCAAAGACACTGGTATACGCATGCATATTCAAATACAGCTATATGTAACAGGCAGAATACGACGCTGCGGTCGGCAACGCCTATAATAAGACAACAAGTGTCTGGGGGAGGGGGGGGAGGAGGAGTAGGAGATTGGTGTTTAACGTCCCGTCGACAACGAGGTCATTAGAGACGGAGCACAAGCTCGGATTAAGGAAGGATAGGGAAGGAAATCGGCCGTGCTCTTTCAAAGGAACGATCCCGGCATTTGCCTGGAGTGATCTAGGGAAATCACGGGATTTGAACCGTCGTCCTCCCGAGTGCGAGTCCAGTGTGAACATGTGTCTGGTGCAGTTGGTAGATCGGTTACTGCTGCTACAATGGCAAGTTGTCAAAATTTAAGTGAGCTGGAACATGGTGTTAAAGTCGACGCACGAGCGACGGTACACAGCAACTCCCAAGTAGGAATGAATTAGGGATTTTACGAGTGTGCAATGAATATCAGGAATCCGATAGAAACATCAAGTCTCTGACATCGCAGCCGCAGGAAAAAGATCCTGCAAGAACGGGAACGACGATGACTGAACAGAATCGTTCATCGTGACAGAAGACCAACCCTTCCGCAAATTGCTGCAGATTTCAATGCTGGGCCATTAACAAGTGTCAGCGTGCGAACGATTCAACGAAACGTCATTGACATGGGCTTTCTGATCCAAAGGCCTACTTCTGTACACTTGATGACTGCACGACACGAAGATTTACCCCTCGCCTGGTTGGTTCAAATGACTCTGAGCACTATGGGACTTAATATCTGAGGTCATCACTCCCGTAGAACTTAGGACTACTTAAACCTAACCAACGTAAGGACATGACACACATCCATGGCCGAGGCACGATTCGAACCTGCCACTGCAACAGACGCACGGTTCCGGACTGAAGCGCCTAGAACCCCCCGGCCACGGTGGCCGGCTCAGTCGCCTGGGTCCATCAACACCGACATTGGACTCTCAATGACTCGAAACATGTTGCCTGGTTGGACGATTCTCGATTCAGATTGTATCGAGTGGATGGACGTGTACGGGTACGGAGACAACCTCATGAATCCATAGACCCTGCATCTCAGCAGGGGACCGTTCAAGCTGGTGCAGGCTCTGTAATGGTGTGGGACGTGTGCAGCTGGAGTTATATGGAACCCCTGATACGTCTAGATAAGGCTCTGACAGGAACACGTACGTAAGAATCCTGTCTGATCACCTGCATCAATTGATGTTATTGTGCATTCCGACTGACTTGGGCAGTTCCAGCAGGACAATGCGACACTCCACACGTCCAGAAATGCTACACAGTGACTTCAGGAACACTCTTCTGAGTTTAAAAACTTCCGCTGGCGACCAAACTCCCCAGACATGGGCATTATTGAGCCTTTTTGGGATGCCTTGCAACGTGCTGTTTGGAATGCCTTGCAACGGGCTGTTCAGAACTCTTGCTGATTTATGGACAGCCCTGCAGGATCCATGGTGCCAATTCCCTACAGCTCTACTTCAGACAATTATCGTGTCCATGCCAAGTAGTGCTGCGGCACTTGTGCGTGCTCGCTGGGGCACTACACGATATTCGGCTGGTGTATCAGTTTCTTCGGGTCTTCAGTGTATACAGACTGTTCATCCATCGCGGAGTCGAGAATCTCGACTACTTTCGCCTTTTATCGACGCTGATGCCGGCGTGGTATCGGTCTTGGAGATTCCAATACTTCCGAGGATCTTTCAGTCTTAAGTATGAAGTAGGACAACAACTAACAAAAGAAATACTTTTTTCGTGTGATGTTATTAGAAATTGACATTTTTCTGATTTCTTCCTTTACTTGTACTTCGAAACATCGATTACTGCGAAATTTCATGATTCTAGGTCAACAGGAAGCATCCTCTAACTTTTAAAGAAACCAACATTAACACCTTTCATCTCTGGAAGTGAGCATACTCTGTAGTTACACTAGTTTAAAATATTTAATTCAAAAGATTGCACTGCCAAAGACTGGTTTCTGAAATAAGTAATAAATACTGTAGAACATTACGGCAGTGTTGTTTGTGTTATCATACATCAAAAAATGTGACATAAATAGCTGTATCTTTTGACTGCCTTGACTTAGAACCTAAACTTCCTTATACCACAAAGGGTACACATTTCAAATCGATGCGTGTATCCCATCCTGAGAAAAAAGGGCAGGCAAATAGTCAGTCAGAGAACAAACGACAAAGAATTTTTTTTCGTGTGATATAATTACAAATGAGCACTTTCCCGATTTTTTTCTTCAGTTGTACAGTGAAATCTTGCTTCTTCCAAAATTCCATGATTCTAGGTCAACAAGAAATGCCCTATAGGTTTTGGTGGGTGAGTTTGCGACTGTCTATATATTCGACGTAAATGGCCGTACTTTCTCGTTGTATTGACTTGGAAACTTACATCTATTACATCGCCAATTGATTATAGATCTTTCAGATTCATTCGTCTACCCTTTCGTGAGAAAAAGTAATGTTAACAGACGGACGAACATAGAGAAACTGTGCTAAAAAATGACAAAACTTTCGTCGTGTTAAATAATAACAGACTAACAGCTTTCGGATTTTACTCTGGCTGTACTGTGAAATTTTGCTTCTTGATAAGTTTCGTGATTCTAGATCAATTGAAAGTGTTCTATAGATTTTGATGAGTCAGTTTAGAGAATCGAAATATGTGACACAAATGGCCGCAGCTTTTGATTGCGTTGACTTAGAAGCTAAGTTTCATTACGTCTCCCTGTTCCCGAGAATAAGGGTTTTTAACAGTCGGACAGAAAACAGACAGATGGACAATAAAGTGATTTCACAAGGCTTCCGCTTCCATCGCTTGATGTACAGAATCCTAATTATCAAACAGATCTAAAACTAAACATCCCCTGCTGTACGGCGTAATTCGGATGCGGTATGGAATAAACCCCCATGAACCATGGACCTTGCTGTTGGTGGGGATGCTTGCGCCCTTGAGCGATGCACGTAACCATACTGTAGGTGCAACCACAACGGAGGGGTATCTGTTGAGAGGCCAGACAAACGTGTGGTTCCTGAAGAGGGGCAGCAGCCTTTTCAGTAGTTGCAGGGGCAACAATCTGGATGAATGACTGATCTGGCATTGGAACACTAACTAAAACGGCCTTGCTGTATTGGTGCTGCGAACGGCTGAAAGCAAGGGCAACTACACCCAGAATTTTTCCAGAGGGCAAGCAACTGTACTGTTTGGTTACATGATGATGGCGTCCTCTCGAGTAAAGTACTCCGGAGGTAAAATAGTCCCCCATTCGGATCTCCGGGCGAGGACGTCGTTATCAGGAGTCCTACGAATCGGAGCGTGGCATGTCAGATCTCTTAATCAGGCAGGTAGGTTAGAAAATTTAAAAAGGGAAATGGTCAGGTTAAAGTTATATATAGTGGGAATTAGTGAAGTTCTGTGGCAGGATGAACAAGACTTTTGGTCAAATGAATACAGGGTTATAAATACAAAATCAAATAGGGGTAATGCAGGAGTTGGTTTATTAATAAATAAAAAATTGGAGTGTGAATAAGCTACTATGAATAGCATAGTGAACGCATTATTGTGGCAAAGATAGACATGAAGCCCACATCTACCACAGTAGTGCAAGTTTATATGTCAACTAGCTCCGCAGATGATGAAGAGATTGAAGAAATGTCTGATGCGATAAAAGAAATTATTCATACAGTTAAGGGAGACGAAAATTTAATAGTCATGGGGGGACTGGAATTAGGCAGTAGGAAAAGGAAGAAAAGAGAAAATAGCAAGTGGATGTGGACTGGAGTAAGGAATGAAAGAGGTAGCCACGTGGTAGAATTTGCACGGAGCGTAACCTAATTATAGATAACATTTGGTTTAAGAATCATGAAAGAAGGCTGAATACATGGAACAGTCCTGGAGGCGCTGGAAGGTAGCAGATAGATTATGGTAAGACAAAGATTTAGGAAACAGGTTTTAAATTGTAAGACATTTCCAGGTGCCTGAGTGGACTCTGACCACAATTTATTGGTTATGAACTGTAGATTAAAACTGAAGAAACTGCGGAAAGGTAAGAATTTAAGAAGATCTGACCTGGATAAACTGAAAGAACCAGAGGTTGTGGGGAGTTTACAGAGAGCTTTAGGGAACGATTGACAAGAACAGGGGAAAGAAATACAGTACAAAAAATTGGGTAGCTTTGGGAGATGAAACAGTGAAGGTAGCAGAGGATCAAGTAGGTAAAAAGACGAGGGCTAATAGAAATCCTTGGGTAACAGAAGAGGTATTGAATTTAATTGATGAAAGGAGAAAATATAAAAATGCAGTAAATGAAGTAGGCGAAAAGGAAAAGGAATACAAACGTCTCAAAAAATGAGATCGCCAGGAAGTACAAACGGCTAAGCAGGGATGGCTAGAGGACAAATGCAGGGATGTAGAAGGCCGTTCGGGGTAATCGTGCGGTCTAGGTCGCCTTGCCACGGTTCGCGCGGCTCCCACCGTCGGAGGTTCGAGTCGTCTCTCGGGCGCGCGCGCGCGCGTGCGCGCGCTCGTGTGTGTGTGTGTGTGTGTGTGTGTGTGTGTGTGTGTGTGTGTGTGTGTGTGTGTGTGTTGTCCTTAGAGTAAGTTAGTTTAAGTTAGATTAAGTAGTATTTCCAAATTCCAAGGATGTAGAGGCATCAATCATTAGTAGTAAGAGAGATACTGTCTACAGGAAAATAAAAGAGACATATGGAGAAAGGAGAACCACCTCTATGAATATAAAGAGCCCAGACGGTAAACCAATCCTAAGCAAAGAAGGGAAAGCAGAAAGGTGGAAGGAGTATATAGAGAGTCTACACAAGGTTGATGTAATTGAGGGCAAGATGGTATGGGAGATATGATACTGCGTGAAAAATTTAACAGAGCACTGAAAGACCTGAGTCGAAACAAGTACCCGGAAGTAGACAACATTCCATTAGAACTACTGATAGCCTTGGGAGAGCCAGTTATGACAAAACGCTACCATCTGGTGAGCAGGACGTATGAGACAATGAAATACCCTCAGACTTCAAGAAGAATATAATAATTCCAATCCCAAAGAAAGCAGGCGTTGACAGTTGTGAAAATTACCGAACTATCAGTTTAATAAGTCACGGCTGCAAAATACTAAAAGGAATTCTTTACATGCGCACGGAAAAACTGGTGGAAGCCGACCTCGGGGAAGATCAGTTTGGATTCCGTAGAAATGTTGGAACACGTGAGGAAATACTAACCTTACGACTTATCTTAGAAGAAAGATTAAGGAAAGGCAAACTTACGTTTCTAGCATTTATAGACTTAGAGAAAGCTTTTGATAGAGCTGACTGGAACACTCTTTAAAATTCTGAAAGTGGCAAGGGTAAAATACAGGGAGCGAAAGACTATTTACAAACTGTACAGAAATCAGATGGCATTTATAGGAGTCGACGGATACGAAAGGGAAGCAGTGGTTGGAAAGGGATTAAGACAGGGTTGTAGCCTGTCCCCGATGTTATTCAATCTGTATATTGAGCAGGTAGTAAAGGAAACAAATGAAAAAAATTGGAGTTGGAATTATAATCGATGGAGAAGAAATAAAAACTGTGAGTTCCACCGATGACATCGTAATTATGTCAGAGACAGCAAAGGACTTGGGAGAGCAGACGAACCGAATGAACAGTGTCTTGAAAGGAGGCTACAAGAGGAACATCAACAAAAGCAAAACGAGGATAATGTAATGTGGTCGAATTAAATCAGGTGATGCTGAGAGAGTTAGATTGGGAAATGAGACACAAAGTAGTAGATGATTTTTGCTATTTGGGGCAAAATAACTGATGATGGTTGAAGTGGAGAGAATATAAAATGTAGACTGGCTAAGCCAGGGAAAGCGTTTCTGAAGAAGAGAAATTTGTTAACATCGAGTATAGATCTAAGTGTCAGGAAGTCTTTCCTGAAAATATTTGTATTGACTGTAGCCAAGTATGGAAGTGAAACATGAACGATAAATATTTTAGACAAGAGGAGAATATATACTTTCGAAATCTGATGGTACAGAAGAATGCTGAAGATTAGATGGGTAGACCACATAACTATTGAGGAGGTATTGAATAGAATTGGGGAGAAGAAGAGTTTGTGGCACAACTTGACTTGAAGAAGGGATCGGTCGGTAGGAGACGTTCTGAGGCATCAAGGGATCACCAATTTAGTAACGGAGAGCAGCGTGGAGAGTACAAATCGTAGAGGGAGACCAAGAGATGAATACACTAAACAGAAACAGAAGGATGTAGGTTGCAGTAGTTACTCGGAGATGAAGAAGCTTGCACAGCATACAGTAGCGTGGAGAGCCGCATAAAAGCAATCTCTGGACTGAAGACCACAACAACAACAACATGGAATATATGGGGTCGGCACACTGGTCTCCCGGCCGTTGTCGGCTTTTGAGGCGCTGGAGCCGTTACTTCTCATTCAAATAGCTCCTCACCTAGTACCACGAATCTGTGTGTGCCCCATTCCAGTCCTTCTATCAAGATACATCCCGGGCACTACCGGGAATTGGCCTATACAAGAAAAACATATGTAAAAAAACCGCGAATTGCAAGCATTCTAGATATGATCCATGTCTTCCTGCGATTCATGTTGGAATCCTTCACACCAAAACGAGAAAATACGTGAAATGTGTTCTCAGTTGCGAATATGGACAAACATCGTCTGTGTAGTGGAATGGCGAGAGTGAAAATCTGTGGCGGACCAGGACTCGATCTCGCATTCCCCCGCTTATCGCGAGCGGTCGCCTTATGTTAGGCTATCCCAGCACCACCCACGGCCAGATCCAAACTTCCGTACGTCGTCAACCATGTGTCTAACACCTGCATTCATTCATCCGTTACGTATATTCCCGTACTGAAGACAAATTTAAATGGGAACTGGCTTTCCCGGTTTCGACGGATAAATACGAAACTGGCGTGCCTGAGTTTTCCAGAAGTACGACTGGGAGTTCCTTTGCATCTTACTTCTGAACAACCCATGCACTACAGCATTGTATCGTTTTATCTTGTAAGACATCCACATGCACACAAGCCAGAAAACGTGTCGCTTTGCAGTTATTAACGAAAGAAAACTTTACCAATATTTCGAGTTGGAAACTCGTAACTAATGGTGAAAACTATTCTCGTCTTGTGTCTACACAAAGTGCGCTCGTCGGCTCATGGAGTGATCGTCCCATTGGAACGTCAACATACTGCGTCAACCCACGACGCAGACATACGTGACAGGGTTGATTAAGATCCTCTGCATTAGGAAAGTGTCCTACAAGAACCAATTGCTTTAGACCATTCCACAGATAACAGCCCAAAGGATTAAGGTCAGGGGAACGTGTCGGCCTTGGAACTCGTCCTCACTACCTATCTATCCATCATGACGGTTATCTTCAAAAATGGCTCTCAGCACTATGGGACTCAACATGTGAGGTCATCAGTCCCCTAGAACTTAGAACTACTTAAACATAACTAACCGAAGGACATCACACACATCCATGCCCGAGGCAGGATTCGAACCTGCGACCGTAGCGGTCGCGCGCTTCCACACTGTAGCGCCTAGAACCGCTCGGCCACAACGTTGACGGTTATCTTCGACGGCATTTCAGACAAGGAGACTGAAATATATTGGGGCCCTATCATGCATAAACTACGTGCTTCCTCGTATTCTGTACGGCATACCTCTTAAAATGTTTGTAGAATGATTTGAATCGAACCCCTGTTGGCAGCACTTCTAAGACATGCTGGGAGAACCTATGGACGTACAAGACACACACCTACAATTACAGCCCACACATTAAGCTTAAATTCCTGGTGGCATCTAGCCCTTACTGTATTACGAGGGCCGGCCGGAGTGGTAGAGCGGTTCTAGGCGCTACAGTCTGATACCGCGTGACCGCTACGGTCGCAGGTTCGAATCCTGCCTCGGGCATGGATGTGTGTGATGTCCTTAGGTTAGTTACGTTTAAGTAGATCCAAGTCTAGGGGACTGATGACCTCAGAAGTTAAGTCCCATAGTGCTCAGAGCCATTTGAACCATTTTTTTTGTTTTTTTTTATTACGAGGATTTTCATTTGGCCACAAATTATGCGGATGTGTGCGGCTATACAGAATCAAGGGGAGTACATTTGCAGTAACTCTACTTAGTTTACGGTCTGAAAATGTATACAGTTTTTATATTAATATTTGAAAAGTTAACGATCTAAATTTCATGTATACTGTAAGGAATTCTGTAACGTGCGCCCTTTTAATTACCTGACACTGAAACATAACTCGATATAAATCACATTTAGGTTGATAATGGAACTACAAACGAAAGAAAACAAATTCTACTGGCTGCAAAAGTGAATATTGACATTAGCGAGAGAAATAGAGAGAGAGAGAGAGAGAGAGAGAGAGAGAGAGAGAGAGAGAGAGATGGAAAATGTAATGTGAGCAGGATTTATCGCTGGAAAGAGTGCTGCATCACATACGATAACTGATATGTTACTAAATTCCGTGTCAACGTAAAATATTGCTCACGAATACAAGGTAATCCACTTTTCGGGGTAAAGCATATGGACTGTTCCAGGGAAACTGAAACGGAAGAGCCGGCTGGAGTGGCCGAGCGGTTCTCGGCGCTTCAGTCTGGAAGCGCGCGACCGTTACGGTCGCAGGTTCGAATCCTGCCTCGGTCATGGATGTGTGTGATGTCCTTAGGTTAGTTAGGTTTAGGTAGTTCTAAGTTCTAGGGGACTGATGACCTCCGCTGTCCCATAGTGCTCAGAGCCATTTTGAAACGAAAGAGGGCTGTAATTTATATCTCCGCCAACATGTTCTACTATTTAAACAACAGCGAAGAGTAACTGAAGCAGAGTGAACTCAGAAGCTTCGGAATCAGAAATTTGCCAATTATATACGATGCGAACAGTTCTACAACTTTAGTATATGGATAGAATAAAAACTTGGCGTAGGTGTTATTTATTGTCATTCAGGTAGTATGAAAAATAGATTAAACCTTTTAGCATGTCACATCTCGATATCTATGTTTCCGGTTTGGAATGAGTGTACCGGAAACATCTCTGTATGAGGAGATAAATTGATAGCCAATGACAGGAAGGCAAATAGGAGAGAGTAACTTGGTATTGTTCAAAGACGGTCGCCGGGAGTTTTATTAGCCAACTGTTCGTAAACTTTACACATGTTTACAATTGTCCCTTCGTCATTCGCAGGTACAGCTGCTTAAGTGTATTTGGTCAGTGTAAGTGATTGTTAGGACTGCTTATAAAATGTAACGTTTGCATGAACGGTTACGACGAGATAGAAGAGGGAAGTACGAAACAGAGAAGATCTATTTCCCTGATAAATAATGAAAGATTTTGGACTTATTGGACGGCAATGGAGCACAATGTTGCATCTCAACTACATTTCCTGGCTCAATGCCACTCTTAGAACTCTCTACCATCATTGGGATTCAAAGCGGTTAGGAGTAACTACCCGGAACGAGAGGTACAAAAATGTAAATTACAGTTGTTGACTTAACGATAACGCTTTATGCAACTGACAGTTACTTTATTTACTAGTTTCAGTTTTGTAACCTTTACATGTGATTCTTCAACTAACTTACCCGTATCATTATTACAATTGAAACCATGAAAAGACGTATCATAGTTGTCCTCCGTGAATCAGTTTTATTGCACGCCGTAGCACAGATGAAGAACGTACCCACCATCTGATAATATGGGGATAGTCATGTTAATACCACGTATATAGACACACTAAAAAAGTTTTGCATCCCCTCGGTTCCGAGAGTTCCGGAACCTGTACAGAAAACTGGATTAGAGGTCAACATAAACATCATTTTCACCCTTTTTATTGCTCATGAAAACTACACATTGCATGTTGTAACACCACCTTCTGGGGTGGTGGTCCAGATTGCTGTACACACCGGTATCTCTAATACCCAGTAGCACGTCCTCTTTCATTGATGCATGCCTGTATTTGTCGTGGCATACTATCCACAAGTTCATCAAGGCACTGCTGGTCCAGATTTTCCCACTACCCAACGGCGAATCGGCGTAGATCCCTCAGAGTGGTTGGTGGGTCACGTCGTCCACAAACAGCCCTTTTCAATCTATCCCAGGCATGTTCGATAGGGCTCATGTCTGGAGAACATGATGGCCACTCTAGTCGCCGGCCGCTGTGGCCGAGCGGTTCTAGGCGCTTCAGTCCGGAACCGCGCTGCTGCTATGTCACAGGTTCGAATCCTGCCTTGGGCATGGATGTGTGTCATGTCGTTATGCTTAAGTAGTTATATGTCTAGTAGACTGACGACATCAAATGTTAAGTCCCATATTGCTTAGAGCCATTTGAACCAATTGAGCCACCCTTGTCGAGCGATGTTGCTATCCTGAAGGAAGTCATTCACAAGATGTGCAGGATGGGAGCCCGAATTGTCGTCCACGAGGACGAATGCCTCCCCAGTATGGTTGCACTATCGGTCAGAGGGTGGCATTCAAGTATCGTACAGCCGTTTCGGTGCCTTCCATGACCACCAGCGGCGTACGTCGCCCCACATAATGCCACCTCCAAACAGCAGGGGACCTCCACTTTGCTGCACTCGCTGAACAGTGTGTCTAAGGCGTTCAGCGTGACCGGGCTACCTCCAAACACGTCTCCGACGATTGTCTGGTTGAAGGCATATGCGACACTCATCGTTGAAGAGAACGTGATGCCAATCTTCAGCGGTTCGATCGAGATGTCGTTGGGCGCATCTGCACTGCACTGCTTGGTGTCGTGGTTGTAAAGATGAACTTCGTCAAGGCCGTCGGGAGTGAAGTTGCGCATCATGCAGCCTATTGCGCACAGTTTGGGACATAACACGACGTCCTGTGGCTGCACGAAAAGCATTATTCAACAACGTGGCGTTGTTGTCAGGGTTCCTCCGAGCCATAATCCGTAGGGAGCCGTCGTCCACTGCAGTAATAGCCCTTGGACAGACTGAATGAGGCATGCCATGGTCAGTTCCTGTCTTTCTGTATGCCCGCCATGTCCGAACAACATCGCTTTGGTTCATTCCGAGACGCCTGGACACTTCCCTTGTTGAGAGGCCTTCCTGCCACAAAGTAACAATGCGGACGCGATGGAACCGTGGTATTGACCGTTTAGGCATCGTTAAACTACAGACAACATGAGCCGTGTACCTAAAATGGTTCAAATGGCCCTAAGCACTATGGGACTTAACATCTGGGGTCATGAGTCCCGTAGAACTACGTAAACCTAACTAACCTAAGGACATCACACACATCCATGCCCGAGGTACGATTCGAACCTGCGACCGTAGCAGCCGCGTGGTTCCGGACAGAAGCACCTAGAACCGCTCGGCCACAGCAGCCGGCCCGTGAACCTACTTCCTTGTGGAATGACTGGAACCGATCTGCTGTTGGACCCCCTCCGTCTAATAGGCGCTGCTCACGCATCGTTGTTTACATCTTTGGGCGGGTTTAGTGACATCTCTGAACAGTCAGAGGGATTGTGTCTGTGATACTGTATGCACAGTCAACGTCTGTCTTGACGAGTCCTGGGAACAGGGGTGACGCAAAGCTTTTTTTTATGTGTGTAGTATGTCAGTGTAAGTAACAAGTGTAAGTAACAAGTAGGTTATAAAAATTTTACACAAGGGTCAAAGACAATTATTTCTACAATTACATCGAAGGTAAAGTACATCTTTGATAATTAAGTCTTCAGAAGCGTTATTGGTAAAATGATTGTGGTTTATGACATCATGATGCATACCTGATGACATCATGATGCATACCTGCCGAGTGGTGACAATCTTGTACGTCGGGTGCTCTGCAGCTTGTATTGTGACGCCACTGTTTGTCCCAAGATGTCCCATAATTGATATAAAATTTGAATAAAAAGACAAATCAAATGGGAATAAATACCCCACACGGATAGATGTAATATGAATCAGTACCAGTGACTGTCAGTAGCTAACAATGTAGATTACGATTTCCTGTATTGTACAGCATGTTAACCTAAATAAGAAGCATCTATGGAAGCATCTTGAACTTGGCGCCAGTTGAGTGTATTCGTCTTGGGTCATAAAGCGGCAGGGGAAACCGCCCCCGCAGAATTCGCTCAAGGCCCGCTAGTACACTTGCCAGGGACCTCCCCGGACGGTCAGACTGGACAGCGCTTTGAGGAAAGACGACCAGGAACCGGACGCACTAAAACTCACGATGTGGTCTATCTTTAGGATGTGCGGGGACAATGGAAACCGTTTGTACGAAGCTTTGTGTGTCTAGGGATGCGTACTGTCTTGACAGAGTCCCAGAAGAACTATTGCGGGGCGATATAGCAGACACTCAGAATTCACCTAAATACGGAGATCCCAAAGATAACGTTCGAAAGAGTGGAATGGTAACAAAAAGTTTAGGGCACCTTTGAAGATTTTGAGACACCATCATCACACTTAGGTCAGGCAAGGAAAAATGTTTAACAAACTGTAAAAACAGCTACCACACGTTAATCTAAACAGTTTAGAAATGGGAGTAATAATGAAGACTATGCTTACAGCAGGCAGCACAAAAAATGTCATCAGAGGTGTAGAGAAGGCGCATAGTTTTGTATGGGACGGAAATCGGTAGACGTGACGTACATTTATAGACAAACAAATGAACACAATTTCAGAAGCAATGGGTGAATTTTTCGAGGGAAAATCCTTCACAAATTGAGCCAGTCAGTAACGCACTGATCAAACTCTGGCCCTTATGCAAACAGTTATTCGGCTTGGCAGTGGTGGATGTTCTCCTGAGCGCTATCGTGCCAAATCCTGTCCAACTGACGTGCTAATTGGTCAAAATCCCTAGGTGGGTGGAAGGCCCTGTAAGCAATGCTCGAAACGTTCTCAACTGGGGAGAGATCCGGCGACGTTGCTGGCAAAGGTAGGGTTTGGAAAGAAGGAAGATAAGCAGTGGAAACTCTCGCCGTGTGCGGACGGGCATTATCTTGCTGAAATGTAAGTCCATGATGGATGGCCATAAAGGGCAACAAAACGGTGCATAGAATGTCGTCGATATAATGCCGTGTTGTAAGGGTGCTCTGGATGACAACCAAAGGGGTTACTATGAAATGAAATGGCGTCCCAGACCATCACTCTTGGTTGTCGGGCCGTAGGGCAATCGACAGTCAGGATGGTATCGCACCACTGTCCAGAGCGTCTGGAGATCTTCACTTGTCATCGGGTACTGGAATTGTCTTCGATGATGATTTCCGCTTCGAACTGAACCACGATGACAAGCAAAGACGGGGTTGGTGACGCCCTGGACAGCACTGCGATACCGAACTGTCTGTTGACCACTACAGGGCTCGACAACTGGGAGTAAAGGTCTGGGCTGACATTTCTTTTCAAATCAGGACCTCTTTTTTGTCATCTGCTGCACCCTTACAGTACAGCGTTACGTCGATGATCTTCTACACACCGTCTTGTTGTCCTTCATGGCGAGCCGTTTTGGACTTACCTTTCAGCAAGATAATGCCTGTCCGCACACGGTGAGAGTTCCCACTGCTTAGCTTCGTTCTTGCCAAACCCTACCTTGGCCACCAACGAAGCTGAATGTCTCTCAAAATTGAGAACGTCTGGTGCATTATTGGCAGGGTCCTTGTACCAGCTCGGGATTTTGATAACCTGACGTGCCAACTTTTTCAATCAATCCCAAGCCGAATAACTGCTTACATAAAAGCCAGAGTTTGACCAATGCGTGACTGACTTGCTCAATTTGTGAAGCTCTTTTTCTTGAATAAATCATCCAATTTTTCTTAAAATGTAAGCATTTGGTTGTCTGAACATGTTACGGTACTGTACCGATTTCCGCACCATTCGAATAGGTCCTCCATGATGCCTCGTTATGCGTCGGTATGTTTCTTTTCTCTTTTTTTTTTTTTGTCTTGGAGTGTATAACGAATTCTGTAACTCTTTAACCACCTGAAAAGAGAGTAAACGAGGGAAACCAATGTCTTTTAAGACAGATTGTCACTGGTCGGCACTCGCAACTCTCTCATACTGCCAATTAAAATTACGCGACGCCAGTAAAACGCAGAGGACCGAGTCTTCCCTGTCAGAAGCAGGTTGCAGGGAGTTGCCCTACAACCAGTTGCTACCTCAGGCAGCGAGAGGCTCTCGTCCGCCGGACTTGGAACGTAGCTGTGAGTTGTCGCTACACAGCCAGTGACTGATACTGCAGCCGCCATATCCAGATTATGTGTGGGGCGACATGCAGTCGCAACCCTGAAGCGAAGTGATGAGAAAGTCGAATCATTTGTAACGATGTTCAATAATTTCGTACTTGCTTCTGAAGACATGTTTGCAATCAGATGTTAAACATGGTTTCAACTATGCCCATAGATGCGAAGTATACCCTTCAAAAGTAACCTCCGTCCTTTTGCACTGAACTTCTTCAACCGCAGTAGGCCTTCCGTGAATGTTAATGTTTTATACACATAAGTGTTCGTTTGAATCACTTCCCTGAACCCATGTCCAGGTGTGCCAAGGCGTTAGCTTAATACCGTCAATGATTCTTGAACCATTTGTTTTGTACTTCCATGTTGAGTTAAATAAGATCTTTCTTCAATTTTATAAAAAAACAATTCCTCGAACATTGTTTGGCCATATCAGGGATTTAATTGCCAGATATTCAGGGCTATTTTAGTGTATGCAGGTAAAGATTCACATTTCTGAACCACCACCATCAACAAATGTGAAACCAACAGCTTATAGTATTATTTGATAGGGGGACCTCAGCTGTACCTCAACAGTATTCTCTTGCCAGGGCGGTCAGGCATAAAGCTCATCATCTGTCGCATATGATAAAGCGGGTAAACAAAAAATGTACATATACCCATGTAAATCAAACAGCACTTGTCGTATACAGTGACGTCGGAAAACAAGACGATTTACATACTGCACGCGTCTACAGCTGCCGATGTACCTGTAAAATATAAAATACTTATGTTAACTAAAAATTGTACGGATGTTGAAAAGTAGAACACCTGAATATTTAAAATCTTAGAATCCTGCACATAACCATGCCTACATGTACCTGATAGGGTGCACGGAGTTCAGAAAGACACCTTGCTTCACGTTAACATGCGCAGTGTTCAAAATGGTTCAAATGGCTCTGAGCACTACGGGACTCAACCTCTGAGGTCACCAGTCCCCTAGAACTTAGAACTAGTCAAACCTAACTAACCTAAGGACATCACACACATCCATACCCGAGGCAGGATTCGAACCTGCGACCGTTGCGGTCTCGCCGTTCCAGACTGCAGCGCCCAGAGCCGCACGGCCACTTCAGCAGGCCATGCGCAGTGTGTGTGTGTGTGTGTGAGAGAGAGAGAGAGAGAGAGAGAGAGAGAGAGAGAGAGATCTTATGTTTCTACTTCATTGTGTTTAAAACTTTGTGTCATCGACTTCGATGTGCATAGATTTGTTTCTTTATCCTCAGAATCAGTGCCACTAATGATGGATTATATGCTCGAAAATCAGTCTGGAAAATTATTTCTGAAGTGCAGCTATGGGTATGCACGAAGGTGTCTCTTGTTGAGCGGAGTTATCCAGACGTTAAGAGAGAATAAAAATTTCCAACATAGTGTTAGAAGTACCATGACAGACCTGGCAGACGACCAGTGCCCTCCGACCTAGCGGGCTCAGTACCAGAATACATCCCTGATTACATGGATGCAAACAGCGCGTCCGATCGGCGGATCATCATTGGTGATAATATTGCCTCAGCGATGAACACTATAAAAGCCCTATTCAGCTATCGTAACGTGGAAGAACAACTGGAGCCTCTAAGTGTGTGTGTGTGTGTGTGTGTGTGTGTGTGTGTGTGTGTGTGTGTGTGTGTGTGTGTGTGTGTAAGTCTTATGGGACTTAACTGCTAAGGTCAGCAGTCCCTAAGCTTACACACTACTTATCGTAAATTATCCTAAGGACAAACACACACACCGATGCCCGAGGGAGGACTCGAACCTCCGCCGGGATCAGCCGTACAGTCCATCACTGCAGCGCCTCAAACCGCTCGGCGAACCCCGCGCGGCGAGCCTGTAAGTATGGGCGTCAGTTTCTATCACTATTGCCGCTACGAACGAGACTACACACTGCGGGCTTTCAAATACAAGTATGTGGTGTGGTGGCCCTCAACTACGTGCCCTCAGACACAGAGTTGAAATATTAAAAATTTTCGCTGGTTTCGTTGTGTAGGGGCTGCGATACGTAGTTGTCGCATTACAAGCCAAATAATGCTGAGTCTACAGCACACAATATGAATATACACACGAATCGAATGGTTGAAGGATCTCCTCACTCAGCAGTTTCGAATTTTGAATGTAACTTAGAAATTTGTCAATGGAAGATTGCAATTAAATAAAATCTGCAGGTACTATTTTTAACGACTTTAAATGATGATTGCGATAGCACAAGTACCTTTAAGAATGCCGTTTACTACTGTAAACACTTATTGATGCACAACAAAAAGCTAGAGAGGTATTCACTTCTAAACGCATACTACGTCTTCACTGCACAAGCCACGGAAGTCTCACAAGTGCACAAGTCGGCACTACGAAATATTTCTATCTCCCTCGACCACACGCAAACTGCTCCACTTTCCAAGTGTTTGCCGCGACTGCCCCTCACTGCTTCCCATCCAGCACCCCCTGTCCACACTTCCATACAGTCTCCTCATTAACGAGTGCTGTGATTGGCTAGAGCGCTCCCGCCATGTCTTCAAGCCGACGCACACTCACAAACATTTTGAAACACATACGGAATACTGGATTTACATTTAAATAACTTGAAATTAAATAAATATTCCTACGGTTGGACCATAAACACGCTCTATCACACATTATTAAATACATAAACAAATCCACATATGCCAAAGGAACAGAAACAAAAAGTAGGCCAGTAGCCTAATGTCTTTGTGCTTTCTGAAATACAGTAAATATTTAAACAATTTCTTCTTGAATAGTATAAATCGGATATAAACAAAGACATAGACGAATAAATATATTTATAAGCATGCTGGTACCGTTTTTTCATGTAACTGTGGAGTACTTATGGCCTGACGTAATCAATAGTAGTTGGCCACTTTGACCTCCAATAACTCATGTACTATTAAAGTTACATGCCTGTAATTCATAACAATTTAGGTTTACACTAATAGCTTTCTAAAGACATGTCGATCGACAAAATCGGATGAACTGTTTAGATTTTGGAAATTCGTTGCTGGCTGTTACTTATATAATTTACAGTCAGATACTAAACTTTAAACTAATAAAGGTATTGAAAATCTGATTACACCATCAGAATCGTCGTGCAAATAATGGTAGTGTACATGTTTCTTTTTAAGGTATCATGATTCCTCTGGCTATTATTAATTTCTACATGAGCTGTTAAATGTCTGCTATCATGGTTTGACAAAGTCCGCCATCTTTGGCCCTCCCGGCACACAAATCTCCTTCGACACAAAGCACAGTCCTCGCTGCAGCGTTAACATGGAACTCCCAGCCACGCGGTCAGCCTGGACCACGTGCTGGGGCTGTCCGTCTTGCTCCAGCCGATGCTCGGCACCAAGCGGCCACGCCTCCTCTGAACTTAGAAGACTTTCAGGGCGCCACAACTCGCCCGTTACCTCACAACACTTAGTATTGTTCCGCATGGAATTGGTACTAGACTATTGGTACTAGACTGATATCCGTCACTACAGTTAGAGGAAATGTACATCTTGATGAAACAGAAGCATCTAAGATCGCCTGTCAAAAATAAGTTCGACGTTACAGCGTCTGCCAGCCGTTCATGGTCGTAACACTTAGCGACGCAAAAAGAGCTCTGTTCCTCAAAGTCGTCCTTGGTGAAGTAATGAAGAATACCCAGTAGTACTGTGATGAATTGGGCAGGTTGAAAGCTGTTATTCGATGAAAGATATTGGGTCTGTCGTCTTTAGCTGTCCAGCTTCTTTGCTTAATGCTAGACCCCACAAGGTAGGATTAATTGAAACGCATCTGCAGATGTGTCAGGATTGTTTTATAAAGTTTAATGAGTTGTATTTGGAGTTGGGCGGCTTTGGGACGCGTTAAGATTTGGATGCTGGCAAATGGTACGCTACAGCGTGTGAATGCGGGTACGTGGTCAACTTTCCTGTTCATAGCTTTCTTCATGAAGCGCTAGTTTATTTTTACAGACCTAATAAGGCTACAGCTTGGAGAACCAGTGATCGTGAGTTCCACCCTGCAGGAAGGGGATACAGAAGACCGCAGGTGAGTTAGTGTTGTGAGTCATCAGTATAGCGGAACACTGAAATTGTGCGATCTGATATAGCGGCTCCCGTGAACCGCGACGGGGGTTTGTCTCCGTCTACATTACTCGTCCCTACTCCCTTCACATGGTGTTTTTAAGGCCACGTAGCTCCTGCAGCTGTTCGAAACCAAAACGTGTTTTCTTTTATTTATTGCCGGCTGGAGTGGCCATGCGGTTCTAGGCGCTACAGTCTGGAACCGAGCGACCGCTACAGTCGCAGGTTCGAATCCTGCCTCGGGCATGGATGTGTGTGATGTCCTTAGGTTAGTTAGGTTTAATTAGTTCTAAGTTCTAGGCGACTGATGACCTCAGAAGTTAAGTCGCATAGTGCTCAGAGCCATTTGAACCATTTGAAGCCATTTTATTTATTAATTTATTTATTGTTATTACGAGGCCTAATAGTACCCGGAAACTTCTTGTACTTTGCTAAAATTTCCCATCTGTTATGATGACAGTTCATATTTCGAGGTCTACTTTAGTCTCCTGGGTGAAGTGCTGGTTAGATTACCAGCAGATTATGAGTCGACGAAACTTAGTGCGTAAATACTGAATCATTACTGGGGGAAAATGTTGCACCTGGAGGACAGCTTACCTAGGAACACATAATGTTTCCGAATTGGTACTTTAATCTAGTGACTGACTTTAGTGTCCCATGAATGAATGCGCTCTACAAACCGCCGTAAGCAGTGCCCGGCATTTTATACTGTTTCTGTTGTTGTGAGACATGAGATTATGTATTGTGCAACATTTGCAAGTATTTAAGTACTGTTCACTGAGGTGACAAGTCATGGGATAGCTAGAAGTACCCTGTCGTCCCTCATTTTTCCGAACGTAGTGCAGCAACCCGACATGACATGGACTCAACAAGTAGATGGCAGTCCCCTGCAGAAATACTGAGCCATGTTGCCTCTATTGCCGTCCATAATTGCGAAAGTGTTGCCGCTGCAAGACTTTGTACACGAAAATGTTCGGCGGGATTCACGTCGGGCGATCTGCACAGCCAAATCGTTCGCTCGAATTGCCCAGAATGTTCTTCAAAGCAATCGCGAAGAATTGTGGTCCACTAACATGGCGCACTGTCGGCCATAAAAATTCCACGTTTGTTTGGGACCATGAAGTCCTTGAATGGCTGCAAATGGTCTCCAAGTACCCAAACACACCATTTTCAGCCAATGAACGGTTCAGCTTGACCAGAGGATCCAGTGCAGTCCATGTAAACACAGCCTGCACCATTATGTAGCCACTACCAGCTTGCACAGTGCCTTGTTGACAACTTGGTTCCATGGCTTCGTGGTGTCAGCGCCACAATCTAACCCTATCGTCATCTCCTGCCAACTGAAATTGGAACTCACCTGACTTTTCCACGGTTTCCCTTGGAACTCACCTGACTTCGCCACGGTCTAGAGTCCAACTGATATGGTGACGAGCCCAGGAGAGGCGCTGCTGGCGGTGTCGTGATGTCAGCAGACATTCTCGTCGGTCGTCTATGCTCGCATAAGGGATACATTCGTTGCACATCCCACATGGATTTCTGCGATTATTTCATCCAGTGCTGCTTGTCTGTTAGCACAGACAACGCAAACTCCAGTCCTCTCGGTCGTTACGTGAAGGCTATCGGCCAATGCGTTGTCCTTTGTAAGAGGTAATGCCTGAAATGTGTGGATCTCGCAATATTGAATTCCACAACGATTTCCAAAATGGAATGTCCCATGCACTAGGTCTAACTACCATTCCACGTTCAAAGTCTGGTATATACACTATGTGAGCCGCGCTGGGTAGCCGCGCGGTCTGGGGCGCCATGTTACGGTTCGTGGGGGCTTCCCCCGTCGAAGGCTCAAGTCCTCCCTCGGGCTTGGGTGTGTGTGTTGCCCTTAGCATAAGTTAGTTTGAGTTAGATTAAGTAGTGTGTAAGCTTAGGGACAGTTGACCTCAGCAGTTTGCTCCCTTAATACCTTACCACAAACTTCCAAAATCCCGTCGTGCGGCCATAATCACCTCAGAAATCTTTCCGCACGAATCACTTTAGTACAAATGCACTATCCAATTATACCTTGTGTACGTGACAATGCCGCCATGTATGTACGTGCATATCGCTATTCCGTGACTTTCTTCTCCTTATTGTATAATATATTAATGCCATTTTGAGGATTGTGTTAATTCTTCAGTTAGAGAGTTTTATGGTGGTAACTAAAACTCTGTACATTTTTAAAACTGCTTATATGATGTGCGGACAATGAAGCCACACTTCATCAGTCGCGTACGTCTTCTACCTCGAAGGGGAAGGAGGTCTTCTACTATGCAACACGTGATATTTGAAAATGGACTGCGTTTCTTTTATGTCTTAACAGTTTACCCGGACTTGAAAATGAAAATCTGTGTTACTTTCCAATAGCTTCTTTTTAACAGTGTTTGTAACCTGTGATTGGTTTCTTGTAATACTACTTGGTTTTGCTTGCTGGTTACCGGTGTTTAGCTCACAAGGGGAAGGCCTCAGACACGGCCCACCGATTTGGCTCAAATTTGGCAGGTCCCTTGTGTACAACCTAAAATGAAGGAATCTAAGATATTTTGGGTCAAGACCCCCTCGTTTTTGAGAAAATCACCCTTAAAGGTTGTGACGAGCGATCAACACATCAGGTATGGGGTCCGAAAAAGCATACTTTTCCAGAAATGGGAGTAAGAAACTTACAACTGCCGCTTATGTACCGACATGCAAAAAGCTTTTCGCCGGCAGCGCCGATTGCGTAGTGGCCAAGGTAACTGGCTGAGAATCGGAAAACCTGGGTTCGAATCTCGAAGAAACCTAGCGGATATTATTCTTTTCGTTTGTATCTTTCCATATCTCAATTGATAGGAATAGGAGGGTTAATAAGGTAACTAAATCAATAAGGAATGATAATAATAAGTTAGGCAAACTAATTTCCCGAACGCCTTGAGTTAGTAAAGTATTAAACTTTTAAGCCTTGTCACATGAAAACAACTCCGAGTAAGAGTGCTGCGAATTCCTCACGAGGGATCACAGATAGCCAACCGCGCGATGCTTGTTTACAGCGTGGCACGGGACAGAATGCACGCGCGGAGAGTGAAATTGTCCCGGTTGCCTCTTCGTCATATCATAGTTGTGGACCTGGAAGAGTGAAGGTGTCCAGGACGAGCCTTATAGAAGTCAATCGGAAAGAGTTGTTTTCCGTCATTAGGCTGCCGCGAACCTCGCGGATACATGTAGTGATTTTTCCATCGTTAATGCACCGAATGTAATACGTTTTGTGAATGAATACCATGCTCTTCCGTAAGTAACATATGACTGCTGTATGTAGTTTGTAATAATTAGCTCGTCTGTTTATGCTGTAGTAACTAGTTATTGTTTGTTGTGGCCTATCTTTCGAGATTCGAACCCGGGTTCTTCGAGTCCCAGCCAGTTACCTAGGCCAGTGCGCTATCGGCGCTGTCGCCGAATAGCGTTTACCATGTGGCTACAGAAGCGGCAGTTGTATAAGTTTCTTTCCTCGATTTTTGGAAACGTTTGCGTTTCCGGACCCCATACCCGATGATGAAAAATGCTCTATTTACAATTACTCGTATCTATCGATCCCTCCAATTTTGAGTCGATTGCTCTTCACAACCTTTAGGGGTGATTTTCTCAAAAACGCGGGGGTGTTGACCCAAAATAGCTTAGATTCCTTCGTTTTAGGTTGTACACAAGCGACCTGCGAAATTTGAGTCGAATCCGTTGGCCGTGTCTAAGGCCTTCCCCTTGTCAGTAATATCGTTACTCGTAGACTATTAAATGCAGTTCTGAGAAGGATTTCTCAATTGAAGTACTTTTACATTGGAATAGAATATTGGTTCCTAGTTACATAACCATACTGTATCTTGGAACCGATTTTCACATTTGCAAAAAATCTTACTATTCCGGAGTAAAGTGAATGCTATCATTTCAAAATAGAATAATAGAATACAGAAAACTCTATTGGCTAGAGTCGCAAGTGTGAAAACTGATACAAGCTACAACGCTTTCCGCTCCTATATTATGTTTGACATTGTGTCAACAGCTAGCGGCGATCTGAATTCTTGTATTATTCTGAAGTACCAAGTACGCCAAGATCGCTTGTAAATCTCTTCATTGATTAGCAATTTCTGCAGGTCTGTGCTGTCGTCTTCGGGTCTTGTCACACATTAACAAAAGTTCATGGTCTTTACAGACTTGCAAGTCACGTAGCGATGTTGCGTCGTTTTACAATAAACGGTAGCAAGGAGCATCAGCTTGTCGTACATAAAATACCACAGATATAAAATATACATCACGTTGTGGTTCTAGGCGCTTCAGTCTGGAACCGCGCGACCGTTACGATTGCAGGTTCGATTCCTAACTCGCGCATGGATGTGTGTGATGTCCTTAGGTCAGGTAGGTAGAAGTAGTTCTAACTTCTAGGGGACTGATGACCTCAGATGTTAAGTCCCATAGTGCTTAGAGCCATTTGAGCCATCACGTTGTGATAATATGCTTGCGCACTCGTCCACTTAACACCATAATGGGTCGCTGAATGTTTGACATGCTGTTGTTCGTTTGTACCTTACCATTGACTGATTTGGAGGACGGAATCAAAGAGCGAAGAGCCGGCCGCGGTGGTCTAGCGGTTCTAGGCGCTCAGTCCGGAACCGCGCGACTGCTACGGTCGCAGGTTCGAATCCTGCCTCGGGCATGGTTGTGTGTGATGTCCTTAGGTTAGTTAGGTTTAAGTAGTTCTAAGTTCTAGGGGACTGATGACCACAGATGTTAAGTCCCATAGTGCTCAGAGCCATTTGAACCATTTTGAAGAGCGAAGACATCGGTCCCATAGGATTAGGGAAGGATGGGGAAGGAAGTCGGCTGTGCACTGTCAAAGGAACCATCCCGGCATTTGCCTGGGCGATTTAGGGAAATCACGGAAATCCTAAATTAGGATGGCCTGACGCAGGTTTGAACCGCCCTTCTTCCGAATGCAAATCCAGTGTGGTAACCATTGCGCCACCTCGTTCGGTAGTTTCTACCTTTTACTGAGAAATGACGCAACATTACTATCTGACTTTCAAGTTTGTAAAGATCATGAGCTTCTGTTAATGTGTTAGGATCCGAAGATTACAGCACAGATCTGTCGAAACCGGTAATCAATAAAAAGGTAACAAGCGATGTTCGCGTACCAGATACTTTAGAATAATAAAGGGGGTGTGACAAAAAACCGATACGCCTCACTTACCGGTTAATCATCACTAGTCGAATTGCGTTTGAAGTGGGAACATTGTCACAAAATGCCCATGGCCACCGCTTGTAGAATGTCTTAAAAACAGGTAACTACATGCTTTTTTGAGGTTACTATTATATATCGTTTTTTATTTAGTTCGTTGTGTGGAGTGGAAAGGAAAATTGGGTTTAATGTCCCGTCGACAGCGACGTCCTTGGAGACGCAGATGAGGAAGAAGAGCGGCTGTGCTCTCGCAAAATAACCACTGGAGCGATTTAGGGAAAGGGGGGGGGGGGGGTTTAGTGTGCTAACCACTGCGCTCGCTCGCTCGCTCACTCTCTCAGGTGTGAGGCGTAACGGTTCTGCAGGGTGAAAAGTATACAAACCGACAAACTCTGGCAGGTTTTAGGGGACATCAAAACAAATATTTTTCCCTAATGTCATTTTTTCCTATGACGATTATTTAAACCACTGGAGGTCATATTACGCTCTTAAGTTGCTAGGGGCCGTATTACGATCTTCAGTTGTAGGCAACTGCTGTCCACCAGTGTAGTAGTGCATTGCCTCTGTTTACTTATGGAGCGATACACCTGGAGTGAATACACTGATATGGTTGGTGCGTACTACGTAGTACACCATAACGAACGAGCTGCACAGAGGGTTTATCAACAACAATATCCTAATCGCCGTATCCCGCATCATACGACCTTTGCTGCTGTGTAGCAACGTCTGCGTGAGACCGGGTCATTTAGCAGATTACCTGGACAGGGACGCCGTCGCACGGTAAGAACGCTGCAATTTTTAGGAAGCTCTCTTGCAGCATATGGAGCGGCATCCTTCAATAAGCACTTGTGCAATTTCACGTAACATGGGGACCAATCAGACGAATGTAAGAACAGTTCTTCGAGAGCAGTTGTTACGTCCATTTCACTTACAGCGTGTCCACAACCTGGAAGTAGTTGATTATCCACCCAGAGCACAGTTTTCGCAGTGGTACTTGGAACAGAGTGAAATGCATCCTACATTTCCATCCTCTGTGTTGTTTACCGATGAAGCAACGTTCGGGAGTGATGGAGTCTTCAACATGCACAATTCGCATGTTTGGAGTGAGGATAACCCACATGCCACAGTTACTAGCGCTCATCAATTGCGGTTCTTCGTTATTGTGTGGGTCAGTGTTGGTGGGAACTGTTTAATTGGGCCGTATCTGCTACCTAGGCCATTGAATGGCAGGCACTATTACAATTTTCTCGCCAGAGTGTTGCCAGAATTGCTGGAAGACGTCCCGCTCCCTACAAGACAACACATGTGGTTCCAACATGACGGGGCGTCGGCACATTTCAGTAGTCGTGTGCGTCGATTACTGGACCGACGGTTCCCAGAAACGTGGATTGGCAGAAGTGGTCCTGTACCATGGCCTCCTCGATCCCCAGATACGTCCCCTCTGGACTTTTTTGTGTGGGGAGAGATGCGCAACTTTGTTTACGCAATTCCTGTTGTATCAGAAGAGGATCTGGTTGCTCGGATAGTAGCAGCAGCAGGAACAATTCAGCATACTCCTGGGGTTTTTGCCCGTGTCAGACAGAACATTATCCGACGGTGTAACCTTTGTTTACGTGTCAATGGAGGCATTTTTGAAAATCTACTGTAATTGAAATTGGGTTGTGTTAATGTGTTGTCTGTTGGTCATAAAAAATGGAAAGTGTTTGTTGGTTTAATTAATATGCCGCCAGATAAATCTTCCTCTACCGGTTTAAATACTCCTCATAGGAAAAAATGACATTAGGGAAAAATATTTGTTTTGATGTCCCCTACAACCTCCCAGGGTTTGTCGGTTTAAATACTTTTCACCCTGTATGTGGGACGCCTTATATAACTCTGCTCTGCTACTGGACATCCGAAAATTTATAAGCAAAAAGGGAAACGCGTCTTTCTGTTGTCCGGAGTATTTTGCTTTCGTTACAAGACACTCTGGACTTTCGTTCAGAGCTACCGTCGTAGCGCCGTTCAATGGTGCGTGTCCGACGAGCCTCCGGTACAGTGCTGCTAACGATCCAGGCGCCGACCGCTCACCCGGGGAGGGGTATTTTTAGCTTTGCACTCGCCGGCCGGCGGAACCCGCGTAATGGGCGTCGTCCGGCGGTTCGTGCGTGCTCACACGCGCACGCGGACGCGCACGCGCACGTGCACGTGGACCGGGCCGCTGCTGACCTTCGGCTCGGCTAGGCCGGGCTATCGCGTTCCGGCTTTGCGCCCGCGCGCGCCGCCATACATCATGTTAATTGGTTTTTCGTTATATTTTCCCAGATAATGCAAACGCGTGCGGCCGCGATCAACAACGAATTAAGGGGGGCGTGGCGGAGGCCGTGATGGATCGGTCGCTGGCGGACGGCGGCAGCGACTCGTGCGTCCGGCAATTACCGCGGCCCGTGTAACTAGTTCTGGGAAGCGTGCAGCGCGCCGGTGATGCCGCGGCGTCTGAATGGAAGCGCGGTGAGCCGGCCGCCGCGGCAGCGCAACCTGTCAGCTTTCCCCTGCTTTATATGGCCGGCGCTTTCCTCCGGCCGGGCTTAGCGCTCGTTTGGCGGCTGACTGATGGCGAGGCAGTGACGCGCGTCGCAGCTGCTATCGCTGTATCGCCTTTCAATTTATTGCGGCTGCTTAAATAGAAAACGACGCGCGTGCCACCTCCGCGGTCTGTTAGTCGCCGTGTCGTGGGCAAACGGACTCGAGCCAGAGATCGTCTGGTACTGAGGGTGGTACCATTGTTCTCCTGATACCGCTTCCGTGACTGGTTACCTTACACTTCGGGCATAGGACAAATATGGCGCAGCCATTCCGAGGATTAAAGTCGACGATGAGTTTGAGAGGTGGCAGAAGCCCCCTCTCATATATCTATCTTACTCTGACTAATTCGATTTTCCTCTGTAATTGCATGCAGTGAAAAGTGGCTATTCCTTCACACGCAGACTTCCCACGCAGCGTCTCTCGTCACCAGGGTGCTCTGCTGATCTTGAAAGGGTTATCCGACGGGTGTGAGGGAGTCAAGTGAATGCTTTACAGACGCCGACACTGTCATAAGAGCGGCGGAGACACACCCGCAGGGGCCTGAAGGAGCGGCTGGGCTAGAGATTCCGTTACTTCGCAGAAACTTAGTGAAAACCGTTTCTGGCGGGCTACCAGCGAGGCGTGGGAATGACTTGTGTTCCCAGGCAGTCTTGGCGGGCAAATTCCCGCGTTTTCTGCAAAATCGTAACTGTGATTGGCTTGCTCAGGGCATAGCTCCGTGACGTAGCAAAATCGGTGCAGAAACTGGGGCCAAAGATCTCCATTGGTGGAATGGTAGTGCTTCGGCAATAGAGTGGAATTCTCCACCGGTTTTCGAGTTGCTGATTGGAACGTTTAACGACGGCCACTGTCGTAGGGGAGGGAATGTTCTGCGTTCGGCTTGTACGGGTGCTCTTGAGAGAGTCGGCTCTCGCCTTTCGGTCTGGGTAGGTTACAAGACTCAGCTCTCGCTGCTCTGGACAGCCTGCCTTCCGTTGGCTGTCTAATATACTTTCATTTAATTGTAACTGTTTGACGAAGTTGCTGAAGTTTCGACGTCAACGTAACTTTCCGAGTACAGTTGGCAATTGAGCGTTCTCCGCACAAGCAGCCTATGTTGTCTGTCTTGGGCAGTTTTGCCTAAAGTTGACTGTATCGGAGTTGCTGTGTGACTTCGCTTGTTAAAATCAATCACTGCACCGTCAGTGATTGTGTGGCGAGCCTTCTTCGTCTCCCTCAGAGGCGCATTTGTATTGATAGGAAGTCTTTAGTCTGGAACAACCAGACCAGGACAATTTGTTTCGGGCTATACTCGCGACATTATCATCACCACGACGGGACGTCGAAGCAACCAGCCATCGCCTCCGGTACGCCAGATCGTGTTCTTGCAGTTAAGAAGACAGTTTAGTAATGTATGTCCGCAGCACCGGCAGATAGGGATTTTCCTAGGTGATAATCAGAGCTCAGCAGAGCGCACCTGTTCGTCTTTTCTAACTTTGTTCAGAGTTGGGTGTTCATTGTCTGAGTTACCACTACCGTAGCAGCAATTAATGTTGAGTTGGCTGGGTGTTTCTCTTAAGATTTGAGTTGCAAGGAATTCGCTCCACATACCACTTGGTCATAAATGCCACAATCTAGTTTATGGACAACTTCACCTTCACAGCGTTTAAGTATCCAATTTGATGTATTGTAAATGTTTCGTGTGTTTTGTTTATTATTTTGAGTTTAGTCATAATAAATCAAATTGTTATTTTGGACAGAACTTTCATTCTGTTAATCGGTAGAGCAACCCTTTCGTTTCTCACTACGTTAATTAAACTTCCCTTAATTTCTATCCAATTAAATTACTGCAGGTGCCAAACTCTTTTCTACTCCACTTACAGGGTCGATTACAGTCAGTTCGCGTTTCTCCTTAATCCATGTGCAACAGCAAAAGTAGGAGTTAGAAAAGGGGGGGGGAGGGAGGCTTAAAGCATCATTTCCATATAAGGATTCGAGAAGAATTTAGCAGTGTTAAATACACTGCTAGCCCTGGCACCTCGCAAGTTAACGGCAAAAAGCAATAATTCAGATGAGGGAGGATTATCGTCCGGAAGGCCCTCAACTTATCACAATACATATAAATGACCTAGTAGATAGTGTCGGACGTTCCATGCGGCTGTTCGCGGATGACGCTGTAGTATACAGAGAAGTTGCAGCATTAAAAAATTGCAGCGAAATGCAGGAAGATCTGCAGCGGATAGGCACTTGGTGCAGGGAGTGGCAACTGACCCTTAACATAGACAAATGTAATGTTTTGCGAATACATAGAAAGAAGGATCCTTTATTGTATGATTATATGATAGCGGAACAAACACTGGTAGCAGTTACTTCTGTAAAATATCTGAGACTATGCGTGCGGAACGATTTGAAGTGGAATGATCATATAAAATTAATTGTTGGTAAGGCGGGTGCCAGGCTGAGATTCATTGGGAGAGTCCTTAGAAAATGTAGTCCATCAACAAAGGAGGTGGCTTACAAAACACTCGTTCGACCTATACTGGAGTATTGCTCATCAGTGTGGGATACGTACCAGATCGGGTTGACGGAGGAGATAGAGAAGATCCAAAGAAGAGCGGCGAGTTTCGTCACAGGGTTATTTGGTAAGCGTGATTGCGTTACGGAGATGTTTAGTAAACTCAAGTGGCAGACTCTGCAAGAGAGGCGCTCTGCATCGTGGTGTAGCTTGCTGTCCAGGCTTCGAGAGGTTACGTTTCTGGATGAGGTATCGAATGTATTGCTTCCCCCTACTTATACCTGCCGAGAAGATGACGAATGTAAAATTAGAGAGAGTCGAGCGCGCACGGAGGCTTTCCGGTAGTCGTTCTTCCCGCGAACCATACGCGAGTGGAACAGGAAAGAGAGGTAATGACAATGGCACGTAAAGTTCCCTCCGCGACACGCCGTTGAGTGACTTGTGGAGTATAAATGTAGATTTAGATGTAGAACTTTATCGGAGGAGGAATGTTGGCAGTATGAGAGGAAAACCGTCGAAAATTTTTATTACGTACAGTGGAGGATGATTTAATCTTTGGCTCACCAAATGCGAGTCGTCCGTGTATTCCCACAGACCTATAAGGGCTACTGAGCTGTAGGTCATACCTAGTTCCGTAGCAGTACCGAAATTTTACTTTCGTGCGTATACGCTGAGGTGACTAAGTCATGGAAAAGCGATATGCACCAATATCGATGGCGTTAGTATGGCGTACACAAGATATAAAAGTGCAGTGCGTTGCTGGAGCTGTCATTTCTGCTCAGGTGATTCGTGTCAAAAGGTTTACGACCTGATTGTGGCGGCACGACAGGAATTAACACACTCTGAAAGCCGAAAGGTAGCTGGAATTAGACGCAAGGGACAGTCCACATCGGAAATCGTTAGGGAATTTAATATTTCGAGATCCACAGTGTCAAGAATGTCCCGAGAATACTACATTTCAGGCATTACCTCTTATCACGGGCAACGTATTCGCCGACGGCCTTGATTTAACAACCGACAGCAGTGGTGTTTGCGTAGGGTTGTCAGTACTAATAGAAGATAACACCGCGTGAAATAACCGCAGAAATCAATGTGGGACGTACGACGAACGTGTTCGTGACGACAGTGCAGCGAAATTGGCGTTAATGGGCTCAAATGGTTCAAATGGCTCTGAGCACTATGGGACTTGACTTCTAAGGTCATCAGTCCCCTAGAACTTAGAACTACTTAAACCTAACTAAGCTAAGGACATCACACACATCCATGCCCGAGGCAGGACTCGAACCTGCGGCCGTAGCAGCAGCGCGGTTCCGGACTGAAGCGCCTAGAACTGCTCGGCCACAGCGGCCGGCTTGTTAATGGACAATGGCAGCACACGACCGGGACGACTACCTTTGCTAGCAGCACATCATCGCCTGCAGCGCCTCTCATAACCTCGTGACCATATCGGTTGTACCCTAGACGATTGGAAAACCGAGTCCTGGTCAGTTGAGTACCGATTTCAGTTGATAAGAAATGATGGTAGGTTTCGAGCGTGGCGCAGACCTCAGGAAGCTAATCACTCAAGTTGTCAACAAGGCAGTGTGGAAGGCTGGTGATGGTTCCATGATCGTGTAGGCTGTGTTTACACGGAATGGACAGGGATCTTAGGATGTTAAGCAAGTTGAACACAGTTTGCAGCCATTCATGGACTTCATGTTCCCAAACAACGCTGCAAATTTTATGGCTGACAATGCGCCATGTCAGCGGGCTACAATTGTTCGCGTTTGGGTTGAAGAATACTGCGAACAATTCGGGCGAATGGTTTGACCACTCGGATCACGCGAGGTAATGAGACGTTATCGAGAGGTCAACTCGTGCACAACATCCTGCATCGGTAACACCTGCGCAGTTATGGTCGGCTATAGAGGTAGAATAGATCAATGTTTCTGCAGGGGACTTCCAAACACTTGTTGAGTCCATGCCACGTCGAGTTGCTGCATGACGCCGGGCAAAAGCAGTTCCGACACGATATTTGGAGGCATCCTACGACCTCTGACACCTCAGTGTACTTTATAGTAGGAAGAATGAGGTCCGGAGAACGTGCTGACCAGAGCAACATTCGGTCATTCTCCGTTTCGAGGTACGTCTCGGCAGCGCGAGTGACATGCTGTCATGCATTATCTTGTTTAAAGCTCATATCACGGAGACCTCGACGATACACCGTAACCAACGGCTGTTATACGCCACAAGTATAACGGTTGTTGTCCAGATTGCCAGCTATATGAACCAAAGGTGTAAGCATTGATACTTCATACCATGACGCTAGGTAACGGCCACGTATTACACTGACCAGTCCGATCTGACAACATTTTATAGCAAGAACTCCGCTAACAGCAGTATTCTGAACCACTTTTATTATGCCACTATCGGTTTCGTGAGTTGCAACCACATCATCAGGTGCATATCTAAACAACAAGATATAAGTAACGATAGTGACTGAACCCCTATACATCAACTGATACCAGAGCCATTAGCACCTAATTGTGAGAATAGACAGTAACACGTTGTACTTAAAAAAAAAAATTGTAAACAACATGGCGGAGAAAATAGAAGGCCCAACCTTCATAGTTAAGACCACAGTGTCCGTAGGGCGAATAGTCAATGGATAAAAAGATGGATGACAGAAAACATCCTGTGCCATACAACAAGGATAACCAAAGAGTGAGAGTGAGAGTGATAGTCTGGACCGAAAACCAACACATCGTCGAGGCAAGAAACAGAAGGCATACAGTAACTTCACAGAGCACACAGTCACCCAGGTAAACCGCAGCAACCAGCTGCCGCAGTGCAGCCTCGGACCGAGGCGGTGAAGCAAAGTGAACGGCGCGTCCCCTATACCCCACGACAGGTATTATGTTACGAAAGGGAGATGGATGGGAGAATGTGTACATAGGTTACCACAGGATTCCGTATTACGATAATCATCTCATTGCACAAATACCAACTTTTTTTCTCCCTGACAAAATGTATTGAGTGAATGAGATACAGAGAGGAAGCGCCTCGCCGAAAGTATCAGGGTCTATTGTATCCAGTTCGCCGATTGCCCTGTGCTTTACTTGATGATGACTGACCATGGGTTCAAGGTCTGTGCTAATTACCGACTTTCGTGTGTAGGGTCACTTTGTTCTCAATATCCCCAAAAATTTAAGAATCTTATATAAGAGGGGACAGAGTCACACCGTCAGTGTTTTAGAATAGGCGGAGATTACGCGTAGCATGAAATTGTATCCGCAATTCACGTTGCACAACCAGATCGTGCTACAGCACTGGCGCATTTTATGTAAATGTGACTGTACTGCGACAGCCCAGTGGTTTCTTTAACCTCATTTATTACACTTTGTTTGTCTCCCTTCTCTACCCCTGGGCATACCTATTCCTATTGTGTATTCAATTGTGTGACTACTGTACGTGCAACGTAATTTTCTCTTGCATCTGGGTCTATCCTCCAGACTTTCCATACGTGGCATCTGCTCGCTTTGTTACCTTTACTTTGTCGAAACTGATGTAACAGAGCCGCAGTTAACACAGCACGCTCACAGTGTAGGGAACGTGGATTTGGTTCTCCCCACCGCTTTCGTCGAGCGAACGAATGTACACTCCTGGAAATGGAAAAAAGAACACATTGACACCGGTGTGTCAGACCCACCATACTTGCTCCGGACACTGCGAGAGGGCTGTACAAGTAATGATCACACGCACGGCACAGCAGACACGCCAGGAACCGCGGTGTTGGCCGTCGAATGGCGCTAGCTGCGCAGCATTTGTGCACCGCCGCCGTCAGTGTCAGCCAGTTTGCCGTGGCATACGGAGCTCCATCGCAGTCTTTAACACTGGTAGCATGCCGCGACAGCGTGGACGTGAACCGTATGTGCAGTTGACGGACTTTGAGCGAGGGCGTATAGTGGGCATGCGGGAGGCCGGGTGGACGTACCGCCGAATTGCTCAACACGTGGGGCGTGAGGTCTCCACAGTACATCGATGTTGTCGCCAGTGGTCGGCGGAAGGTGCACGTGCCCGTCGACCTGGCACCGGACCGCAGCGACGCACGGATGCACGCCAAGACCGTAGGATCCTACGCAGTGCCGTAGGGGACCGCACCGCCACTTCCCAGCAAATTAGGGACACTGTTGCTCGTGGGGTATCGGCGAGGACCCTTCGCAACCGTCTCCATGAAGCTGGGCTACGGTCCCGCACACCGTTGGCCGTCTTCCGCTCACGCCCCAACATCGTGCAGCCCGCCTCCAGTGGTGTCGCGACAGGCGTGAATGGAGGGACGAATGGAGACGTGTCGTCTTCAGCGATGAGAGTCGCTTCTGCCTTGGTGCCAATGATGGTCGTATGCGTGTTTGGCGCCGTGCAGGTGAGCGCCACAATCAGGACTGCATACGACCGAGGCACACAGGGCCAACACCCGGCATCATGGTGTGGGGAGCGATCTCCTACACTGGCCGTACACCACTGGTGATCGTCGAGGGGACACTGAATAGTGCACGGTACATCCAAACCGTCATCGAACCCATCGTTCTACCATTCCTAGACCGGCAAGGGAACTTGCTGTTCCAACAGGACAATGCACGTCCGCATGTATCCCGTGCCACCCAACGTGCTCTAGAAGGTGTAAGTCAACTACCCTGGCCAGCAAGATCTCCGGATCTGTCCCCCATTGAGCATGTTTGGGACTGGATGAAGCGTCGTCTCACGCGGTCTGCACGTCCAGCACGAACGCAGGTCCAACTGAGGCGCCAGGTGGAAATGGCATGGCAAGCCGTTCCACAGGACTACATCCAGCATCTCTACGATCGTCTCCATGGGAGAATAGCAGCCTGCATTGCTGCGAAAGGTGGATATACACTGTACTAGTGCCGACATTGTGCATGCTCTGTTGCCTGTGTCTATGTACCTGTGGTTCTGTCAGTGTGATCATGTGATGTATCTGACCGCAGGAATGTGTCAATAAAGTTTCCCCTTCCTGGGACAATGAATTCACGGTGTTCTTATTTCAATTTCCAGGAGTGTATAAGATTGTTACAACCGTTGGCTCGACGAAACATCCGTACACAAAGACTGGAAAGTTGCACAGATCACAGCAATATTCAAGAAAGGTAGAACGAGTAATCCAGTAAATTCCAGGCCCATATCATTAACGTCAATATGCAGCAGGATTTTAGAACATGTGTTATATTCAATCATTACGTGCTACCTCGAAGAGGACAGTCTATTTACATATAGTCATTTAGAAAACACCATTCTTGTGAAACACAAGTTGCTGTTTACTAGCACGAAATGTTGAGTGCTATTGAGAAGAGATTTCAAAATGATTCAAATTATTTTCAAAATAGCAAGACGTTAGTAAAACAGTGAACCGTAGGCCGAATCTAAGTAGAGACAAGGTTACTGAGCAGATATGAAAAGTTTTCTGTTTAAGAGTACAAATTTCTGCATATTTCGAATTTACTGATATACGTCGCTACGTGCAGTAATGAAGTGTTAGTTATATTGTCGTTTTTCCTTTTTTCTCTCTTCTCGTGATCCGAAACTCGTGGCTTCTCTTCAAGTGAAAATCAACACTTGTAACAGTTTTGCAATGGACGAAGTATGGAAGATTGTTCGGAGCCATGAAAAGGAAGAATTTTATGTCGAATGATTATTTTAAGCTACGCGGTAATCATCTCTCGCTTGACTGCTTTCATATTGAGGCCTTGGGTATCAGCTAAAAATTAAAATTAAATGCTGCGCCATCAGTTTTACGTTTCCCTCCGCATTTAGTATCAAACGGAAAAAAGGAAGGAGACGCCGTTTGAGAAGGTATTTTTTTCCATACGGTTGTAATGAAAACTCACGAGAATCTTCAGAAGACCATATTCTAATATCTTATTCACCACAACAGTTTTCTTAACAATCATCGTTTTCCTATATATTCTGCACGTTGTCATTATATCGGTTCAGTACCTGTGCTGGAATTAGTAGCAAATTTAAACGATTGTTATGTGTAAAAATAGGACATTATTATAGGCTGCGGGTTCTAAGCCGTTTTTTACATTTTAAAAAAAAATTGGGATACCATTTTGTGAGAAATTGTTCAAAAATAGCATGCTTGCACCGAATTTGATACGTTACCTTCTAGTCCTGCGTGAATGGTGAATCAGATGGTAGCCTAATAGCAAAGAAGGAGAAATTATAATTTGGATCTTGTAAATAGTGAATACGGAAAGAATTGTAAACACAGTAGACCACGTATGATTTGTACTCTGACGGAAAGAAATCTCAGCACCAGGAAGGAGTTGCGCGACATAAACCAAAGTTGATAGGCGTGTTTCTGCAGCTGAAAGACGCTGTCTATTCAAATTTTGTCCCATTCACGTAAGACTGGCGCTAGTAGCTCCACGATGTGGATACAAAACAAGTTTGCTTTAAATATACGTGAGCAACAGTTATCTTTGAGATTGGACGTGGTGAGCTGATGTTAGCCAAGAATGCCTTTAAGGCGACAAAGACTCCGTTATCAACAGCTCACAGAGTTCGAACGAGGTCATGTAATAGGGCTGCTAGAAGCTGGACGCCCCTTCTACGATACTGTAGATACCATACACTTGGAAGGAATTTAACCACTGTACATAACTACTGACAGCGGTCGCCAAGATAATAAATTACGATCGCAAGGAGACCGGACTTCAGAGAGCCACATGGAACTACAGACTGAGAAGGCCATCGTGTTCGGCATATGGATCTGGCGCATGGTATTGCACCTGCAGCAGCAATTTGGGCAGCAGTTTGCACCACAGTAACACAGCGAAATGTTGCACACCGGTTACTTCAAGTGCAGCTCCGAGCCAGACGCGCTGTAGCGTATGTTCCACTGACAGCAACCACCGCCATTTGCGAGTTCAGTGGTGTCAAACTAGAGCTCATTGGAGGGCAGGGTGGAGGTTTGTTTTGAAGATGGTCCTGCCTCGGTGTCGGTGATGGCCATGTGTTTGTTAGAAGGAGCTCAGGTGAGGGCCCGTAAGCAACCTGACTGCGTGCTACACACCCTGGACCTACACCTGCGTCTGTGGTGCCATTTGCCTGACTCCAAATTTGTGCGTCAATCGGCCATTTATGAACAGCATTACATGGAATATTTTCCAACAGGATAACTCTCGCCCACATACCTCTGTGGTAACCCAACATGCTGTAGAGAATGTCGACAAGTCGCCTTGGCCTGCTCGATCATCAGATCTGTCTGCAATCACGTATGGGACATCCTCGGACGAAAAATCCAGCGTCACCTAAAACCAGCATTCACCGTCCCTGTATTGACCGACCAGGCGCAACAACCATGGAACTCCAGCCCACAAACGGACATGCGCCACCTGTACGACACAATGCGTACACTTCTGCATAGCTTCACTCAACATTCTGGAGGATACACCGGTTATTCATGTTTCAGCCTTTCACTTTTGGCAGTGCGCTTACATTCACCTGTGATCTTGCAATGTTAATGACTTAAATACGAGGGTCACTTTAAAAGAAATGCACACTATTTTTTTTAATCCATCTTATATTCTATATGTTTGAAAGTTTTACAGTTTGTAGATACAGCCTTTAGGAACAATATTTTCATTTCTCCACATAATTTCCATCCCACTCAACTGCCTTACGCCTTCTTGGAACCAGCACCTGTTTACCCTCACGGTAAAATTCTGGACCAACCTGTTGGAGCCACTGTTTGGCAGCGTGCACAAGGGAGCCTCGTCTTCAAACCTTGTGTGTTCGTAGATTTTCCCGGCGAATGAGATGCTTGAAGGTCTCTCGGGCATGCAGCCAGGTTGACTGGTCGTTGTAGAACGAATTTTCGACAGCGTAACGTACCATCACCATGAGGTTAGCCGGCCGAAGTGGCCGTGCGGTTAAAGGCGCTGCAGTCTGGAACCGCAAGACCGCTACGGTCGCAGGTTCGAATCCTGCCTCGGGCATGGATGTTTGTGATGTCCTTAGGTTAGTTAGGTTTAACTAGTTCTAAGTTCTAGGGGACTAATGACCTCTGCAGTTGAGTCCCATAGTGCTCAGAGCCATTTGAACCATGAGGTTACTACTGTTGACTGACGTCCTAGGCCGGCGGGTGGTGTGGTATATGTACCTGTCGCCTCTCCCCTCCACTGACTACCCGTATGGACCGAGGGATGAGCAGGCCGCGGTGGTGGGGGTAGCTTGCGCTGGCGAGATGACTGACGGGCGTCAGTACGCATGCCGCCTTCGGCGGGTGTGGTGCCCCGTTTCCCTGACTGTACACACTACATCACAGCGATGACTTACGACACGGATGGAGGACGCCATGACCAATGGGTACCAGTTGTAAGCTGTCTGCAAGGCCTCAAAGCGACTAGTGTGTTCTTTTTAAGAGGGCGAATAATATCTTATGTGCTGAGTTTATCTATTCTGAGCTCGTGAGCCACCAGTGCTGCCGCACATGCTTTTCAGGAATGCGAGGTAAGGGGTCTGCTCTCCCCATGACGCTCTCCTCCCCACGGCAGTATCTGATCAGAGTCGTGTGCTGAACGTGAGAACCACCGTGACGTCAGCCACTGCTTACGTCGCAGTAAACGTGTATCGGAAGAAGCGGCGTCGGCCGGCAGCAAGAGCTGTGCGCCGCTAATTAACCCGTAATGCGGGGCCCAGATGGAGTGGCTTGTCTCTCGGCCGTCTACGTCCGCGGCGGCGCACACCGCAGCTCGGCAAGGCAAGGCACTGAGCGCTCACGACCCGGCGCTCCGTCACGGCCCGACCCTGCCCCCTAATGTAAACAATTTGCCGCTACCGCGGCCGATGGCGGCGCGCCGATAGCTGTGACGGCCGGCCCGCATTACCCGCCGCATCTACAAGCCGCATCTGCCCCGCGCCGCGCCGCGCTCCTTTTGTTCTGCTGCGTGCTACACGACTCCCACGCCCCCCTCCCCCCTCACCTAGGCCCATCGCCAACACTGCCCGCCGCGTCCACTGCCGCTCGGCCGTTCTCCTCGCTGATGCGCTCCCCACACTGTGGGTCGTAGTGACTGGTACGGGTCACTGCGTACCTCCCTCTCGACTTCGGAAGCATCGGCACTGGACTCAACACAGCGCAGTTCCTGTCCCGTCTATCCCGCAGACACTCCACTACACTACCAAAAATTACACTGAAAAGCCGAAGAAACTAATACCGTGTAGGGCCCCCGAGAGCACGCAGAAGTGCCGCAACAATACGTGCTAAGGACTCGACTCATATCTGAAGTAGTGCCTGCGGGAATTAGCGCAATGAATCCTGCAGGTCAGTCCATAAATTCGTAAGAGTACACAGGGTGGAAATCTCTCCTGAACTGTCTAACATTCTGCGTGGTGTCTGTTTGTTCTAAGTCGTGTCTCCCTACCACTTTCGCCCAACGACGCTCTGGGCGTGTTTTTTAGGGAATTGACTAGTTTGAACCTGGGACCTGTTGCTGGTAAGGAGCCGCCAGACCACACATGACATGTAGAATTCAGAAGAGTTCAGTGAGACTAGCGATGATATGATGAAATACTTAATGATTTCAGCGTCAGCTCCACTGCACTCCCTGTAAAAGAATCTTAATACTAAGTAAATTTAGTGGAAGGGGTTCAAGGCTTTCCTATTTTTAGTTAGCTGGTATAATAACGTCGAAAAAGCAGTTAAGTCTACCATTGGAAATTTTATTCTACTCACAAAACATTGTTTATAAATTGCACTGTTGATAAAAGGAAATATTTTTATACAGGATGATAAAAACGAACTGTGTTCAACAAAAATGTGAACGAATATTCCCTGAGTGGGTTTCCAAGTTCTACAATGGATCGAAGGATGACCTATGCCATATCACGTCTATAATCTAGATTTAAGTTAAGTTTCATAAAAGAGAAAACTATCAAAATGGTCTACAGTGACCCTCAATTATCTTTAATTACTTATCCAACTTCTCGTAAATTATAGTGGCTGATGTGGCTTCTCTATAATTATATAACAGAAAAACCTCGCGTTTCAAATTTTAACTTCAAGTAGCAAATGCGAATACCACGAAGTTTAATTGACGATCGACACTAGTATTACGTAAAAAGGGGATGTAACAGATGAGACTTCTGCAGTTCTGAGTGAAGCCTTATGCGCTCAAAAATGCGGCATCGCGTGCGTTCATTACCTTATCGGTGTTTAGGCAGCGTCAGGGGGCAGCGGGTGGCGCAGCTCCACACCTCGCCGTCTCGGAAGCAACTCTCTCCTAACTTCTCCTTACTACAATTTACCGAAGTTGGTTTAAAAAAAGCTATCTGGCCGTGTTTTCAACTGACCAATCAGGGTCTCAATGTTAACCTTAAGCTCCACCTACAAAAATTCTGTCTATCCAATGAGAAACGTTATACTTTTCGTGGTGGGGCAATGTTTTTAACGTTTGCAACGTAACAGAGACGCGTATAGTCGCACGCTAAAACTTGCAGCTGGTGTGGCCCTTGTAGTGTTATCGTAAGATCTATACTGTTCTTCTGGAGGGCTCTATCTTTTAACATGGGCTGGGTGGTGGTCCTGGTGGTCGGCAGGCGAAGTGGGTGTCCGTCCCTTATCGTAGGGCCTCCTAGCTTAACACGATTCTGCTCTCGGCTTCTGTTCTCGTTTCTCCCCTCGGAACTGTTTCACGGTGGGAAGGTATGACATGCACTTAGGCGTTCTTGTGTTAGTCTGTGGTATTCCATTCGCTCACTCGTTGATCGTATTACTTTGGTTAATTTAATGTCTGGATTTATTTGGAGCTATGTGACATACTGTCGGATTTGCTGTCATGTCAGGGTTTTCATGGAAGGTGTTGGATTTGCCTGACACCTTACAACTGTACGTTGAAAAGCATAAGAGATATGCTCAATAATGTTCATTTTAGTGAGTTTGGTGACCAGTGGAAGTGTTTAAACGCAGGAGAGTGTTCCTGGAGCCACTCTGTAGCAATTCTGGGCGTGTGGGGTGTCGCATTGTCCTGCTAGAATTGCCCAAGTCCGTCGGAATGCACAATGGAGATGAATGGATACAGGTGATGAGACAGGATGCTAACGTTCGCGTCACCTGTCAGAGTTGTATCTAGACATATCAGGGGTCCCACACACTCCCCACACCACTACAGTATCTCCACCAGCTTCAACAGGCCCCTGCTGACATGCAGCGTCCATGGATTCATGAGGTTGTCTCCGTACCCGTACACGTCCCTCCGCTCGATACTATTTGAAACGAAACTACTCCGACAGGGCAACATGTTTCCAGTCATTAACAGTCCAACGGGCCCATGTCGCCGGAGGTTCGAGTCCTCCCTCGGGCTTCGGTGTGTGTGTTGTTCTTAGTATAATTTAGTTTAAGTAGTGTGTAAGTCTAGGGACCGATGACCTAAGCACTTTGGTCCCTTAGGAATTCACACACACTTGAACATTTTTGAACAGTCCAACGTCGGTGTTGACGAGCCCAGGAGAGGCGTCGAACTTTGTGTCGTGCAGTCATCAAGGGTACACGACTGGGTCCTCAGCTCCGAAAGCACATTTCGATGATGTTTCGTTGAATGGCTCACACGCTGTCACTTGTTGATGGCCCAGCATTTAAATCTGCAGCAATTTGCGGAAGAGTTGCGCCTCTGCACGATTCTCCTCTGTCGTCTTTGGTCCCGTTCTTGCAGGATCTTTTTCCGGTTGCAGCGCTGTCAGAGATTTGATGTTCTACCCTATTCCTGATATACACGGTACATTTCTAGAATGCTCCTACATGTAGCTTTGTAGCATGACAAATCTCCCATTAGTAATTAGTTTCCTACCAAACCCCGTGAAGCATGTCTTGATGTATGATGGCAGATGCTTGTGTTATCCTTTGTCGCAGCTCGTCAACGTTTTCTGGAAGTGGAGGAACGAACACTGCCTTTAATATAACTGCATGCACAGAAGTCTATTTGGGTTAAATCAGGTCTAATCCAAGTCGAAACATTTCTGCGGAAATACAGCGACTGCTTCACGATGATAATGTAGAGGCGCGGAATCTTGCTGGAAAATAAATTCTGTGCTCACATTCTGTGGTTAGTGAGGCATTAGATAATGTTCAAACAAAAGCAAGGACCTAAAATGTAGTTACAACTTACAGCGCAAAAATATTTCCTTACGCCGGTCCCGTACATGTTCGATTACATGACAGGCTTCCTGCTAATCCCATATCTGAACCTCATGGCGGTTCATCTTCCCGCAGGTGTGAAGGTTCCTTCGTCACTGAACATAATTTTATAAAGGAAACCATATTCACTCTGCATTATGTTAAACATTTCTACACAAAACTCAGCTAGTTTTTCTTTTTCATTTTCTGTTAAAGCTTGTACCAGTTCCAATTTGTAGGGATATTCACTTCTAAGTTGGCAAATCTCGGTGATTTATCCGGACTATGAATGTAGGACTGCTGAACTTGTTCAACTGCTGCCTGAAAGACTGCTGGCCGACACTGACCCGGCGTCCCATGTGATACACGGTCAGTTTGGATGAAGAGACTGAATCAATTACTTACAGTTTAACTTTGATGTGGTGGCTTGCGATAGTTTGTTCCGAATTTTCTCTGAACTGTAGTTGCGGATATCGATTTACGAAAGCGTAAACAACAATGCGGACGCTCTGCACCATCATAGTGTACGACACCATGATGAGTGCTGGAATCACTCTTTCGGGCATGCCTCGTAGCGATAACATCAGAAACTAACAGTGTTAGACTGGAATAAGGCTTGAAGATACAACGCATTCAGTACTGTATCAAACATTTCTGTAAGCTATTTCCCCTTTTTACAATTAAACGTTACTTTTGCATAACTGATTTATGAGCACCTTTCACGTTGAACATCCAGTCACATGTAGTTACGACACAAATTTAGCATTGATATGTACTATACTCAATATAGCTATTTCATGCTTATAATAACCCAAAGATTGCTTTGTGAAAATTCGCTGTGTAACATGCTACAGAAGCATGTTTAATTTTATTGTCTGTAATACAGGTCCCTATAAATTTCGTTGACGCTGTCATGTGGAGGCTTAAATGTTTGTTTTACATATCGCTTATCCCGCAAACGTCAGCAACGGATGATGTACCTAAATAGGTTGAACCAAAGGCTACAGTTTACTGGGCAATGCGCTGAGTATGACACATTCCCGTTTTTCGAGCTCCAAGTGACCTTAAAAAATGAAAATACAGGCTTAGATATTTACCGAAAGCCAACCATGGCAGATCTTCTTATACACAGCCAGTCATGTCACCCTATGAAATACAAATCCGCGGCATTCCGAGCCGTGTTAAAACTTACGTATGATGTTCCACCTGGTAAGGATCCCACATCGCGCAGCAATACTCCAGACGATGACGGACAAGCGTAGTGTAAGCAGTCTCTTTAACAAAGTGTTGCATCCTCAAAGTGTTTTGCCAGTAAAATGCTGTATCCGGTGCATCTTCCGCACGAAATTTCCTTTGTGATGGTTCCACCTCACGTTATTCGTAATTGTAAGCCCTAGGTATTTAGCAGTGTCGACAACTTTTGAAATTCCTTAATTTATCGTGTATTCGAAATGTAACGGGTATCTTTATTAGTACTCACATGGGCGACATTCTTTTTGTATGGGGGAATGGGATCGGAAGGAATGAAGTATTCTACTTCTGCGTAAGTAAACGCTTGCTTGCAGCGTTGTGTACATTCAACCTGTTGCACAAGTTTTGCTGTTCCTGTTTTTAATCATCCCTAATGGCAACGGCATTCCGGCAGCAGCTGCCAGAAGACGGCTGCCCTGCTTCGGACGTTCCCCACAGCACACAACTGAGGGCGGCCTTGTGTGACAACGCGAGCTGTGCTCTTGGCTCCGACAGCCCCTCTCTCGACCAACCCTCTGCAATAAAATGACTCACCCTTACTTCGGGGGACGTCCGGCCCTTTTGCTTGTGTACAGAAAATTACACAGTGCTCTCTTGCGGCTGCTAGCATTCGAAACAGCCGCTCAGGTGGCATCGGTGCTTTGTTACTGTTTATGACAACAATGTGATAGTGTTCATTCAAATGTAAACGTTGAACCGAGACTCTGAATTTCTACATATTCGCCAATAATTACACGGGGAACTAACTGGTGAACGAAAGCAAGGCCGCGCCTAGGTGAACGTGTTCTCACAGCAAAAGCGGGTAATGCTTGTCACCCTAGGGAGACCTTAAATACGAGCGCTGTGAAGTGTGGAGGAATCTGTCTCCAGAACACGTTCCAACACGCATTCGGTACCGCATTTTTTGTTATACTTAGTGAGGCTTATTGGTTATCTGATTGTCTCTGTTGTCATTGACACTAGAAAGTTTCACTGGCTCCGAATTACTTGTAAAACCGTAAGTTCCGTTTACGTAATTGTATTTCAACTCCTCTTTCGGCTTCTACAACTGGTGAGCAGTATTTTTAATCACGCGGTAATCTGCTGCAAAGCTCACAATGTACACGAAGTCTGACAAGTGCTTAGGTTGTGGAGCGTGACGCCACAGGGACTCCTCCCGTCCAAGAAGGGAAGGTATTAGTATACACCATGCTTGCATCATTTGCTGGTCAAATATTGGAAGGATCTGACGCAGAACACAGGTTGCGATTACCTAAGTGTTGTCTTATATAGGTATTGTGCTCACAGGCCGTGATGCAGGCAAATGAAGCTTAACGCTTTTATAATCGACCCATAGTAGCCTAAGCTCGTTTCATACAGAACTGACCTCAGCTTATTTCGTTTGTTCTCAGAATAAAGCTACTTCATCCCACGAGAGTTCTTAGCGAATTCATTCAGTAACGCCCATTTTCACCTTCCAATAGCAGTGTGATATTTGTGTTGTGACTTGGCAAGACAGCCAAGCCACTATGAGGTGAAGTCGAAAGGCACGCGTTAAAGCTCACGCAGGCTGGCGTGAGGTCTGGAAAATGACAAGGTCTTTATAGTAGCAAAAATAGTACGTAGCTTCTGGAATACTTAACTTTAATCCATAATTGGTGAACATCTGTCTGACGGTACATGCATCACAAGATAAATAGCAAATGATAATGGCGCCTTGCTAGGTCGTAGCAAATGACGTAGCTGAAGGCTACTATCGTCTCGGCTAATGAGAGCGTAATTTGTCAGTGAACCATCGCTAGCAAAGTCGGCTCTACAACTGGGGCGAATGCTAGGACGTCTCTCTAGACCTGCCGTGTGGTTGCGCTCGGTCTGCAATCACTGATAGTGGCGACACGCGGGTCCGACGTATACTAGCGGACCGCGGCCGATTTAAAGGCTACCACCTATCAAGTGTGGTGTCTGGCGGTGACACCACAATTTGTTTCTTCGGATAATAAACTCAGCAATTCACCCCACTGTAGATGATTCATTTTTGGTATTCTGGGAAACATTACCTGAACCTTCAGTTCACGTTGTCATTCACGTACTCCGATGACAATACAGTAGAGTCTCGATAGTTCGAGGTGAACGTGACCGGAACCACCTCGAACTATCGAAAACTCGGACTATCGAAATTTAAATGGGAAAAAGAAATATTATGATATTGTAATACAGGTCGAAATATGAACTTTGTTAAAATAAAAGTATTTACACATGCATTTGCATTGGCAGAATAACAATAATTATTTATTTAGAGAAGTAATAGTGAAGTGTCTTTTGTTTGGCGAAGCTGCAACGTTTCCTCGCGACAATGTCACGCCACCGTCTCAGGAGCAGTAGGTCAGTTGGTGTCGCCTCAGGCTGTTGTTCCACGCAGCATATGGCCGCCTCGAGAGCAGCGTAGCCATCGGTGTGACTCGTCATCGGTGGAGCGTCTGCCTCGTCATCCTCGTCACTCTCACATTGTGATGGAACGTTAACCGTGTCAATTATAGAAGAGTCTGTCACTTCCAACTGTTCGTCCGAATTTAACCACTCGCCTACTTCCACCTCTTCTGCCTCTTCACACCCTGGCAATCTTCTGATTAAATTACACAATGGTTGATCGTCCTCATCTGCTAAACCTTCAGTTTATGTGTCGGGCATACTCTCCTGTAGAATTTTCCTCCATGGCTTAGAAATTGTGTCCGACTTTATTTCGCTCCAAGATTCGCTAATCCAGTACACGACGTCCTTCAAAGTCACTTTCTTCAAAGCTCCTACAGTGCTTCCGTTGTCTTAGGAATGCAGGATTGCCTGTAGCAATCGCCGTCGATACTTTTTTTTTTTTTTTTTTTGACATTCCACAACGCCCTGACCCATGGGCTGAATTCTTGAATGCTCTTGGCTTGGCAGACTTCCCAATCACAACTAGTTTTAGTTTGTGGTTTCCAGTTGCATTTGAAGCTGCCGTGACTGTGAGCCGCTCTTTGCTTTTTTTGGGTGGCGACATTTTAAAATTTAGCCCAGTTTCGTCATAGTTATATATTTGTTCATTAAACAAATTTTCGTCAGTTATGATTTTTTTTAAACTCGACGATAAATTTTGAAACGGCCTCAGCGTCACCAGAGAGTTTTTCTCCACATGCGTCGAGTTGACTCAATCCATACCTCTTCTTCCACTTGTCGAGCCAGCCCACACTAGCGGCGAAATTGTCATCTCCTTCCTGCAGCTGGTTTCTGAAAAACAAAGCTTTTTCTTGCAAGATTGGGCCAGAAATCGGAGCACCCTTCTGTCTCTGTTGGGTAAGCCACATGAACAATGCCTCACTTGTTTTTTCGAAGTCTGACTTCTTTATGCTTATTCGACTGAGAGATTCGTGTGAGCATTACCGTGAAGAAAACTGTTCCAATTTAAGTCGGTTTCTTCGCCAGTCACTAACAGTAACTCCACCGACACCATATTCGAGAGCAAGTTTTTTTATTGCTTCTCCTTTGTCAAGTCGTCTTAGTGCTTCTAATTTTAGATGCAAAGGCACAAATTTCTTCTTTTTTGTTACAGCACTCATCTTTGTAAGGTGTACAACGGAACACACAGTCAACAAACAAAACGACACACAACATTGTACAGTACAGGTACTGGGAACTACAGCAGCGTATGAACTCCCCACTTTTGATCGGTAGCAGCCGGCAGTAGTCGTGATATTTCGTGCCATACAGGCAACAGATGTTCGTGCAACAGGGCGGCGAGCTAATCGTCGGTGTTGATTGCATTCTTGTCTGCTTTGTCACTGAGCTGTACTCTCCCTATCTATCTTTTGCAATGATGTTTTCATTATTTATCACGTAGGTAAAAAAAAAAAAAAGTAGATCGTTGCAACCTTTTTTTTTTTTTTTTTTTTTTTTTTAAGAGGCTCGGATTATTGGAAACTCGAACTATCGAGACTCTACTGTATACCAATAGTCACGGATTTTGAGTTTCTGTAATGTTTAAGATGTCTCTATGATAAAATATATTAATTAAAAGAAAAGCTTAGACTTTCTTCTGTGCGACTTTCTAGAGTCTCATAAAAAAGACCAATAAAAGTAACAAAAGACATCTTTTAAATTTGCTAGGTAATAGCTTCGTCCAAGGTCAAAGGGATAAATCTGTTAATAGGCTCTTCTGTCCTTGGAGGTATGTTCCGCCTTAGCAACTAAATGAAAGGCTGTTTGTTTTTTCCTTATGCGTTTCGCTTCTTTTATTTATGAAGCATCCTCAGTGGCTTGTTTTATATATATACTAGTTACAGATATGTTTATACGGATTCTCATTTTTTATCTTGTTTTTCGGGTTAGGGGTGACATTTTGAGCGCAAGTTTAGTGAAGTTAAATTATCCTTTGGTGTTACTTACGATTTACAGTTGCTGGTCCATATGTGTGGTCCTGAAGACGTGTTTACTCGGTCCCCATAGTCCAGATGGCCGATTTCCGCCACATTTGTTACAACACTTCAGTTGCACTATTCATTGAGTGTTGAACGTATGTGTGTTTACAGTGCGTACGGTTTCCAAATGTTGCTTTGTATTTATGTTTCATCTTTTGTTTGTGTTGTTTGAGCGGTTTGATATTTCTTCATTTGTTGTGTTTATGCCCATGCATCTGTGGACATGTGCATGTTATTTTGTTATGTATGAATCTGTTATCTTTTGTGTGAGTGGGTTCTGTGTGTGTGTGTGTGTGTGTGTGTGTGTGTGTGTGTGTGTGTCTTTTGTTTATTATGTATGAATGTATTATAATTTATGTGAGTGTGTAACACCATAGCTCTAATGCTCTACTCATCTATTTTTGTCTCTGTTTTATTTAGTATTACACCGTTAAGAACTTGTAAATGTTTTTGATTGAATAGATAACACAAAATTGTATATTCTTTTCTTTGTTAAAACTTTGATGTCGTAGTTTGTTTCAATGCAAAGTAGTGTATCTGTAGTGTAAATACTTTGTCCCATTTGGAGGGAACAAAACTTACTGTATATAATTGTAATTCTGTGTGAATAATTTTTTGTAGACATGTTAATATGTGTAAAGGTTCTGTCTTATTTAATTTATTTGTTTGCTGTTATGTAAACTGCTGATCCTCACTTAGGGCTCTTAGTTATTCTGTATGTAAAAGGTGTAGGGATTCCCCTCGGGAACGGAACAGCGTAGCGCGCGCAAAATGTGGTTGGCCTAGGTGGAAAAGGTGGAACTGATAGTCAGTCGGAGGCGAGCTACGAGTCGGGGACGAGCCAGCAGTCTGAGATGAGCTACGAGTCCGTGCACTGCCGTGTAAAAGTTGCATAGTGCTGGTTTCGAGAGAGGCTTTTCTGTTATTTCCCAATGCCTCGGATGGATGGATAAATAGCTGGGCTATTCTGGAATTTGCATCTATCTTCGCCACCAAGAAACGACAGAGTCCAGCAATTCTGCCTGCAATTCCACCTACCAACATGCAGTGGCCACCACATTGCGCAATCATTGCAACGTAATATGATAAGGATGTACAGTGAAGGATCAGCTTAATGGATGTGTTATTATGCTGAAATATAAGGTAATGTGTATCTGACTTTATGTACCTACCTTGATTTTTCTCCCCATCATAACACCTCTCAGGGTCCTCTCCGTTTGAAGTAAAGTGATTACCGAGCATCCTTACTGAAAGTACGTTAAAATTCCAGTTTTCTAATTAATGCCTCTTGAACGTAGTAAAGTTAAAGTTAATGTGGCAAGAAAGTGAGTTAGAGTTAATGATGCTTGCTGAAAATAACATTCTTAGTAAAAATACTTATTAATGTTTTGCTGCCAACTTCAAATTAAAATTTCTCAAGACTGAGGCTTATAACGTTTTGCTTAGTAAATGATCACATTATTGTCTGTAATAAATCCTAAAAGGTGAGTCAGTTTCTTGCAATTTGGTCAGTATTGTGTTTCGCAGTAGTAAAAGTGAGAAAGCTGCTGTTGTGAAACTTTATATATTCATGTTTGCTAAGTGATTGTGTATCTTGTGCATTAGAAGTGCATGTTAATAGTAATATTATAAAGACCATTCACTTTATGTAAGCCCTGAAAGTGATAGTTTTTTTTTCTGTACGTGTTATAACTGTGCAAATAGTTTTTTTGTGCTGCCCCAGTCGTTAGCTTCTATCTTAAAACATAGGTGTGTCAGAATTCATTGCACTCGTGTGTGGCCAAGTTTAGGTTGTGTTTGTCTGTTATAGTTACTTATACCTATTTTCCTTACCGAGAATGTTAATCTTTCTCTTGCCTAGTTAGGCTGGCGGCCGTTTTCTTTATCCGTTGAACAGTGCAAATAGGCAAAATTACGTTTGGTACTGTTTTAAATATTTACGTAATTCTAATTTTCATTTCCGATAAGCCACTTCCGTTGGGTACAACACGGTCAATTTAACAAAATTCCTCTCAGAGGGTAACACTGCTCTGTTGATTTGCACTATAATTGCTTTTACAAAAAAGCTAAATGTCACAACCTGTTTCTAGCATTGAGGTTATGGTGCAGTAATAACAGCAGTTAGGAGTGTTATACGTGGCTTTTCCGTAACAGGACTAGTTTGTTCTGTTAGGGCATACTACCTAATAAACCAAATTTGGTATTTCATAGAATAAGCTACGTAAATACTCTGCTGCAGTAGTGTTATAAGTGGATGTGTGCGTTTGCGTGTAAAAAATTCATTCACACATAGAATAACAAGTGACGTACAAAACACACACTCACCCCCCCGCCCCCCCCCCCCCCACACACACAACGACAACAACAACAAATGATCAAATATCAAACCACACACTCAACACAAACAAAAGACGGAACAAACAACGACAGATGGCAACATAACGCACTGTAAAAAATGGCTCTGAGCACTATACGACTTCTGAGGCCATCAGTCGCATAGAACTTAGAACTAATTAAACCTAACTAACCTAAGGACATCACACACATCCATGCCCAGACTGTAGCGCCTAGAACCGCACGGCCAGTCAGGCCGGCTAACGCACTGTAAATACACACACGCTCGACCCACAATGGAAAGTGCAACTGAAATGCTGTAATAAATGTAGGGTAATGATGTGCGCTTCTATGCAGTTCGAACAAATTTGCCGGCACGGAGCACAGGGAGACGATGCAAACAATGCTCCACACGGAACCTAGGGATACGGACTAATTATATATGTAGCTACTGCAATGCGCCATTATGTATTCAGCCTTATTTTGAAAAATTTCATGATGATTTTAAGCTATGAATAACTAAATTCGTTTCTCATACTAATGGTATTTTCTTTCTTCTTTTTACAGGTTTTAATTCCTAGCAAAAGAAAATTAAGAGGGACATATATGTCCCACTGGACTCGAGGAGGAATAAATTTATGGAACCATTATTCTTCATCGAGTCCAGTGGGGCAGACACGTCCCACTTAAAAAATTATTAAACTCCTCATATAAACAACAACCGAAAATTTAGAAAAATGACCTGACTCAGTATCTATTGCAAAAACAGGAAACAAAATTTTTGATTGATTTGCGTAATTTTAATTAATGCGGTCACGAGATGGTTTACGCAAGTCTCATTGCTACCATGCGCCATATCACGGATTGCGCGGCCCCTTCCGCCAGAGGTTCGAGTCCTCCCTCGGGCATGGGTGTGTGTGTTGTTCTTGGGCTGAATTAGTATAATTAGTGTGTAAGTCTAGGGACCGATGACCTCAGCAGTTTCGTCCCTTAGGAATTGACACACACTTCAAAATTTTTTGCTACCAAATGAGAATGAGAAAATCACGTTTTTGTACCGAAGAGCTGGGTTACGGAATATCACTGACAACAGCGCAGCGCTTCCACATGAAGGAGTCTACTTGCTGGGTCCTCCTGTCAACGCACTCCTCGCCGGCGACCCGTGGGACTGGGGACTGGGTTGTGGAGCCGTCGCTGAGGGTCGTGAGCGATGAGGCCGCAGAACCCTGGCAGCTTTGTGGGCTCCATCAACGTATTCTAATGTATTCATACGGCGCGCCATTTCTCCGGCCACGAAAACCACGGTGTTCACCCCTGATGCCGCAGCGGAGGTGGAAAGAGGGCGAAAACAGTACAGTGGGGCGAGGGGGCGAAGGGCGCTGGTGCCGCGGGGGTTGTCGTGCGGCACGGTAGGTGCCAGAAGGAAGAGTCCTTATGCCGGTTTTGTGTGTAGTGCCGCCATCTATAACATTCCAGACAGTGTTATAACTCCCTTTCTGATTTTATGTTCACGTCACTCTCATGGATCGAAAACTACACTCAAATCATTTTGATCATCACCAGCAGCAGCAGCATCAGCATCATTATCATTCGTATGGCGCACAATGCAGTACATTTATAATATGTAATGAATGTCATTGAGTAAAACAAAAATGACTGAATATTCATATCTAGGTTTCTAATCCATTCCACCCTGTGGCACTGGCATTAATAACATCAATCCACATGCTCTTATAGCACCATAGGGCGCACTCCTCTTTCATATCTACGAGGGCCGTTCAGAAAGTAACCTCCGGTTGATTTAAAAAAATACACCAAGTTAAATAAAAATATTTTAATATATACATCTTACAACTACATCTTTGCACTATTTTTCTACATAGTCTCCATAGCGATTGAGGCACTTATCGTATCTCTTCACAAGCTTTGAAATTCCTTCTGCGTAAAAATCACCCGCTTGTGCCTGGAGCCAGCCTGTGACCGCATCTTTGAGCTCTTCGTCGTCATCAAACCGCTGTGACCCGAGCCATTTCTTCAAATGCATGAAGACGTGATAATCACTTGGCGCCAGGTCTGGGCTGTAAGGTGGATGGTTGATAACGTCCCACTTGAAGGACTCAAGAAGTGCCGTTGTTCTGCGAGCAGAGTGAGGACGGGTGTTATCGTGCAAAAAAACGATACCGGAAGTCAGCATACCACGGCGTTTGTTCTGTATAGCCCGTCGTAACTTTTTTATTGTTTCACAGTACACGTCTTGATTAATGGTCGTACCACGTTCCATGAATTTAACCAACAACACCCCTTTGGCATCCCAAAACACCGTTGCCATCAGTTTTCTGGCAGAAAAATCTTGCGAGGCTTTACTTGGTTTGGTAGGCGAATTTGAATGTGCCCACATCTTTGATTGTTCTTTTGTCTCAGGGTTCACGTACTTAATCCAGGTTTCGTCACTGGTCACGATTCTGTTTAACAATGGTTCTTCTTCGTCCTCATAACGTGACAGAAAGTCTAATGCAGAGGCCATTCTTTGAGTTTTGTGGTGGTCGATAAGAATTTTGGGCACCCATCGTGCACAGAACTTACGGTAACCCAATCTTGCTGTCACTATCTCGTACAAGAGAGTCTTAGAAATCTGTGGAAAACCAGTAGACAACTCCGACATTGAGAAACGTCGATTTTCACGAACTTTTGCATCAACTGTCTGAACGAGTTCGTCAGTCACCAATGATGGTCTACCACTCCTCTCTTCATCATGAACGTTTTCTCGTCCACTTTTAAATAAACGTACCCATTCACGGACAACTCCTTCACTCATAACTCTTGGTCCGTACACGGCACAAAGCTCACGATGAATAGCTGCTGCAGAATATCCTTTGGCTGTAAGAAACCTTATGACAGCACGCACTTCACATTTGGCGGGGTTTTCTATTGCAGCACACATTTCAAACTGCCACAAAAACTAAACTAGCGCAGGTACGACGTTCACTCGACCACGGCTTGATGCCGACTGACCTGTTGAGTGCGTGAACGCACAGATGGCGTCGCTACTCCCCCCACAACCCGCACTGTGACCAATCGGAGGTTACTTTCTGAACCGCCCTCGTATATATATATATATATATATATATATATATATATATATATATATATATATATATATATATATGAAACGCTTACTTTCCATGTTAGAGATCATTTTATTACTTCTCTTCAAATCACTTCAATCATGGAATGGAAACACACAGCAACAGAACGTACCAGCGTGACTTCAAACACTTTGTTACAGGAAATGTTCAAAATGTCCTCTGTTAGCGAGGATACATGCATCCACCCTCCGTCGCATGGAATCCCTGATGTGCTGATGCAGCCCTGGAGACTGGCGTATTGTATCACAGCCGTCCACAATACGAGCACGAAGAGTCTCTACATTTGGTACCGGGGTTGCGTAGACAAGAGCTTTCAAATGCCCCCATAAATGAAAGTCAAGAGGGTTGAGGTCAGGAGAGCGTGGAGGCCACGGAATTGGTCCGCCTCTACCAATCCATCGGTCACCGAATCTGTTGTTGAGAAGCGTGCGAACACTTCGACTGAAATGTGCAGGAGCTCCATTGTGCATGAACCACATGTTGTGTCGTACTTGTAAAGGCACATGTTCTAGCAGCACAGATAGAGTATCCCGTATGAAATCATGATAACGTGCTCCAGTGAGTGTAGGTGGAAGAACATACTAACGAAACTAAAATGAGCTCTAACATGGAAATTAAGCGTTTCCGGACACATGTCCACATAACATCTTTTCTTTATTTGTGTGTGAGGAATGTTTCCTGAAAGTTTGGCCGTACCTTTTTGTAACACCCTGTATAAAAGAAAGTCGTGTTAGTTACACTATTTATAACTCAAGAACGGCTGGACCGATTTGGCTGAAAATTGCTGGAGAGGTAGCTTAGAACCACGAGACGTACAATGGGTACTTTTTATCCCGTTTGATTGCTATAAAACGTGGTATAACAAAAACGCATCTGGCATGGAATAACAAAACGCAAATGTCAGCTAAACGTCACTATAAAATGTGGTATAACAAAAACGCATCTGACATGGAATAACAAAACGGAAATGACAGCTAAACGTCTATGGTTAAGTATCAGTATACATCATTAATTAAAAATTTAAAGAAATAATTTGTATTTTCCTTGAATCATCATTAACAATGCCGCGACTAAGACGATCGAATATTTCTCGACAAAGCCGTAATGCAAGAAGGATACAAAACATTGCGAATGAAAGGACTGAAGACGAACAACAAACTGCCCGTGAGGAGCGCCGCGTTAGTACGGGTCGACTTCGTGCTTCTCAATCACAAGAGTAAAGTGACGCAGCCCGTGAAACGGCTCGGTTGGCAATGCGAAATCGTCGAGCGAACAACAGAGATCAACATGTAGATAATTTTCGACGCACAAGAAGAGATTTATCACGTGATGATTTGAATCGAGCAGCGTTTAGACACGATTGCAGCACTGATTACTGCTTGCGTCCCTGCGTTTGCATTGGGCCGATGGACGTTGTTTGCGAGTATTGTGGTGCATGTGGCATGTTCACGGATCGGAAGACCATCTGCGTTGTTTGTTCTTCCGCCTGATAATAAAACCAAAAATGTCGTGTATCATAAGGTACTTAATTGAAGAGTGGTAGCTATGCACCAAGAAACATAAAGAATAAAGAATCATTAAAATACTTAATTTTTTTATTTGTATTTCCTAATAAAAAATTGAACTTAACATCCAAAATCTGATTATTTATTGGCTGTAAGGGGGAACAGAGTTCGCCGGGTCAGCTAGTGTCTGACAGATCGTTTCAAGTGCACTATAGTCAGATATCGGAGACTCCATAATACCCCATTTATAGAGGGAGTAGAGAACCAGCCGCATTCATTGCGGATTCTATTTAAGTGCCGGCCGAAGTGGCCGTGCGGTTAAAGGCGCTGCATTCTGGAACCGCAAGACCGCTACGGTCGCAGGTTCGAATCCTGCCTCGGGCATGGCTGTTTGTGATGTCCTTAGGTTAGTTAGGTTTAACTAGTTCTAAGTTCTAGGGGACGAATGACCTCAGAAGTTGAGTCCCATAGTGCTCAGAGCCATTTTTTTCTATTTAAGTTGACCCACAGTTTTCTCTCAAGTTCGACACCTCCAGTATTACATTTGTACGTATTTGTATAACCATTCCCCTTCTTGGTGATTTCCGATGTGTTTGCAGTTATTTTGCCAGAGATCTCCTACTTTGGTGTCACTTGCAGCTAGCTGTTCAGCCTACAGTAGTGGCTGGTGTCTCGAACGAAGCCTACTTCTTCGTAAGACACGTATATCGTAATAAATGGGTATAGTTCCTTAGTCTGTGTATCGTGGTAATCTCTAAACAGGAGCTCAGTTCTGCGAATCTGTGGTGGGTAGGTATTCTGAAAATCAGCTATTATTACTACATAGGGGGGTGGCAAGCCCTGAGTACATTATTTTCTGAAAATCTTGTGAAATGATGTAAAGTGTGATTATGACCGCTAATCCTTGTCATGTGTTGACCGACCTTCCTCAGAGACAGGCCGTAGAATGGTATTTTAATTTTTCAGGGAAAATGCCATGAATTAATTAAGTACACTGCTCGCTACTAAACTTACAACACCATCAAGACGTCATGCAACGAATATCGAACTGGTATCAAGCGTACTACATACTTGCATACGCAAATGAACAGCTTGTCAGCACAATCATACAAAGTGAAATTTACACAGCGGGTCCCTCATTTACAAATAGCTTTCGACTGTCGGTTGTTCGTGAGAAGATCCAGTTATTCCTGTACCAGCAAGTGTCGGCGTTCGACAGCGTCGTCGGTCGTCGTCTATGGAGACTGCAGGCTTGTCATCCTGCGATATCGCTGCTCACGTTAGTTGGAACCACACGACTATCATTCGGATACGGAATCAGTGGGTTCAAAAGGCCAAAAACGTGATTCATGATATCAACAGCCACATCCGAGTAGCACCTGAGTGGACACACTCAGTGTGGGCTCGGCCAACGTAATCCGATTCTGCAAACGTAATTGTTTTCAGAAAGTATCTGCACACACTGCGCAGTGACGTTTGGAGTGCCACAGACAGTTTGCACGTCGGACGTTGGTGAGGCTCCGTTGAGGCGTCAGAACTGGTGCGCCCAACGACGAGAGAGGACAAAAGAGTGGCGTCCATTATCGTCTTCATTGTCGCCATACGTGCCGAGAATCTAGCGTGATGGTTTGGTGTACCATGAGGAATAAAACACGACCGCCTGTGGTTCCTGTGGTGCAATGTATTCATGAAACATGGTGTGACCGGCCGTCATACATAAAATAGGTTTGAACGTTGTTACAGAAACTGTGAAAAAAAACACGCCACATTTAAAAGAATACATATTTCCCAGATTGGTGGTATTCTACTGAAGCTCGATTCATAGTACAAACTTCAGTGTGAGATTGCTTCCACAACGCAGCCCTATGCCGAAATCTGGTAGAAAATCTAAAGAGATTCAGGTCCTATGCAAAGTACACCAGCGGCAAGACACAATCAATACTTTCACTGCGCGATTCCAACGGTGATATTAGAGAAGAGCCGGCCGAAGTGGCCGTGCGGTTAAAGGCGCTGCAGCCTGGAACCGCAAGACCGCTACGGTCGCAGGTTCGAATCCTGCCTCGGGCATGGATGTTTGTGATGTCCTTAGGTTAGTCAGGTTTAACTAGTTCTAAGTTCTAGGGGACTAATGACCTCAGCAGTTGAGTCCCATAGTGCTCAGAGCCATTTGAACCATTAGAGAAGATAGTGCTGCCAAAGTGGAATAACTAAACACAGTTTTCTGAAATTCCTTCACGAATGAAGGGAAAGTAAATATTCCAGAATTCGAATCAAGAACAGCTGCCAACATAATTTGTAGTAGATATCCTCGGTGTAGGGAAGCAGTTTAAAGTTTAACTTAATACATGCAAGTCTTCCGTTCCAGATTGTATACTATATGGATTGCTACAATAGTTATATTCTTAGCTATCGTGTAAAAGCCCCGCTTGACGGAAGATCTGTACCGAAAGACAGTAAAGTTGCACATGTCACAAAAATACTCAAGAAAGCCAAACCGATGAGTTGCACAGCCGTATCACTGGCGTTGACTTGCTGTAGGACTTTGGAACAAATACCGTGATCAAACATTATGGATTACCACGAGGGGCACGGTCTAATGACACATAGTCAGCACGGATTCAGAAATTATCGTACTGGTCAAATCCATAATGACATAGTGAATACAATCAACAGGGGATCTCAAATTGATTCCATATTTCTAGATTTCCAGAAGACTTTTGACGCCTCTCCTCACAAGAGACTTCTAATCAAACCACGTGCTTATGGAGTACTATCACAGTTGTGCGACTGTGTTCGTGAATTCCTGTCAGAGAGGTCGTGGTTCGTACTAACTGACGGAAATTCACCGAGCAAAACAGAAGCGGTTTCTGGCGTTCCCCAAGGAAGTGTTCTAATCTAATCTACATAAACGATTTAAGAGACAATCCGAGCTGTCCTCTTAGATTGTTTGCAGGTAATACTATCATTTACCGTCTAATAAAGTAATCAGAATATCAAAAACAATTGAAAAGTCGTTTGGTCAGAGCAGCTGTGTCGCTGGAAGAACTGCCTCTTATTGCCATCGCTGCTGGACAGCGAGGAGAGGGGAGTTCTGTGGTTAGGGTCGTAGAGACTCGTGGCAATGTAAACGTAAAGTTAAGTGCATCCGTATTTAACTAAAATTATTTGTGTTTGAATACTGTGAAACGGAGGAGAAGGATTTGATTAGTGAATTAGAATGAAAAGAATGTGAAATGGAATGAGGGTAATATCTTATTTATTGACACCGCAGTCGCAAAGTAGTGAGTGAGACATCCATATGAGAGAACTTCAAATTTTTAATTTAAGGTTAAATAATCTGCACTGTGAGCTATTTTTCATGTTTATTAATGATTTGTCTAATGTTTGTGAGAGTAAGAATTTAGTATAAATGTTGCCCTTTGTCATCTACATCTACATCCATACTCCGCAAGCCACCTGACGGTGTGTGGCGGAGGGTACCTTGAGTACCTCTATCGATTCTCCCTTCTATTCCAGTCGCGTATTGTTCGTAGAAAGAAAGATTGTCGGTATGCCTCTGTGTGGGCTCTAATGTCTCTGATTTTATCCTCACGGTCTCTTCGCGAGATATACGTAGGTGGGAGCAATATACTGCTTGACTCCTCGGTGAAGGTATGTGCTCGAAACTTCAACAAAAGCCCGTACCGAGCTACTGAGCGTCTCTCCTGCAGAGTCTTCCACTGGAGTTTATCTATCATCTCCGTAACGCTTTCGCGATTACTAAATGATCCTGTAACGAAGCGCGCTGCTCTCCGTTGGATCTTCTCTATCTCTTCTATCAACCCTATCTGGTATGATTCCCACACTGGTGAGCAATATTCAAGCAGTGGGCAAACAACTGTATTCTAACCTACTTCCTTTGTTTTCGGATTGCATTTCCTTAGGATTTTTCCAATGAATCTCAGTCTGGCATCTGCTTTACCGGCGATTAATTTTATACGACCATTCCATTTTAAATCGGTCCTAATGCCTACTCACAGATAATTTATGGAATTAACTGCTTCCAGTTGCTGACCTACTATATTGTAGTTAAATAATAAAGGATCTTTCTTTCTATATATTCGCAGCGCATTACACTTGTCTACATCAATGTTAATGGGTGCTGTAACATGAATTTTGTGCAAGTAATAACATGTCAGATATTTTAAAAACAATTTGTTAGAATAATATTACACCTAAGAGCATTGTCCACATCTTCGATCCAAGTCATCTTTATTTAAAGGAGTGTCTCAGTCAATGATGTGTATAAAATTGCGCTAAGCTTTCAGCAACTGCAGTTAGAAATTTGCAGCTGGTTCACAGAGAGCAGCAAGCACCGCGTTTCCAAGCAGTTACATTACGAGATAAGATACTTTCATTTCAGGATCATCGTTATTACGCGGAGCATTAATCCACAGGGACTATTTTGTTTACTTTAAGAATGGTTCAAATGGCTCTGAGCACTATGCGACTTAACTTCTCAGGTCATCAGTCCCCTAGAACTTAGAACTAATGAAACCTAACTAACCTAAGGACATCACACCCATCCATGCCCGAGGCAGGATTCGAAACCGCGACCGTAGCGGTCGCGCGGCTCCAGACTGTAGCGCCTAGAACCGCTCGGCCACACCGGCCGGCCTGAACAGTAAAGTTCAGGATTTAATCACTTTGCACATTTCTTTAGAAAGGTTGTAAAACACGGCCAAATTCATTTTGTATTCTAGCAGGCAGATGTATTTAGTTTCTTTCGCAATTGGAAATGCACAAAGTCACTAAAAGCTAAAATACAGCGAAGCTACAACGAACCAACGAAGTCACAAGAAAACAAAAAAAATTTAACGGAAACTTTCACAATAAGTCTCAAAAATATAAAGACCGTCTGTTTAACTAAACACCTAGGAGTGACAACTACGAACAACTTAAATAGAAAAGATAGTACACATAATTTTGTGGGGAAGGCAACTCAAATACTGGATTTTACTGGCGGAACACTGAGAATATGCGCCAGGTCTACTGAAGAGACTGCCTACACTACGCTATTCCGTCCTCTGTTACAGTATTGCTGTGTGTTATGGGATCCTTAACCGATACGATTGACGACGGACTTTGATGAAGTGCAACAAAGGACAGCTCATTTTGTCCTTTCGCGAAATAGTGGAGAGAGTTTCATGGATATGATATACGAGTTGGGGTGCCAGTCATTAAAACAAAGACGTTTTTCTTGACAATAGATCTTGTCACGAAATTTCAATCACCAACTCTCTCCTTTCTATGCGAAAATATTTTATTGGCGTTATCGTAAATGGAGAGTAACAATCATTACAATAAAATACACCCATCTTCACAAAAAACAGAACACCTTGAACAACTAGCGATAGGATGTTAATGTTGACAGGACATGTGCATTAGTATGTTCTGCAGAAATGATTGTCATTTCTGTCATCTCGGTCAGCATGTGTCCTGTTCCTTAGTAGGCACAGGATGCAACACAGGCCCTGATAACTTCTTCCCAGCGTGATGGCATCGACGCGTAAAAGGTGCGAATATATAGGTTGTATAACCATCCACGCTGCATTCACCTGGCTGCAAAGTTCATCTGTGGTGGTTGGCATTGTGTCACAGCACTGCAGCTGTCGCTTCACCATACCCCACATTTTCGATTGCCGACAAGTCTGGTGATCTGGCGGGCCAGGGCAAAAGGCTGTCATCCTGTGACAACAAGACGGCACATATTTGTGCAACAACTTGTGGTAGCGCATTGTCTTGCTGAAAAATGGCGTCTGGGGTGTTGTGCACAAAGGGTATGGCTACGGGTTGCAGGATGTCGTTCATGTGGGTCACGCTGGTCGCAGGGTCCTTGACACGCACCACCTGTGATTTGTGGTTGTGCCCAATAGCACTCCACACCGTAAGACCTGAGTTGGCGCTGTACGCCTTGCGCAAATGCATTCAGTATGGTGGTGCTCCCCCTGTCTGTGGCGAACCAAAACGTGGCCATCATTTTCAAACAAGCAGAACCTGGGTTCGTCCGAAAACACTATCTGATGCCGTTCCTGTTCCCAGTAACGTCGTTCCATACACCAATGCCGCCTAGCATGTTTCTGCACATTCTTCAATGGCAGGCGAGAAGTGGACAACGCGATCGTAGCCCATGCCGCAATAAACGGCGACGGTCCGTCACAACTGTGATACACTGTTCCACTGTTGCGCCAGAGCCGATCAGGACGCAGTTGTGTCCTGCAATGCCATTCGGCTGAGGTGTCGATCTTCTCGGAGGAGGGGGAATTTGGTGGGCAGGAATCTGCCTGATGGATGAGAGACATTCTCTCATGCCAATAAAGCGCCCTTTCTCAAACTCACTGATTTGACAGTAAGCTTCGGGCACGCGTCTTTGAGTCACCTGCATGTCTGCTCAAGTCGCTCTGATGCATTACCTTCGGTTCATAGCGACAACGAGGGCCACAGGCGCATTTTACCCCTAGCTGGTGTTGCCCCGTGATATCGACGATCACCTTGAACCCACTGGCCGACGTGGTTCAAATGCTAATATTTTTTCCCATTCTAACGTACATGTCTCGTGAATTAGAACGTCCTATCTCGAGTCGTTCAAAGTGTTCTGTTTCTTCTGAATATGTATGTACAAGAAATCAGAGCATGTACGGAAAGATTTAAGTGTTCGTTTTTCCCACACGCGGTTCGAAAGCGGAACGGTAGGAAAACAGTCTGAAGTTTATGAATGCTCTAGTAGGCACTTAAGTGTTAATTACGGAGTAGTGATGTACAGGGTGTTTCAAAAATGACCGGTATATTTGAAACGGCAATAAAAACTAAACGAGCAGCGATAGAAATACACCGTTTGTTGCAATATGCTTGGGACAACAGTACATTTTCAGGCGGACAAACTTTCGAAATTACAGTAGTTACAATTTTCCACAACAGATGGCGCTGCAAGTGATGTGAAAGATATAGAAGACAACGCAGTCTGTGGGTGCGCCATTCTGTACGTCGTCTTTCTGCTGTAAGCGTGTGCTGTTCACATCGTGCAAGTGTGCTGTAGACAACATGGTTTATTCCTTAGAACAGAGGATTTTTCTGGTGTTGGAATTCCACCGCCTAGAACACAGTGTTGTTGCAACAAGACGAAGTTTTCAACGGAGGTTTAATGTAACCAAAGGACCGAAAAGCGATACAATAAAGGATCTGTTCGAAACATTTCAACGGACTGGGAACGTGACGGATGAACGTGCTGGAAAGGTAGGGCGACCGCGTACGGCAACCACAGAGGGCAACGCGCAGCTAGTGCAGCAGGTGATCCAACAGCGGCCTCGGGTTTCCGTTCGCCGTGTTGCAGCTGCGGTCCAAATGACGCCAACGTCCACGTATCGTCTCATGCGCCAGAGTTTACACCTCTATCCATACAAAATTCAAACGCGGCAACCCCTCAGCGCCGCTACCATTGCTGCACGAGAGACATTCGCTAACGATATAGTGCACAGGATTGATGACGGCGATATGCATGTGGGCAGCATTTGGTTTACTGACGACGCTTATTTTTACCTGGACAGCCTCGTCAATAAACAGAACTGGCGCATATGGGGAACCGAAAAGCCCCATGTTGCAGTCTAATCGTCCCTGCATCCTCAAAAAGTACTGGTCTGGGCCGCCATGTCTTCCAAAGGAATCATTGGCCCATTTTTGAGATCCGAAACGATTACTGCATCACGCTATCTGGACATTCTTCGTGAATTTGTGGCGGTACAAACTGACTTAGACGACACTGCGAACACCTCGTGGTTTATGCAAGATGGTGCCCGGCCACATCGCACGGCCGACGTCTTTAATTTCCTGAATGAATATTTCGATGATCGTGTGATTGCTTTGGGCTATCCGAAACATACAGGAGGCGGCGTGGATTGGCCTCCCTATTCGCCAGACATGAACCCCTATGACTTCTTTCTGTGGGGACACTTGAAAGACCAGGTGTACCGCCAGAATCCAGAAACAATTGAACAGCTGCATGTGAAGCCATTCCGCCAGACACGTTGTCAAAGGTTTCGGGTAATTTCATTCAGAGACTACGCCATATTATTGCTACGCATGGTGGATATGTGGAAAATATCGTACTATAGAGTTTCCCAGACCGCAGCGCCATCTGTTGTTGAAAATTGTAACTACTGTAATTTCGAAAGTTTGTTTGTCTGAAAATGTACTGTTGTCCCAAGCATATTGCAACAAACGGTGTATTTCTATCGCTGCTCGTTTAGTTTTTATTGCCGTTTCAAATATACCGGTCATTTTTGAAACACCCTGTAGATGTAAATAACTCAGACAACAGTCGATATGCTTCTGCCGTATATTAAGGCCGTATGCTGTATTCTCTCTTCAATGTACCCGCGACGATATCTTTCTGCAAGTTTATGCTGGATCATACGTGGCCAGCCTTGTCCAGACCTACCTCTACAGAGAGTGTTTGACTTTAGCCCTGGCTGGCACACCCACGTTATCTCTCACCCAGAGAAAATATCAGGTCATGGTTTGACGAGAGACGGGGACACGTCATTCGCCAGTCAGAAGAAATCTGGTATATATTTGTAGCAGGATGGAATAACTTAACTGTATCTGTCACGTGAGCTCAGTTCGACTCAGAATGGAGGAACTGGTGCCGCGGTTGGTGCCAGTTCTGTGTACTAAAGTTGGCATCTTACGTGCTTCGAAATTACCTATCAGTGGTTCCATTTATTATTACTACCATACCGTGTGCGCACCCTAAGTTCTCTATATACTATCCTAAATAGTGTTTCAATTTTAATACGCATCAGAGCACATACTGTTGTGCACAATAACAGAAGCAAGATCCGTATAGAAAGGAATGATAGGTAGTGCTCAAAGTTCCGTCGACATTGGAGTCGCTAGAGACGAAGAGCTGACCAGTAGTTGCGCGAATACAGACATGGGAACCGTTAATTACACTCTCCAGTTACATTAATGTGACGATCACTCAAATTTCAAAATAACAACTTATTGCAGCGTGGACCGCTGCCAAACGTGCATGGAGAGGGTCAGGGCGGTTCTGAAAGGCACCGACAGTGACGTGGAGCCATATCGATTCGATTGTCGTGGGCAGTTAGCCTAAGTTTTTCGGTTCAAGATCGATGACGCGAATAGCCCGATGGAGGTCGTCTCACAGATTCTCGATTGGATTTAAAACAAGGGTGTTTTGTGGCAAGTTGAGTACAGTAAACTTATCATGGTGCTCTTCGAACCACGCACGTACACTGCCAGCTGTGTGACACGCATTTTGCTGCTGATAGATGCCATTGCTTCGAGGAAAAGCAAACTGCAAATAGGTGTGGACATGGTCCCCAAGGATAGATGGATACCTGTGTTGATACACTGTGCTTCCAGAATGACAAGATTATCCAGGGAATGTCCGACCATAACGCTCCCTGGTTTGTTGCAGGATGTTCGCTTTCAGACGTTGCACGCCGTACACTACAAAGCCGTATGTCCGATGCAGCACAGAACGTGATTTATTCGAAAAGGCCGCCTGTCGACAATGGACATTCAGCTCCGACACTGGTTTGAAAAATCGAGCCTTCGCCGCAGATAAAGAGCAGTCAGCACGGGTGCACGAACTAGGCAGCTGCTGCAGGCGCCAATACGAACCAACGTAAGCTGAGCAGACGCCAGTGGTAGCCACTTGTTCATCTGATCGATTAGTTGTCCAACAGTTGCACGTCCGTTCACTCGTACACATTTCAGCAATCGTCGCTCATTCCTGCACGTTGTAACCTCCCCCCCCCCCCTCACATATCGACCTTAATGACAGTGAAAAATTAAACCGCGTGCACCTAATGGAAATTTGGGAAAAGCAATCGTCACCGAAGTAAATTTGTCGGTAAAGAGGCAGGAAAGGGCTACATCTAAATGAAAGGAAAAATGCAAATGAAACTGGTGGAAATTAATTTTGAGAAAAGGGTAAAATTAATAAAGAAAGTAAATGTGCGGTCGTTACGTTAATAATTAATTGACGTTAATTAGATATTGGAGACTTGGGGAAAATTACGGTCGCCAGTCCTTTGGACAACTACTATAACAACTGAAAATGAAAGATTAATGCACATATACTTAGCACTAAAAGCGTGGCAACTGAAGGTTGGCACGTGTTGTGTGAAAACTGCATGTTTAACAGAAGTAATAAATTTCGCTACACTCTGACTTAATTTAGCAAAAGAATTAATAAAACCGGAAAATTGAAAGTTAATTTAGTGACTGAAATTAATAGTGAGCTTTGTTTCTGAAGCACTACGAAATTCAGTAAAATAAGGTTAGTCTTGGATACCTCAACAATCATTTCAAAAGCTACTTGAAGCTACGCAATTTAGAAATAAGAGATTCAACTCTGAACTTTCATTAAATGATTCTGAACAATTAACAATATTAAATTTAGTATGTACCAAGCTGAGCTGCAGTCACAGGTAAGCTAAAATATGGTAACAAAACTCACACTCTTAATTTGTGCTTGTGTAATCTGAATACTGTAGCCAGTTATGAATACCTTAACTGAACTTTGAAATTAAAGCAGTGAAATCGAATGATATTACTTTAATGCTGGCGTTTGAATTTCAACGACACTCGAGTTCAGTTCGGAAAAGGAAGGGACCCTGCTTGGTAATGCAATTGGGACAAAGAGCAACAAAGGTTCAAGCTAAGTTACTGTATTTTAGTTATGCTAATGGAACAGTTTGAAAAGCTCAGGTCTGCCATACAGTTCTATAACTTTACGTGCTTCCAGCCTTCCTTGTTGGTTGATTGAAGGTGTGAAGTCGTCGATCGAGGAGGTGGCGACAGTCACTCATTGTCGGCCGTCACTGTTGCAGAAGCTGGATGTTGGCGGGCCTTCTTCTCGACACGGTCACCAGGCGAAACGGGCTCTGTATGTGCGCCGGTTAATGCTTCCCGTCCGCGACACCGTGTCAGAAACTATCATAGCAAGTCGAGCGCAATTACATGCTGCCCAACCCCGAAAGCGCGGCAACTCGCGGGAGCGACACACAACACACCTGCTCCACCGCCGTACTCCAGCCAGACTCTCTCTGCTCTCGCTCCGTGCGGCCGAGTCAACACTACCAAAGGTGCTAAACGCTTTGGTTCTCCACACGACCTATCGATGTAATCGTTCGATAGAATAGTTTTCCCTAGGCCAGACCCAGCGTAAAAATGCAAATAATATTTACGAAACAAACCAATTATACATCGACATAAATGCATAAATATATATATACAAATAGTAAAAGAATTACCATATATAAAGACACAGAAATGTCATATCTTCAGGTAACAAAATAAGGAAAAAAATTTATAGTACAATAGATGGAAATAGGAGTATATGCATTTCCGCCGTTACATCGTGATACTCCACAGTTGCCTGCACCGCTTTTGGATAACGCCATCTTGCCAAGCGCGGTATGCTTTAACCAAGCCGGCACTCGAAAAGTTTACAAACTAAGCCGTTTCAGAAATGCTTCTACCCTTGTTCCGAAAGCCAATCATCACACCCTTTTGGACGTCTGATAAATTGCTACGTTTCCGCATTACCACAATGACTGCGCTGTTTTCCGCGTCCCGTCTATAAGCTCTATAATATCCTTGACTGCTGTTGCTACCACTTGCTGCTCGTAAGTGGTCGTTGCACGTTGATTTCGAGTATAGGTGGTGGTCACGTTAATGCGATTAGAACGTGAACAACGCAATGTTATGAATTATGGATGAAGGATTTGAGCCAAAGCCACTTGACGAAAGCCAGTCTCTAGTGTGCGAGTGCAGAATCAGATCAGTGTGTTCCGTTAATGTCTATAGCAAGAGCTCACAATATTCACCTGCGTACAATGGTCACAAACAAAATGGTCTCATTTAAATATGGCCGAAAGAGTCAGCCTACAGGCATTGTGAAACGAACCCTGTCGTCTAGGGCAGAAAGGGCGCAGATTCACCACGAGATGGGGAAACTCACAGGCGTCTATTGTCTATTGAGGCCTAAGCGCTGTAGTGTTCGAGTGAGACAGAAAAGAACCTACACCATAGGGAAACGCAGTAGAAGGCTTTTGTGGCCAAAGAGATGTAACAATGTTAAATATGGCGGAAATAAAATCGGCCATAAAGGGAAACATTTATGGAAACTATTTAATTCCGTACTAATGCAGGGAATGAAGCCACAATAGTTCTAATCTACTAGCCTTCATAAATGTTCATGTTGATCTCAATAAAACTTGAATATTGATCATATCTATAATAGTTTAGGATTTACTGTTAAAGTGATATTAACAAGTTTTGTAACAAAGACCTGAATGCTAAAATCTGAACGCTTTAGTCGGTCTTAACGATCGACATTTCATATAGAAGCGCATCGTTAGAATGACAAATGTTGTAAACATCAACTCTGTAGCTTATTTGTTTAAAAGATGTAGTACATTTAAATTATCAGTATTTTCCGTGAAGCATCTCATCATTTCCTCCACACAAAACATACTGAGCGATGACATCATGACACCATATTGAACCATTAGCTAATAGAATATTTGTTGTAAAGTTAAGTGCATGATAGTTACTTTTGTTCTTTATTTATTAATCAGAAAGCACATTGGTGCAAGGCTACTAGCAGTGATATTGCAAGTTAAGAAGGAAATTGTATTGGTTTTACGTAAAAGATAACGTTTATTATGTAATGGATATTATTGTTACTGTATTTAGAACGTGAAAGTGGTCAAGCTCTGATTATTTAAATATGCTAAAATGTGAAATAATGTAGAATAAGCTGTAGCCAGTCAGATGGACGGCTTCAGGAGAGGGAACTGCCCTAGTCAGTTGAGCGAGGATATTCGGCACGCGGGAAACGCGGCCAGGGACGGGCAGAGGGACAGTGCTGGTGCAGACGCGAAAGCGGACGGTCGGTCTTCAGGCAGCTGGGAAGTGAAACGACTCAGAAAATTTCGCGTTGTGTGGTATCGCGGGACTTAGTCTCTGAGCGGTGAGCAGCCGCGCGCCTGGTGTGAACTCTAACTTTCCGCGTAGATAACTTGTATTTCGCGATGAGATTGTGAATGATTGAACTGTGACAAATGGATATGCGCTCGATTGTAACGGTTAGTCTAAATACGACCTCTTTCAGTTTTAGTTTGCTTTCTGAATAAACATTATTCTAACCAAATCGCAACTGTGTGGTCTACATAATTTATGGGTCGTTAATTCAGTTCCCGATATTATTATTGTTACTGTTATTATATGTTACGTTATCTTTGTATTTCGCAAACTTACCATCAGCCAGACAATTTAACCAAAGGATCACAAGTGTCTAATTTAGTGCGTGTAATGCGACACGTGCGGTTCAATCCCTAGACGTGTTTGAGCCAAGACATTTCGACCAAGAGGAACGGCCTGTGAGCCCGAACATCTTTGGGATGTTAGTTCGCAAAGTTAAGCAACAGAAGAACTGGATGACACGGATTAATGAACACAAGATTTCCCTAAGTTACTTTTTACGCCCCTAGAATTGATTCTGCGCCAGCAGGAGAGAAATAAATGAGAGGTAACCTTTTGCAATCGATTTTGGCAGAACACAGTTTGGTGAAGATTGTGCTTCGACATATTAATAATTTCTGCGAATTATATCGTAAATAATTCCAGCGAAGCTGCAAGTTTTGTTACACACTGATAAGCCGAAACATTATGATCAGGTACCTAATACCCAGTATGTGCGCCTTTGGCACGGTTAACAGTAGTGACGCGTCTTTGCATGGAAGCAATGAGGTCTTGGTAGGTTGCTGGAGAGAGCTGGGACCACGTCTGTACACACAAGTCACCCGATTCCCGTGTATTTCGGGGAGTGGGGCGATGTGCCCTGACGCCACGTTCAATCACATCTAAGATTTGTTCGATCGGATTCATGTCTGTCGAGATGGGGAGCCAGCACATCAACTCTAGCTCGCCACTGTGTTCCTCCAACCACTCCATCACACTCCTCGCCTTGTGACATGGTGTACCAGCTTGCTGAAAAATACCACTGCCGTCGGGAAACATGATCGTAATGAAGGGGTGTACATGGTCCGCAAGTAGTGTACAACACTTCGTGGCCATCATGGTGTAAGTAGGCTGTTTAGGTTTTTATGTTGGTAACGCCACGTAGCGCTCTGTATGAAAATCACTCACTGTGCTGTGTGCAGTCTGTGGCTGGTTTACATTGTTGGAATTTTTGCCATTGTAGTGTTGGGCAGCGGCAGCTGGATGTGAACAGCGCGTAGCGTTGCGCAGTTGGAGGTGAGCAGCCAGCAGTGGGGGATGTGGGGAGAGAGATGGCAGAATTTTGAGAGCGGACGATCTGGACGTGTGTCCATCAGAAAGAGTAAATTTGTAATTCTGGATATCATGAACTGATATATATAATGACCTTTGATCTCTATTAAGGTAAATACATTGTTTGTTCTCTATCAAAATCTTTCATTTGCTGACTATGCCTGTCAGTAGTTAGTGCTTTCAGTAGTTAGAATCTTTTATTTAGCTGGCAGTATTTGCGCTCGCTGTATTGCAGTAGTTCGAATAACGAAGATTTTAGTGAGGTACGTGATTCATGAAAGGTATAGGTTAATGTTAGTCAGGTCCATTATTTTGTAGGGATACTTGAAAGTCAGGCTGCGTTGCGCTAAAAATATTGTGTGTTAGTTTAGTGTTGATCAGAATAATTAAAGAGAGAAATGTCTGAGTACGTTTAGTTCTGCTCAGCTGTTTGAAAATCAAATAACGTAAGAGGTTTATCAGCACAGGAAATCATTAATTTTTCTAAGGGGATGTTTCAATGGTGCCTTGTACGAGCGTCACCGGACCCATGTATCTGCACGGTAATGTTCCCCAGAGCATAATGGAGGTGCCGCCAGCTTGTCTCCGTCCGCACTACAGTTGTCAAGGAACTGTTCCACCTGGAAGATGATGGATTCACCCCCGCCCATCGGCATGGTGAAGAAGGTATCGTGATTTGTCAGACCATGCAACGTTGTGCCACTGTGCCTACGTCCAGTGCCGGTGGTCACGCGCCACTTTTAGTAGCAGTTACCGATGTCACGGTCTTAACATTGGCAGACGCATGGATCGGCGGCTGCTGAAGCCCATCATTAGGACTCTTCATTGCACTTTGTGTGTTCAGACACTTTTGTACTCGGTGCAGAATTACATTCCGGTGTTAGTTCCGCCACAGTTCACCCACAGTCCTGTTTTTACCTGTCCGCCAAGCCTACGACGTTCGATATCTGTAATGAGGGGTGACCCCCCAACCCCACGACATCTATACGTGGTCTCACCTTGGTTTCGCCACGTGTTGAAGACGTTCACCACAGCACTCTTTGAACGCCTGAGAAGTCGTGCAATATGCAAACCGCTCGTGCCGAGCCTCCGCGCCATCACACTCTTCTCTAGGTGCAACACAGACAGATCACACACCTCGTAACGTTCTGCCAGATAAGCGTCGATGACAGACAGGAGCGGCTACAGGCACTCTGGCTTAACAGGTGGTGTGACGTCACACTAGTCCAGACACGAGCGAGCGTAGCTGGCGCAGGAGCTGGAGTGGAGCTGTTCGTTTGAACAGCGGGCCACACCCAAGTCTCTGCTATATGCAGAGAGTATGGACCAAGAAGTAAGCCGACTGTCGATGGCCAGCATGGAGGGAGTGGTTCCAGGTTTCTGTTGTGGTGGGGGGTCAGAGTATGTCACAAAAAAAAAGAAAAATGGCTCTGAGCACTATGCACTATCTACATCTACATCTACATCTATACTCCGCGAGCCACCTTACGGTGTGTGGCGGAGGGTACTTATTGTACCACTATCTGATCCCCCCTTCCCTGTTCCATTCACGAATTGTGCGTGGGAAGAACGACTGCTTGTAAGTCTCCGTATTTGCTCTAATTTCTCGGATCTTTTCGTTGTGATCATTACGCGAGATATATGTGGGCGGTAGTAATATGTTGCCCATCTCTTCCCGGAATGTGCTCTCTCGTAATTTCGATAATAAACCTCTCCGTATTGCGTAACGCCTTTCTTGAAGTGTCCGCCACTGGAGCTTGTTCAGCATCTCCGTAACGCTCTCGTGCTGACTAAATGTCCCCATGACGAATCGCGCTCCTTTTCGCTGGATCATGTCTATCTCCTCTATTAATCCAACCTGGTAAGGGTCCCATACTGATGAGCAATACTCAAGAATCGGACGAACAAGCGTTTTGTAAGCTACTTCTTTCGTCGATGAGTCACATTTTCTTAGAATTCTTCCTATGAATCTCAACCTGGCGCCTGCTTTTCCCACTATTTGTTTTATGTGATCATTCCACTTCAGATCGCTCCGGATAGTAACTCCTAAGTATTTTACGGTCGTTACCGCTTCCAATGATTTACCACCTATGGCATAATCGTACTGGAATGGATTTCTGCCCCTATGTATGCGCATTATATTACATTTATCTACGTTTAGGGAAAGCTGCCAGCTGTCGCACCATTCATTAATCCTCTGCAGGTCTTCCTGGAGTACGTACGAGTCTTCTGATGTTGCTACTTTCTTGTAGACAACCGTGTCATCTGCAAATAGCCTCACGGAGCTACCGATGTTGTCAACTAAGTCATTTATGTATATTGTAAACAATAAAGGTCCTATCACGCTTCCTTGCGGTACTCCCGAAATCACCTCTACATCTGCAGATTTTGAACCGTTAAGAATGACATGTTGTGTTCTTTCTTCTAGGAAATCCTGAATCCAATCACAAACCTGGTCCGATATTCCGTAAGCTCGTATTTTTTTCACTAAACGTAAGTGCGGAACCGTATCTTAACTTCTAAGGTCATCAGTCCCCTAGAACTTAGAACTACTTAAACCTAACTAACCTAAGGACATCACATACATCCATGCCCGAGGCAGGATTCGAACCTGTGACCGTAGCGGTCGCGCGGTTCCAGACTGTAGCGCCTAGAACCGCTCGGCCACCCCGGCCGGCCAGTATGTCACACTTTCTCCCTTTCGCCCACCCCCAAATTTAGTTTGCTGTCAACATTACTTTTAATATGCCATAAGTACTTGCGATAAAAATAAAAATAATAATAATAATAAATTCATGTTCCGTAGAATGCAGTCAGCAGCTTATTCACAATCGCACTCAATCTTCTATTTCCTCGTCCAACTGAAACAGACGTTCACGCATGTCTTTCCTTAGGTCGCAAAAGAGGTGAAAGCCACAAGGTGAAAGATTCGGGCTGTAAGGAGGATGTGAAATTTCCCCTTAGAAAAAATTAAAAATGACAGTGCTAGTAAACTTCTACGTTATTTGATTTTCAAACAGCTGATCAAAACTCAACGTACTCAGACAGTTTTCTCCTTACTTATTCTGATCATCACTAAACTGACACACAAAATTTTTAGCGCAACGCAATCCGACTTTCAGTAATCCCTACAAAAGAATGGCCCTGACTAACAATAACCTATACCTTTCATGAATCACTTACCTCACAAAGATCTTCGTTACTCGAACTACTGCAAAACAGCGAGCGCCATTACTGCCAGCTAAATAAAAGTTTCTAACTACTGATAGGCATAGTTAGGAGATGAAAGATTTTGTCAGAGAACAAACAATGTATTTACCTTAATAGTGTTCAAAAGTCATCATATATATATATATATATATATATATATATATATATATATATATATATATATATATATCAATCAATTCATGACATCCATCTTTACAAATTTCCTTTTTCTGGCGGCTACATGTCCAGATCGCCAGATCGTCCGCTCAAAACCTCTCAAAACTCCATCTCTCTCTGCACATCCACCACTGCTGGCGGCTCACCTCCAACTGCGCAACGCTACGCGCTGTTCACATCCAACTGCCCAACACTACTCAAGCGAATATTCCAACAATGCCAACCAGCCACAGACTGCACAGAGCACAGTCAGTGATTTTCATACAGAGCGCTACCAGGCGTCACCAGCGTAAAAACCTAAACAGCCTACTTACAGTTTCTGTAAAGTTTCTTCACAGTGCAGTGCATTGATTGTGGTTCTATGCTCAAGGAACTGACCTTACTGGAACTCGTATGAGCAGCTTTGGATTCCCTTGGCTTGGGAGATGTGGGACGTTTCCAGTGTTGGTTTTGCCGTTTGTGCTCGGGTTGTTGGAATACTGTAGGACTCAAACATACTGTTTCACGTTAGCACACGCCTTCACACTGCCAATCGGACGAAGGTACATCATTGTGGATGCACATTTACTTTGATCACCGGCGGAAATATGAAGTTAGCGAGCATGGAAGACATGGGAGGGGATCTGTGCGTAGGTGGCGCTGCCTGGGAGTGAGATCGGCCGACAAAGGTGCCGAGGTATTCCAGGCATTTGTGGTAAACACCGTGTTTGGGTGACGCAGTGGTTAAAGAAAGTGACCAGTCAGCAGGAGATCCCGGGTTCTGGCCTCTGTCCGGCGCACATTTTCACGCGTCACCTCTGATCGCACAAAGTTCCAGTGCAGCTCGTATCATTATTACCTTCCGTTTCTTTTCCTTTCTCAGTCTCCCACCTTCAATTTACATAATACCTCTGTATGTATTGATTAAGGAAGCGCTATGATAATTTGACTTCAGTGGCCACCCCGAGAGGACGTGCCATATTTCAGCCTGCGGAACGTGTGAGCCGCCTGCTTGCGGACTTTGTGAAGTAAGATCATGGCAAATAAGTTCAGGAAATCGACATTACGTTTCAACCTCTGTCCGTAATAAATACTACCGAAAGATTTAGATGTGGAACGTTTCCTCCGTGAGGAGGCGAAGATCCCGCCATGGGAACTTCTGGGCATCCGTCATTCGATTCTCCGTAACACTGTTTACGTTAAAATGATCAGTGGCGCTGGCTGCGAGCTCGTTTGGAACTCGAGCAAACTGGGACTCCATTTCTGTTACGCTGACGGTAACGTCGGTATGGTCAAATCCGAATACGCGGTATTAGGCGTTAGAACTATCTGCGTGTTCGAACTGCCGTTCGACGTGCCCGCTGAGGACGTTACAGTGACTTTCCGGCAAAATGGCACTCTTCATAACCGCAAGGCAGAACGCTGGGCCCGCTTCCGCACATACTCTGCACTTAATTGGGTGCGTCAGATCACAACTGATCTGCGCAGCTGTGTTCAGTCTTATCTGACCAACAGTCGATGTCGAGCCGTAATCATGTACGACGGACAGCCGCGTATTTGTTCTGTGTGTGGAAAAGAGGCCCTGGCCGTGCGGTTAAAGGCGCTGCAGTCTGGAACCGCAAGACCGCTACGGTCGCAGGTTCGAATCCTGCCTCGGGCATGGATGTTTGTGATGTCCTTAGGTTAGTTAGGTTTAACTAGTTCTAAGTTCTAGGGGACTAATGACCTCGGCAGTTGAGTCCCATAGTGCTCAGAGCCATTTGAACCATTTTGAAAAGAGGCCTACGTCAGCTCTAAATGTCTGCAGCGACGGAAAACGCTGCTACCAACTGGAGGAGTGGAACTTCCATCGTCGTCTACGATACTTCCGTTCACATATGCGGTGTCGCTTAAGTCGCTGTCGGCCGCCCAGCGGTTCTCTGAATCACGTGAACAGCTGATGGACAGTGTTACGCTCCTCCCTGTACCGGCTGTCAATGAGGTGACTGACGATGGGACTTTAGCCACGTCCTCAGCTCCAGTGGTTAATCCGGTTGCGTCCGTCGCCGAAGCTTATGTCGAACGAAACCCCTTCGTCGACTCTCTGTTAGTCCCGATTGCGGCCTTTCTGCCTGACCGGCGCGACTTCCTTCCATCTTCGGACGTGGAACGGCGATTGCGTAAACAACGCTCCCCTAGACGACACAAAAGTAGGTTCCGTACAACGTCGGAATGGGTCCTTTCTCCCTGTCCAGATGATACACTCTCTGTTGTGCAAATCTATGTTTCAGCATCTGAGATCGTGGACGATGGCGTTGTCAGTGAGGCTGTGCAACGGCGACCCTCAGTGACTCTCGCATGGACGGAACGGAATGTTCCTGCTTCTGAAGCGCTTACCATAGAAGGAACGATACCAGTCGATCTGGCAGTTTCGGCAGGCGTTGAACTTATGGCTAACACGGCGACGGAGTCACTGCTGGCATGCAACGAGGATTTTGAAGAAACAGCTTATCTCGTAAAGGCGTCTCCGCCGTTGGGGGAGGCGACAGGCTGATGTCAACTGCTGCGCTGAGCGAAGGTCGCGGCAGCGACCTGCAGTCCCCAATCCCAGCAGGGCGCAGCCCCACACATACCGTATCGCAACACTGAAAGTCAACGGGCCCCCGAGCCAGTCAAAACCCATCTCCTGGAAGAAATAACACAGACGTTGCACTATTACAAGAGGTCCACCTGGCAACACTACCACGGACAGCGGGATGTGACTTCTATGCCTTTCATGGCCACCACGTTGGCCGTGGAATGGCAGTGTATGTACACGAAGGCATCCTGATTGACAAGATCATGTATCTCACGTCTGCCAGGGATTATGGCGTTTGTAATTCAGTCCATGCGTGTCATTAACCCTTTCGTGGGCAAAATTATTGAGCTGTTTTTTTTTAGTGAATGGAGAGCAGATAGTAGTTAACAGATAGGTATATTTATCATACAGAATATCAAATTTGCTCCAATTGTGAAAGTGCCGGCCGCGGTGGGCGTGCGGTTCTAGGCGCGGCAGTCCGGAACCGCGGGAATGCTACGGTCGCAGGTTCGAGTCCTGCCTCGGGCATGGAGGTGTGTGATGACCTTAGGTTAGTTAGGTTTAAGTAGTTCTAAGTTCTAGGGGACTGATGACCTCAGATGTTAAGTCCCATAGTGCTCAGAGCCATTTGAACCATTTTCTGAAAGCGAGGTCACAAAACAAGGTGGGAAGTATTCTTCCCACTGCCCTTCCTTGGAGTTAAATGACAAAAACAACTTTTTCAATATATGTCATATTTATTTGATAAATTTACTTCTCTTGTTACAATGATTGTTCACAATTACTTGCCATGAAATTTTCTGAAACCTGGGTCTATGCAAAGTGGTATTTGACAATATGTACAAACACCGCGAGTGCTCTTATCCGCAGCTTTGGTACTACAATGACGGCACGTCCAGTAGGTTTCTCCTAAAATGGGTTGATGCTCCCCTACAGCAACATGACGAAAATCTTCTGGTACTTTACCCCTTTTTGCCAGAAAGACAGGTTTTTGTCCACGCCTTTTTTGGGATGAGAAGCCAGCGATCAATTGTCTGGCTAGATGGATCCTGCATGTGAGCTGATCGTGCTGTCCATTTTCTGTTCACTGCAGCAACGTCCACCAGGAAATAAAATATTCTGTGCCACCATTTTACAGAACGTCAGCCAATAGCATACCTTTCTCGTAATTGATCAAACTTATCGACACCACCCATTATTTTGTTGTATGCTGCCACAACTTCAGGACAAGAAATCTTTGTACTAGTACCATCCTTGATTTTCCTTTTCACTGTGCTGTTTCTCATGGGTCATGAATTGAGGACAGGAAAGTGACTGGACGGTTATCCATTCATTTTACTGCAGAAATGGCTCCTTTTATTTCAAACTGGAATTCCCCTTGTTCCAATTTTACGGTTTCCTTCATAAATTTGGGTAAATCAAAAGTATTTACCTTATACTATATCTTTGAGGAAACAGCACTCTACAGAGCAACACTCAGCTATACAATGTCTCTCCGCGAAGGTACAGCAAAAACGGCGGGAACTTCCGACTGGAAGTAGTACCCTATACTGTTCACTAGGTGGTAGCACCATACAGAGGTGGGAACTGTGACTTCCACGGGACTAGGAGCGAGTTCATTGTGGAGGGAAGCATGTTTCCCACGGCTCACGAAAGGGTTAAGGTCTATGCGCCTTCTGATGCCGGACGTTGTCGCCAAAGGACACGATTTTATGCGGACGATATTGCTATACTGTTCTTAGGTCGATATGAAAGGCTTCTCTTTGGAGGAAACTTTAACTGTGTACTCCGCCGAAAAGATCAATATCCGGATTTTGCAACGTCTCAGGAGCTGCGTCTCACTGTTCGCGATCTGTCCATGGCGGACACCTGGGAGGTACGCCACGCAGACGACTCATGATTCATGTTTCACCAGAGCCATCTGGTAAGTCACTTAGATAGCATTTGTGTCTCCCGTGGGCTGGTTGATAAGGTGCTCGATGTAGAGCGCTCGGCTTTGGTGTTGTCTGACCACTGCCACGCGGGGTAACCGTGCGGTCTCAGGCATCTTGTCACGTTTCGCGCGGATCCCCCCGTCGGAGGTACGAGTCCTTCCTCGGGTATGGGTGTGTGTGTGTGTTGTCCTTAGCGTAAGTTAGTTCAAGATAGATTAAGTAACGCGTAAGCCTACGGTCCGATGACCTTAGCAGTTTCGCCCCCATAGAAACTTACCACAAGTTTCCAATTTTCTGACCACTCCGCTTACGTATGTACACTGCTCCTTCCCCACCAGGAGGTCTGGAGGAGTTGGGCACCGTAGCAGCTCAACGCTCGGCGCCTACAGGCTCCTGATCGTTGCCAACATATCAATGATGCGTGGAAAAGGTCTGGTCGGCGTCTGCAAACCTACGCATCAGTGGTCGGCTGGTAGCTTCAATGTGTCTAATAGCTGCTCCGTCGCACATTCATCACTTACAGCAGGGACGTGGCTGCTTGGCACAGGCACACTACAGAATTCTTCTTCTGTGCGACCTCCATGGCTCGATGGTAGCCACCTTCCTCAGAAGTGCAGACTGAATGTAGAGTCGTTAATGAGAAGTTCCTACCGGTTGCTCACCGGAACCTACTGGGAGCTGTGGTGAGTGCCCGAAATCCTGATGCAGTGTGGAAGGAGAATCCCTCCTTGCATCATATTGTGCGTGATCGCAGGCATCGCAGATAGTACTTACTTCACCGTACTTGTGACGTCGCAAGTTACTACGGGATAACATTTATTGCAGTAAGATACCTAGACATGGAGCCCAGTGAACGTACAGTAGGCTGCAAACTTGTGTCTTAGCCATGACTCATAGCACATCTGTCGCTACTAGCCAAGGTGAGAACGGGCTTCTGTGTCACTTAAAACGACCGTATATTCATACCCCTTACGAATCTAAAATAAAACATATTCAATATTAACCGATTATTTTCAAACCTGATATACTATTTTCTGTTATCCGGAAGAAGATCTCCTCCAAATTTCAAAGCTGTACATATAACAGTTTCGAGGATTCAGAAAATTACGTAAAACCCACCAAACCGACACTCACAGTGAAACATTCAAAAATGGTTCAAATGGCTCTGAGCACTATGGGACTTAACTTCTGAGGTCATCAGTCCCCTAGAGCTTAGAACTACTTAAACCTAACTAACCTAAGGACATCACACACACCCATGCCCGAGGCAGGATTCGAACCTGCGACCGTAGCGGTCACGCGGTTCCAAACTGAAGCGCTTAGAACCGCACGGCCACACCAGCCGGCAGTGAAACATTCAGTTCGGAACAATAACAGTTTGTCTTTTGATATCGTTTGAAATCATCAACGGAGTTCTCAAGGTAGCCAATCAATATATTTGGATTTTTATTTTCAAAACTTTAATTACTTTTCATTTTGTAGATTCAAATGGTTCAAATGGCTCTGAGCACTATGGGACTTAACATCTGTGGTCATCAGTCCCCTAGAACTTAGAACTACTTAAACCTAACTAACCTAAGGACACCAGACACATCCATGCCCGAGGCAGGATTCGAACCTGCGACAGTAAGTCGCGCGGTTCCGGACTGAGCGCCTAGAACCGCTAGACCACCGCGGCCGGCCATTTTGTAGATTAAAATTCAGGAAAAATTAATATCTGTTTATGATGTTGTTGTGTGAATATATGGGAATGAGTGAGCGTGTGTATGTGGGACACACGTTAAAAAATCAATATTGTATTATGTACAATATTACGTAATTGGAACGTGGGAAAGATGTGTTTTACCCACATTGCTGATGACGTATGTCTAGGTGTGATTGCTTTTGTAAGGCGGCGGCCCGAACATCAGTTTGAAGTGCAATCGTTTTCTAAATTATTTTAAAGATTAATTTTATCTTCGTTTTGTTATATTAAAAATTGTATTAGTATTTGCATTTTGGAAGTCGCAAATGCGTTTCTGAATAGTGACTGGCTTAGGCGAGTTTTGCAGCGAGAATGATCTCGAGGGATCATTCTGATTGGTCCGTCAGACTGATCAGCCAATCAGAATTAAGTAGTTCCTGAACACAACTAGTTAGATATGCTGTAAGTGAGAGAGTCTCGAGAGAGTCGCTCACCAGCTTCGGATGCGGAAGGACATGTTGAATGTGATGATTCTCATTATGTGTAAAATTAAGGAATATTAAGTTCCTCGCGGTTAGTACGTGTCCTGACTAACGCTGATGTAGTTGATGAAATTTTGGAGTTTCAGGAGTGTGTTGCTGGAAAGTTAGTCGCATGTGAAATTTCGGCCTTTATGAAAATTCCGTGTGGCATATTATGTAATCATTTATGGAGTATCTGGCGAGCAGTTTCTTTTAAAGAAAGCCACTGAAAAGTACCGAATGTGAAACTCATTTACAGTAGCGGATCTATGTGAGATCGCGTCATCGATCGGGTCAGACTTGTGTAAAATTCTGGCTGCTTTGCGTGTGAAGTTGATTGTTTGACTAAGCATAAGGAATGATAGAACAGTTCTTCACTAAATGCGGACTTGGTAGCGCATAAACTCTTGTTATGCAGCAATAAACTTTATTAGCCTGAAAACTGTAAGACGTTCATTTCAGTCAAATTCATCATATTACCGCACGAAATCCCTATAAATGAGAGATTGCAGGACCTGAAATGCTAGCAGAGTTTACGCGGACTTTGGAGGATGGATATTAGGCGACGTCTTTCTTCAACGCTGTTTTTTCGTCGTCTCGTAAGTATCTACGCTTGCAGAGGAAAGGGACAGCGAGCGGACGCCGTACTGAGGTAGGTGGAATTCAATTTTGAGGAGTACGACGATTGAAAAATAACAAAAACCCGCCCCACTGCAAACTCGCACATTACAGTGCACACCGGGTCTCCTCTAAGGCGCACATAATCGATAGCTTTGTAGAATATTATCGCCGAGACTATCGTTCCGATGATGGGGACGTTCTGGACTTCGAACCTATCGCCGTAGACGTTCCACGCGCCCTAACGCTTGTGGAGGAACCTTTCACCTCCGAGAATGTCACTTCCGCTGTTTTGAGGGCTGCTCTGTGCAAGCCGCCAGGCATCGACGTACTCCCTAATGAATTTCATCGTATTTTTCGTAGTCTCATATCTACACACTGGATGGAGTTGTATAATGAACTGGACTTCTGCAGCTGCGATTCCGCAAGCTTTTGTCGAGGGCATTATTTTTACCATTCATAAACTGGTACCGACACATTATTAAAACCCATTACCGCCCTATCACCTTATTAAATAGTGATTACAAGATTTTTGCGTCGTTACTGGTTGTGCGCTGCAGACCCCTCTTAACACGTGTCGTCCCCGCCAAGTAGACTACGCCAGGGACAAAGTTAATATCCGTAAAACCACTGCAAACTGTCGTGACGTGACTGCGCCGGCAGAGGCGTGCAGATTTCCTGGGGCAATTGTAACCGCTGATTCTGATAGCGCGTTTGATAGAGTGCCCAATATATTTCTATATTCTGTCTTAGAACGGAAGGTCTTCCCTGTCCGCTTTATCAGCGACTGTTCAGCAGCGCGCGTTCGTTGGTCAAGGTCAAAGGGTGCGAGGCGCGTCCGATAGCGATCCAACTGTTGGTCCGCCAAGGCTGTTCCCTATCCACACACCCTTGTGAAATGGAGCCGGAGCCGCTCATAGGCCTGCCAACGACTCACTTGTCTGGCCCCTCCTTACGCGGTTACACCTTGCGATGTCGTGCACACGCAGATGAGCTCTCAGTGCTAGTTCGTTAACTGGAGGAGGTCGATCAGATCCTTGACGCCATTACGGCCATGAGATGGAGCCTGGAACTGTGCTGAATGCGTGAAAATCCACAGCTCTGTCTATTGCTCGCTGGCTGGCCCCGGAAGATCTGGCACCCCTGCCCTGTGTCCAACATCTCCGCTTTCTTGGCGTCACCTTTACGTCGTAATCGCGGCGGTCACCTTTCGTCAAGTTTTGAGAATTACCGGTATGGGGACCAGTCACAGCTCCCTACGCCACCTCGATCCTCTGTAGCGTGTTGTCTACCTAAATGCCTATATGACATCCAGAATGGTTCATTTTGCGCAGATTCTACCGATGACGATTACGATACGATGCTGTATTCAAGCGGCACTCAGGTATTTCCTGACGGCTGGGTCCATCTTCTATTCGCCCCAGTGTGCAGGAGGGCTAGATCTTACTGAAGAACGCTGCCGTGCGGCGGCGCTTTACTTGGTCACGGTGATAAACAGTGGCGCATTGTCGAAGGCTCCAATACGCAGTATTTACTTGCCATTTTGTGCCAGTATCCCCGTCCCCGCCGGTCCAGGTCGGTAGCAGCAAGCCCGCATTTATCGCAGCGATCATTTTGGAACTCAGTTATGTTCGCGCCGAACTCCCACGAATGCGCCGACCGCGGGCAAAAGATTTCTATGTCATTTTCCTCCATATCGTCGCTTGTAACATCGCAGACCGCGAGTTACCGTTCTTACGGTGGATTGTGGTTTGAAGGCTCATTCACCTCAGTTTATTTCCGACGCATATCAAATCAACTTGGTATTATGCCACCTGTGGGAAGTATCCAATTAATCAGCGACTCCACGCCGTAGAAATGGAGGACTATCCCCCCTGCAGCGCCTGTCGTAGTGTTGACGATAATCATTACTGGTTTAGCTGTATAGCCGCTGCGGATGCCTCGTTGTTCGGCCGACAAATGGTCGGGTATTCTTTTATAAGTGCCGCCGCTCCTTATTGACCCAGAATCCTTTCTTTACCCAGTGATTGACTATTTTCCTGACCAAAGTCTAGGGCGGTTCTCTGGATAAAAGGCGGAGCCTAGGCATATCTAGATCGAGATGCTCATCACTCACGCCTTGATTTTTGGCAGTACTTGCAGACTGCACGTGCAAAAGTTGCGCGCTGTTCCCCTTGTGGAACGTATTTTGCCAATTATCTTTACAGGATTTTTAGCACTCCCCCGCTAAGTTGGCGTGTTCCCGGCGTGGTAGGCATAGGCCCCCGCCAAATTCGAAACGAAAGATGAAGCGCCTACACCTTGGACTCAGCCCCTGCCATCCTCCATCAACTTGCGTGGTTTCCAGGGTACAGATGGGTGGATTAGTTTTAACTTGTTTTTCCGATGTATGTGTGTGCATAAATGAATAAGTAAGTAAAATAAAAATGAGCAGTATGAGATGCAGCACAGCGTTGGTGTGGGGGAGGCTTCGTGTCCAGGCCTCGGGATTCGACCCCCGTCTACCTTGTCTCCTCAGCTTGTAGCTGGCTGTGACCCTAAGAAAAAATAAAAATAAAAACAAATAAAGTTAATTAACAAGTTATGGCCGGCCGGTGTGGACGAGCGGTTCTAGGCGCTTCAGTCTGGAACCACGCGACCGCTACGGTCGCAGGTTCGCATCCCGTCTCGGGCATGGATGTGTGCGATGCCCTTAGGTTAGTTAGGTTTAAGTATTTCTATTTCCCATGGGAATGATGATCTAAGATGTTAAGTCCCATAGCGCTCAGAGCCATTTGAACCATTTTTTGAACAAGACACGTTTTATTTGTTTAAAAGCATTAAAAAAGGGGGTAGCGTAAAAAAAATAAAAAGCAAGCAGGAGATCCTGGATTCAAATTTCGGTCCACCACAAATTTTCACTCGTCGCCGCTGATCCCGCATGAAGTCCCAAGGCATCTGATATCATTAGTTCCTTTCCTTCTATTTCCTCTCCTTTCTCCCCCTCTACTGTCAATTTACATAATACTTTTGTATATATAGATTAAGGAAGCGTTGTCGTAGTTAGTTCATTTTTCTGTTTGACGTTCGCTAAACCAATGCAGTTCCTTTCAGATGCCAATAATATTAATTACATATGACTGGACTGGATATATATCCTACGATGATAATTTTAGAATTCCCATACGTTTGATCGACGGTCGAAGTGAAGGTCGACAATTGGTAGTACCTTTCATCCAGATAGTCCTGATTTCGATACGAATATCCGCCGGTGGTGGGTAAACTTACAAAATAATATTATAATACAAACTAGGGTGGAGATTATCGACGGAAAGGACATTCTCCATTTCAGTATCAAAGACTGTGAGAAGCACTTTGCCGGACACTGCAGCCGAGCGGTTCTAGCCGCTTCAGTCCGGAACCACGTGGCTGCTACGGTCGCAGGTTTGAATCCTGCCTCTTGCATGGATGTGTGTGATGTCCTTAGGTTGGTTAGGTTTAAGTAGTTCTAAGTTCTAGGGGACTGATGACCTCAGATGTTAACTCCCATAGTGCTTAGAGCAATTTGAACCATTTCTTAAAAAGCTGTTTTAACAAGGAGACCATAACAATTTTTGCAAAAGACTATGAATGCGAAGTGTGCATAAAAGCTTTCAATCTGTCGTCAGCACTGCAAATTTTAAAATTTGCAATCTACAATATTATCAAACAATCACCAAATAAGAAACTATCATTAAAAAGATTTTTAAAACCAACGTGCTTTGGGCACTTCATTTTCTTTCAGTTTCGTTGTTTTCCACTTGTAAAAGTTATACAGTGCCCCAAGTGCTTAAACTATTTACATTGTATTTTAAATTCTGTATATTTCACAATGAGAGCGTTGCCTCCAGGAACAAACAATCTATATAATCAGCCCTGTTGTGTAACGGGACATACGCTGAAAGGGTACAGTACCGCCCGACATTGAAAATAGGTACAACATACTTCATTATTTTTGTCAGAACAACACATTTTTTTTTGTAAAATAACTCAATTTCAATTAATACAGCGAAGCCGGATACCAGTGTGGGAAAGAATGACAATTTATTTATTTAATTGATCACATGTGCACTCCTACAAAGTAAATCCCTACATCCAGTTTGGTGAGATCTGTGAAATGAATGAATGTATGGTCGTCTGCTAACCGCAGATAGTGAATGTGAATATATGATCATCTTTGAGACGATCCTTTGGCCACCTTTGGTGGGACCAAAGAGATGAAATTTACCTGAGCTTTGAGCGCCTGAAATGTGGCTGACCAATACGGTAGCAAGGTGTTCCCCCACTTCAGCAGAGGTGCAAGAGGACCTGAAGAACGGCCATGTTTCAGCACTCTGCCGCTGGATCTTGTGCTGTTAAGACCTGTTTTAGTTGTGTTCCGTAGAGACAAAAGAGTGGAGACATGGTGTGCATGTGGAATATTTAAGAGTAGTTTGAAATAATAATTTCTCTATTTCAGGAACTTTTGTGGGGAGAATTAAATGTCAGGCAGGTAATATTAATCGGATCATAGTAATCTTCGGAAGTGACCAACGGTCACAATGGTACCAGGTGTAGCAATAAGTTGAAATACTTCCATGTGCTTAAGTTAAGCTGAATTACTAGCGTGTGTACAATAAGTTGAAATATTTAAGAAATAGCGTGTGTACCATAAGTTGAAATATTTAAGAAATGGCGTGTGCAGGACTTGAAATTAGAGACGAGTACTTCCACGTGGTGAGTACTGTGTGTGTCTCAATCTGTGTATGAGACAAAGGATAAAGAGAAGTACTCGTCCATGGTATCAGTTGAGGACTCGCGTGTGTGATGAATATGTTCTTAAAATTACTTTGCGTGATATGATTCCGTGTGACGCTAGATTCAAACTATAATACTCTGAGAGAGAAGCAAGGTGAGTCGGCCGTCTATCCAGCAACGCCACTTGGCTTGCATTGTACAGGAAGACGTGCATATATCTCCAGAGTTCATAGTAGGAAAGTAGAATTACAAAGTGGGGCAGTGTCGTGTGGAACTGGGATAAATACTAATAGAAGTGGGAAAGCTGAAAGTGATAGTGTTGTGACTATTTATTGTATTGTATTCCATGTTGTAGTGTGGTGTATGTCATGTAATTTGGGTATGTGTGGTTTGCATGGGAGAGTAGCAAGGTAGCTTCAAAAGATTAGTGGGTTATGCTTGTTCCTTCTGTACCGCTCGATCTGGAGGAAAGTTTCGTGATGATGATTGTGAGAGTCGAAGTGTGAGATATAATAAAAGATCCACCATCCTATCCAGAAAGTGCACTGTAGCGTTAAATAATTACGAGATCATAAGGTAGAGAATCACCAATGTAAAGCCATGCCCACTGGGCGGAATTTCTCATGTGTTATTGTTGTAGGTTATAGAATGTGTGTGTTTAGGTTATAGAATTTATCGGAATAAATAAGATAGTGAAAAGAAGAAGATTGGTGGACTTTTCCTTCGAATTGTATGTTGTCATGATGTCCCGAATTTATAATGTGTGCGCCATTCATATTCAGTGCGGTGGCCACGTGTTGCTACAAGCCGTTAAATAAAAGACAAAGAGAAAATGTGGTATTGCCAGTGCGTAGTGAAAAATCAGAGTTCTGTAAATTACTGATAGTCAGATGTGCGTTTCCGTTGCGTATTATTCATACAGGAGGATAATTTGTAACTTAATTGTGAGTACGAGAGTTCATGTTACTCGATAAATAAGAATGAATCCACTCGCTTGGCAGACCACTCATCTTGCAGGCCTGACTGCTTGATGCCACAGTATTAGCAAGGCATGTGGGTGCCTCTCAACGCGTGTGTCAGTAAACACAGAGAACCTAAATGAGAACCATGTGGCACCTTCTTCCGTTTTCACCCCTTCAGTCAATCCGATTTTTTTCCGTTTATGACACAGTAGTGGAGTTCATATCACCTGCTTTGTAGATACCGGAGAAACCATTACCAGCTCACGCTCAAATCCAAACAGATTCAAATTATGAGTAAATTCTGGTCAACAGCCTTGCCGAGGTGGATACAACGGTTTCTGTCAGGTCAACAAAGTTAAGCACCGTCTGGTGAGGCCGTACTTGGACGGGCGATCATCCGGCAGCACCACGCGCTGTTGACAAATTCCCCTTCGGCTTTACGCAGTGGAGACAGGCGCGACTGTGGCGTGAAGGCCCTCATCACCTGTCTTTGCGCCAGTGTCCTGGATTACATTCCGAACCTCTCCGCGGTGTTTCATGAAGTGAGGGCATGCGAAACGTTGGGAGTCGCTAAACTCGGCGCCCCTTGCTCTTCGAGAGGAGTACGCTGTGGCGCTGGGTTTCATCCTCTCCCGCCGCTCAACGTGTCCAACATGAATATGACACTACGTTCTACACACTGACATTACAGTCGCTACACTTCAGAGATACACTTACCCACACGACTACCGTACTTCGCGAATAAAACATGCCTCCAGGTGCTAAGGATAGGAAAAACATTGCCAGTTAGATGACTGAACCTGGCCTTCGGGGTCTCCCAGCCATTGACTGCACACGACTTTACTTGCTAATGCACGGTACAAACAATCAAACGCTTCTGTAGAGTAAGAAAATACGTATACTATCCTCAGATCATCATTTTTCTCTGAACTAACTCGCACACACAAGACTAAATCGGAGTTTCTCTTGAATCCTTTCTTCTAGCCTAACTGTGAGTTTTTTTTTTTATTTATTTATTCGTCAAGTTCCGTAGAACCAACTTGAGGAGCAACTCTCCAAAGTCGTGGAACGTGTCAGAACATGAAATTACAACATAAAAGTAATAACAGATAAAAATAAAATGTTAATGAAACCTTAATTAACCAAACCATAAGTTTAAGTAAACACAATCAACAATACAACAAGAATCATCTTAATTTTTCAAGTAACTCCTCGACAGAATAGAAGTGACCCATGAGGAAATTCGTCAATTTCGATTTGAAAGCGCGTGAATTACTGCTAAGATTTTTGAATCCGAGTGATAGCTTATTGAAAATGGATGCAGCAGTACACTGCACACCTTTCTGCACAAGACTTAAGGGAGTCCGATCCAAATGCAGGTTTGATTTTTGCCGATTATTAACTAAGTGAAAGCTGCTTATACTTAGGAATAAGCTAATATTGTTAACAAGAAATGACAGTAAGTCAATGTCAAAATACCAGACTCGTGAACAGGGGTCGAGAAGAGGTTCGTGAACTTACACCACTTATTGCCCGAAGCGCCCGTTACTGAGCCAAAAATATCCTTTTAGAATGGGAAGAGTTTCCACAAAACATAATACCATACGACATAAGCGAAAAGTAGACTAATTTTCTTGTCGTACCATCACTCTCTGCTGATACCGTTCGAATAGTAAAAATGGCAGTATCAAGTCTTTGAACAAGATCCTGAACGTGGGCTTTCCACGACAGCTTACTATCTATCTGAACACCTAGGAATTTGAACTGTTCAGTTTCACCAATCATATGCCCGTTCTGTGATATTAAAACGTCAGGTTTTGTTGAAATGTGTGTTCGAATCTGTAAAAACTAAGTCTTAGTATGATTTAGAGTTAGTTTATTTTCTAGAAGCCATGAATTTAGGTCATGTACTCCACTATTTCAAACCGAGTCAATGTTGCACACAACATCCTTTACTACCAAATGTCATCAGCATACAGAAATATTTTAGAGTTACCCGTAATACTAGAGGGCACATCTTTTATATAAATAAGGAACAGGAGTGGCCTGAAAACTGATCCCTGGGGCACCCCCCACTTGACAGTACCCCACTCAGACCCCACATCACAGCCGTTATCAACATTGTGAATAACGACCTCTTGCTGCCTGTTGCTAAAGTAAGAGGTGAACCAATTGTGAGCTACTCCCCGTGTACCGTAATGGTCCAACTTCTGGAGCAGTAAGTTGTGATCAACACAATCAAATGCCTTAGTTAAATAAAAAAAAATATGCCAATCATTGCAAACCTTTTGTTTAGCCCATCCAGTACCTCACAGAGAAAAGAGAATATAGCAATTTCACTTGTTAAACAACTTCCAAAGCCGAACTGTACATTTGATAGCAAATCGTGTGATATAAAATAATCAATTATCCTTGCATACACAGCCTTTTCAATGACTTTTGCAAACACTGATGGAATAGAAATAGGTCTAAAATTGTCTACATTATCCCTTTCTCCCTTTTTATGAAGTAGTAACAAATTATGTATACTGAGTGTGTTAACGCTGTTTCATATGCGACTTCTCAGAAAAGCTTTCAAAAAGTTGGTAGTAAAAAGCGAGTTTCTTTTCTAACTAATATTTTAATGGAAAAGGAAAAGGAGATTCGATTTGATGACAATGTCACTAAAGACTGAGCTCATACTCAGAGTGAACAAGATTAGGTTGGAGATTAACCATGTCTTTTTCCTCCTATTTGCCTTAAACATGTTATGGAAACGGTACAAAATGTGGATCCAGATGGCTAAACGAGAATTTTAAAACCTCTCCCTGCGGTTTTGAGTTCAGTACCTCGACCACTGCACCACTGCGGTACTTCGCTCCGAGAATATTTTAGCTGGAGTGGACGTTGGCAAAACCCGAAAGAGACGCTACACATATGATTTAGTATGGCATAGCACTGATATTCGTAAGCGGATTCGATATTTAATCATACCGATCCGATGTTGTAAATTAAACTTGAAATACGGTTTTGAACCTAAAATTTAGCGCAATGCAGCCGTGCTAAACAGTGTAAACACCTAACCGTTCAGTATTGTCTGCGAGTGCTCACTTTGTGATTGGCCACGCAGAACGGTAGAGGTACGTAGTCCGTGTTGGGTATTTTATCCGTAGAAAAATGTTAAATTTTTGTGACTGGTTGTGTACCAATAGTTCAACGTGATACTTTATTCTAGGAACAATAAATACGAAGCAAAAATTACTGCTAAGGCTCATGATTGCGTAGTCTGATGATCTGCAATACAAAAAAGCTGGTATCATTCTCCCTACTGCATGAGCTCCGCCGTTGTCAAGACTGCGGAAAGCTCACAATTACTATGACAATACACTAAATGCCTTACTTTTCTGTCTACAGTAGCAAAAAGATGACATTGTCTAAACTTAAAATTGAAAATGTTATCATGTTTGACTGTACCAATCAAATTTCGAATCAACTTGCTTACTGTTGACTGGAAATGATAAATAAATTTTGTGCACATATCTGGTGGTACAGTAATGTTTTCAGCTTCCTATGGAAGTCATTTTCTTCCACAAACTGTCGTATGAAAATCGTGCTCATTTTTGCAAGTCCCAGCGACGTAACAACAATTACCGTGTTACTTTCTTCTGTGCCTCGGGTGATAGGAGGCTGACTGTACAGCAAAGGAAATGAGATTCATTTTGTTTAACATTTAAATACGAGCAGGAATATTTATTGATCGTAACTGCGGCGAGCGATCGCCACAGTCGGACTGCTATTTCAATGTTCCGCAGTCTCCCAGTGGCTGCAGGCCGCCTACTGCGCATACTTACTTCCGTGAACTCCGGAGCGCCACAGTGGGCTACGCGGCGCTGCATTCCTCGCATATCTGACACTGGGAGCCGCAGCATGCTGGCGTCTGGCGTGTCCCGAGTTGGCCGTGTCGCCTCCCGTCGTCTTCTGGGGAACACCTGGCCTCGTAGGTCACCGAAAGACACTAGGGAACACAGCAGCTCCGCTCTCAACAAGTGTGCAAAACCTCCACTCAAACACGAACTATACAATGCCTGAAGATACTGGAATGTCTCACATAGATTATATAATGGTAAGACAGAGATTCAGGAACCAGGTTTTAAATTGTAAGACATTTCCAGGGGCAGATGTGGTCTCTGACCGCAATCTATTGGTTATGAACTGTGGATTAAAACTGAAGAAACTGTAAAAAGGTGGGAATTTGAGGAGATGGGACCTGGATAAACAGAAAGAACCAGAGGTTGTAGAGAGCTTCAGGGAGAGCATTAAGCAACGACTGACAAGAATGGGGGAAAGAAATGCAGTAGAAGAAGAATGGGTAGCTGTGAGAGAATAAATAGTGAAGATAGCAGAGGATCAAGTAGGGAAAAAGACGAGGGCTAGTAGAAATCCTTGGGCAACAGAAGTGATATAGAATTTAATTGATGAAAGGAGAAAATATAAAAATGTAGTAAATGAAGCAGGCAAAAAGGAATACAAACGTCTCAAAAATGAGATCGACACGAAGTGCAAAATGGCTAAGCAGGGATGGCTAGAGGACAAATGTAAGGATGTAGAGGCGTATACCGCTAGGGGTAAGATAGATACTGCCTGCAGGAAAATTAAATACACCTTTGGGGAAAAGAGAACCATTTGGATGAATATCAAGAGCTCAGATGGAAACCCAGTTCTAAGCAAAAAAGAGAAAGCAGAAAGTTGGAAGGAGTATACAGAGGGTCTATACAAGGGCGATGTTCTTGAGAACAATATTATGAAAATGGAAGCGGATGTAGACGAAGTTGAAATACGAGATATGATACTGCGTGAAGAGTTTGACAGAGCACTGAAAGACCTAAGTCGAAACAAGGTCCCGGGAATAGACAACATTCCATTAGAACACTGACGGCCTTGGGAGAGCTAGCCCTGACAAAACTCTACCATCTAGTGAGCAAGATGTATGAGACAAGCGAAATACCCTCACACTTCAAGAAGAATATAATAATTCCAACCACAAATAAAGTAGATGTTGACAGATGTGAAAATTACCGAACTATCAGTTTAATAAGTAACAGCTGCAAAATACTAACGCGAATTCTTTACAGACGGATGGAAAAACTGATAGAAGCCGACCTCGAGGAAGGTCAGTTTGGATTCCGTAGAAATGTTGGAACACGTGAGGCAATACTGACCCTACGAATTATCTTAGAAGAAAGATTAAGGAAAGGCAAACCCACATTTCTATCATTTGTAGACTTAGAGAAAGCTTTTGACAATGTGGACTGGAATACTCTCTTTGAAATTCTAAAGGTGGCAGGGGTAAAATACAGGGAGCGAAAGGCTATTTACAATTTGTACAGAAACCAGATGGCAGTTATAAGACACGAGGAGCATGAAAGGGAAGCAGTGGTTGTGAAGGGAGTGAGACAGGGTTGTAGCCTCTCCCCGATGTTATTCAATCTGTATATTGAGCAAGCAGTAAAGGAAACAAAAGAAAAATTCGGAGTAGGTATTAAAATCCATTGAGAAGAAATAAAAACTTTGACGTCCGCCGATGACATTGTAATTCTGTCAGTGACAGCAAGGGGCCTGGAAGATCAGCTGAACGGAATGGACTGAGTCTTGAAAGGAGGATGTAAGATGAACATCAACAAAAGCAAAACGAGTGTAATTCAATGTAGTCGAATTAAGTCGGGTGATGCTGAGTGTATTAGAGTAGGAAATGAGGCGCTTAAAGTAGTAAATGAATTTTTCTATTTGTGGAGCAAAATAACTGATGATGGTCGAAGTAGAGAGGATATAAAATGTAGACTGGCAATGGCAAGGAAATCGTTTCTGAAGAAGAGAAATTTGTTAACATCGAGTATAGATTTAAGTGTCAGGAAGTCATTTCTGAAAGTATTTGTATACAGGAAGTTACAAAAAGGTACGGCCAAACTTTCAGGAAACATTCCTCTCACACAAAGAAAGAAAATATGTTATGTGGACATGTGTCCGGAAACGCTTACTTTCCGTGTTAGAGGGCATTTTATTACTTCTCTGCAAATCACATTAATCATGGAATGGAATCACACAGCAACAGAACGTACCAGCGTGACTTCAAACACTTTGTTACAGGAAATGTACAAAATGTCCTCCGTTAGCGAGGATACATGCATCCACCCTCCGTCGCATGGAATCCCTGATGCGCTCATGCAGCCCTGGAGAATGGCGTATTGTATCACAGCCGTCCACAATACGAGCACGAAGAGTCTCTACATTTGGTACCGGGGTTGCGTAGACAAGAGCTTTCAAATGCCCCCATAAATGAAAGTCAAGAGGGTTGAGGTCAGGAGAGCGTGGAGGCCATGGAATTGGTCCGCCTCTATCAATCCATCGGTCACCGAATCTGTTGTTGAGAAGCGTACGAACACTTGGACTGAAATGTGCAGGAGCTCCATCGTGCATGAACCACATGTTGTGTCGTACTTGTAAAGGCACATGTTCTAGCAGCACAGGTAGGGTATCCCGTATGAAATCATGGCGGTGAATCGAGGAAGTACAGTACATACTGACGAAACTAAAATGAGCTCTAACATGGAAATTAAGCGTTTCTGGACACATGTCCACATAACATCTTTTCTTTATTTGTGTGTGAGGAATGTTTCCTGAAAGTTTGGCCGTACCTTTTTGTAACACCCTGTAGAGTGTAGCCATGTATGGAAGTGAAACGTGGACGATAAATAGTTTAGACAAGAAGAGAATAGAAGCTTTCGAAATGTGGTGCTACAGAAGAATGCTGAAGATTAGATGGGTAGATCTCATAACTAACGAGGAGGTATTGAATAGAACTGGGGAGAAGAGAAATTTGTGGAAGAACGTGACTTCTAGTCAGGCATATTCTGAGGCATCAAGGGATCACCAATTTAGTATTGGAGGGCAGCGTGGAGGGTAAAAATCGTAGAGGGAGACCAAGAGATGAATACACTAAACAGATTCAGAAGGATGTAGGTTGCAGTAGGTACTGGGAGATGAAGCAGCTTGCACAGGATAGAGTAGCATGGAGAGCTGCATTAAACCAGTCTCTGGACTGATGACCACCACAACAACAACAGCAACAACAATGCCTGAAAGTTATTGGACAGTTGTATTAGGACGTTTCTTCAAGATCACTATGCAGTAATAGCATGAAACGTAGTGACCACTGCCCACCGTGAGACTGAACGCCGTCTGGTGACTTTGCGAGCATGTGTCGCGGAGTGTAGACGAATTTGGAACCATTCTACTGATGATGCGGACCGCAAATGGAAAAAAATCTACCGACATAAGCGACTTTGGCAAAGGACAGGTTGTTACGACCCGGCGGTTGGGAGCGAGCATCTCGCAAACGGCGAAGTTTACTGGCTGTTCGCTTGCTATTGTAATGATCATCTATGGAAAGTGCATGAAGGACGGTAAAACCATGAGTAGGTGACATGGTGGTGGATTTCCACGTCTCTTCACAGAGCGTGGAGGACAAAGGTTTGACTGCTTTGTTAAGTGGAATAGGTAGCGGTTTGTATCTAATCCGACGACACAGTACAGGCACAAGTGTTTTGGAACAAACCGTTCAGCGCCTCCTCTTGAACATGGGACTCCGCGACGGACTATCAGTTCGTGTTCCCATGTCGACCCATCAACATTGTCAGTTATGAGTGCAGCGGGACAGGGTCACTGGCATTGGAGCGTGGATCAATAGAATCGTGTAGCCTGGTCAGATAAATAACATTTCCCGTTGTACCAGTTCGATGGCCGTCTCGGGATACAGCGTCTTCCAGGCGAACAATGCTTTACACACTGACCACGCTACGGACGCGAGGCTCTGGGAAGGCATTATCATGTTATGGTGGACAGTCACCTGGGCTTCCATCGGAACTGTGGTGGTAACTGAAGTGAACCCCAACGCCTCTAAACTGTGTGGACCTTATTGGGGGCCATCTGCATTGCTTCATGCTCGACGTCTTCCCAGACAGCGATGGTATCATCCAGCCGGGTAAGTGTCTGAAAAAATGATCAAGAATGCACGTCGTCTGATTTGTAACAACATATGATACACAAAACTCCAGTTTCAATTGAAAATATAAATTCTTAATAATCAGTATTTTATAAAGGATTGTTTAAGTTATAAAATCTTAGAAACTAATTTTGTTATCTATATGTATTTTACGATTCATGTAAACACTTATATAACATGAACCTTCGTTTAAAAATTTACCGCGGCAGGGATTCGATGCCTGGCCACACACTCCTATGTGAGCAATCTACCTCAGATCTGCAAGGCCCCTCCAAGAAATATCCTCACTTCAGGGTGCTAAGGACACTCGATAAATTTCAAAGCCGATTTTCTCGAGAATTTTTAAGAGTTGCATCGAAATACTTTGAAGGATTGATGTGTGAGTTCCAAATTTCACTTACCATAAATATATAAAGAAACACAACAATGCAACTGCTGTGTGGTCTTCTTGCAAGCCGGTGGCGAAAGAGGACGTGGGGATATTCAAAATCTCGTACAGCGCATATGCGCTGTAGCTTACGTGGGTCTGTAGTGTACGAGTTTGAGGTTGTTCCCCGACTTGGAAGTCTGCAAGTCTCGAACATCGAACGGTTCTCTTAGGCTACCCCTACGACACTGTGGTACATTATATACAATTATCTTTTTGACATTGTAGGCATATAGTGCATGACAAAGCTGTACTATCAACAATGATGGATTGAATCCTATTACTGAATCTACAAATACACGCCTAAAGCTGTAGTACAGTGTATGGTGGAGAATACGTCGAACCAACGATATTGATTTTCTTTCCTTCTCCATTTGAGTACTTGGAGGGACCAAATGACTATGTGCGCCATCTCTTTTATGTTATTCTCATAATCCCTGCAAGGGAAATATGACGATGGCAGCAAAATTGCAGCACTGTCTTTTTCGAATACAGCTTCTCTAAATTTATCCATCAGGTTTTCGAGAGAGCTGCATCTTGTTTCTTCCAGGACATTTCCGTTACACTTTGCTATCGCCTATACCGATCTGCTTTCGTCCCTTCTCTGACTCCGTTCGATGTCTGATGTCATGTTTACTTGATAGAATTCCAAATATTGAAACAATGCTACAGAATTGGTCGTACTAGCATCTGTATGCAATTTCCTTTGCAGATGTATTACATTTTCCAAGAATACATACAACAAATCTAAGTCGTCCATTTGCTCTTACTAATACTGATTTTAGGTGATCATTCCATTTCATGTTGCTTCTTAGTATTACCCCTGAATACTTAAACCATGCAATGTCTTCAAGATATTCACCAACTATCTTGTTGTCTGATACTATCTGTTTTTTTTTCTTTTTGTTGCACGAATTAGCTTACAATTAACCACATTTTATAAGAGCTAGCATTCATTGCAACAGTTAAAAATTTTTGCAAGTGTTTCTGCAATTTCTTACGACGTCCAAAGTTGATACATTGCTGTACGCAATAGCGTCATCAACGAAAGACGTGATGGTGCTGCTAATTCTGACTGATAAATCTTTTTTATAAATTCAGTATATTATAGGCCCAGTTGTGTTTCCTGTGGGCACACGAGATGTTAGTTTCGTGTCTGTGCAACATTCGCCACCCAGTACAACATATGGGTCAAATGGCTCTGAGCACTTTGCGACTTAATTTCTGAGGTCATCAGTCGCCTAGAACTTAGAACTAATTAAACCTAACTAACCTAAGGACATCACACACATCCATGCCCGAGGCAGGATTCGAACCTGCGACCGTAGCGGTCGCTCGGTTCCAGACTGTAGCGCCTAGAACCGCACGGCCACTCCGGCAGTACAACATAGTGGCTTCTATAAGTCAAATGTTCCGCAAACCTATCACATACATATTGTTGAGTGGTACTTAAGATAGGTAAATAAATTAGTGAAATCAATGTGAAGTGAAGTAGAAATTACAAAATAAACGAAAAACTTAGTTTAGTTTAGAAGAGTTACACACTGGCAAACAGCGGGCAGAGCAGCAGTGGCAACGGCCGGCGCTTGCGAGTCAGCATGTTCTGGAGAAGACATCGCCCTCCCCACATAAGCAGAAGCTGTCGATTCAGCCGTCAGGGCATCGCCCGACCGGCTCACGTGTTTCTCAGTTGTCACATGTGAGCAAAGGCCCTCGCCTACATTCCAAGAGCCAATGACCGACGTTAAGAAGCGTCTTCGAAAAGCTTTTCAACATGACAGAAGAGGCAATGACCGTGAAGTCGTGCACGTCCAGTGAACTGAAGTAAATAAATATGTGAGACGCAGTGGGCCCAACAGTAGTTTTCAGTTCAGTTTTGGTTCGAGTTCAGTTCCAGTACAGTTCAGTCGGTGCTGAAGACCGTCATTCAGGAAGAGACTACGTCGTACACAGAAGCACCACGTCCGCCGCTGTGATGGAATAGCAAGCAGCAGCCTCGCCGCCAGAAGACAGAAGTTAGAAGGTATTTGAAAACTGATTTTTACATACCCGGGTGACGCGTGAGGGCGGGAAGGAGACGGCCTCGCATCAGCAGTCACCTGTGAGCTGGGATGAAGATCGGACAGCCGAAGACTGGTAAGCTGGAGTCCGTTGTTCGAGTCCGGGACACTGGCCTTTTCCCACCGCGCCGCTCTGCTATCCGACGCACAACACTGACATACGCGGCAGCATAGAGAAGATAAACACCGGGACGCCACATCCAAGATTTCACCATCCGATTCACGACTTCGTTCTCAATAATTAAATGGGCCACCTCACAATGCGCGTCTCCAGTCAACTGGGCGAAACAGCGACACGAGATACACACTGCCAGGTGTAATCAGACGCCGCCGCTCATGCAGTAGAAGGCTTCGCAAATGACACAGCTGCCGCTCTCCCAGCCAGAACAATCCAGTAAGGAAACCATTGTACAAATCTTTCAATAAAAGTTATCTTATGTAAAAATGCTGTTTCATTCTACCTCATACCCGAGCCAAGGAAGAACCCACCCTGCCCACATGTTGTTAAGAGAGAAAAAGTAAGTTATTTAGTGTTTTTCACCCTGACATAATGCTTTAGAATCAAATGCCCTTTGCAGTAACGCTCATCCTGACAATTGACTAGCATCAAAAGAGAGCACCCAATTACAATATGATCATATTTTCGTTCGTGGTCCATGATGTTTTACAGTGTCGGAAACCTTTAGGAACTAGGTACTTGCAATGAGTTAGTATCGGCAGAGGATACCACGTAACGGAAGTTGTTACGCCACAGGCGTCTGGGGCGTCTACAGCACGTCATCCGCCTGGAATCTTCGTGTCTTCAGTGACGAGTCGATCTTCGAACTGAGCCTCGATGACCAGCGAAGGTGTGTCTGGAGGCGCCTCGGACACCCGTGTGATACTGACTGTCGCTCGCAATATGTTGCGATAAGCAGGAGTGATGGTCTGTGGTGCCATTTTTTTCCATAGCAGGACCCCTTCGGTTGTCATCCGCGGCGCACTTACATCACCGCGCTACGTCGACTGTATTCTACGGCCAGCTTTTGTTGCCATTCGTGGGAAGCCACCCTGGGCTTACGTTTCAGCAAGATAATGACCGTCCACAAATGGCAAGAGTTTCTACTGCCCGTCTTCGTGCTTGTCACACCCCACTTTGGCCAGCGAGGTTGACAGATCTCTTCTTAATTGGAGCAGTGTCCTCCAACCAGCTAGGGATTTCGACGACCTAAGACCGTCAACTGGGACAGAATTTGGCACGATATCCCTCAGGAGGACCTGCAACAACTCTGTCAGCCAGTGCCAAACCGGTAACTGATTGCATAAGGGCCAGAAGTGAACCAACGCGTTACTGATTTGCTCAATTTGCGAAGCTCTTTTTGTCTTGAATGAATCACCCAATTATTCTTACATTTTAATAATTTGTTTTCTGTACACGTACATCATGTCTAACTATTTACGTCTCGCTCAGATAATTACTTCATAGTTCGCCGCTTTCTCTTTTGTTCTTTATTCTCAGAATGTATCTATACGGCACGAACAGTGGCAATTGATGTTAAATAATGAAAAGTGTGGAGTCATTCACATAAGTAATAAAAGTAATCCACTAAAAGCTGTCAATTCAACTAAATACCTGGGGATAGCAATTACGAGCATGACGAAATAAATCTCGGATGAACAGCCTGGTGTGAGTGTACAAGGGACACAGTATTTCGGCGATCGACCTTGTTGCCATCATCAAGTGTTTGTGGGGCCATATCGGGAAACGTTGGACGCATTTTACGCAAATATCACGTAAATTCGTCTTCTGCCCTCCAACTAAAACCAGAGCATTTTTTGGCAGTTTTAAGGACGACCTTGGTTTACGTAAAGCACGAATTTACAAAATAACGTGCCAATGCGGTAAGAAATACACAGGTCAGACAATTCGCACAACTGAAGACCGAAGCCGTAAACACCAACGGCACACGAGACTGCAACAGACTAGTAAGTCTGCAATCGCCGAGCATTGTCTGTAAGAACTTCACGGCATGGATTATGGCAAGAACAAGGTCCTAACACAGACTTCGAAATATTGGGACTGTATCATCAAAGAAGCTGTAGAGATCAGAGCAAGAAAACCTGAACTGAATCGTGACAGCGGCTATTCCCTTAACCAAGCCTGGGAACCAGCCATTACCCGGATTAAGGAGAAGACAGAAATATCCCAGAATGTACTGACTTAGAGGGTAGGGGGAGGAACCTCGGAAACGCCGCCGGCAAACCTCCCTTGGCGCGGGCCTACGAGGGAACGCCCAGACGCTGGGCCACAAGCCAGGCGTCGAACCCCGGTGCGGACGGCGGAGGGAATGGGAGGGGAACCTGATGTATACCTTACGCCTGCCGTTCCTTGGCAGTACATCAGCACACCTGATGATGGCAACAAGGTCGACTACCGAGATATTGTGTCTCTTGTACACTCACACCTTGCTGTTCACCCGAGATTTATTTCGGCATGAAATACGCCTGGAGAAATTGAAGAATCACAGTTACGAATATCTTAAATTTGAATGATCACATAGAAAATGTTGTGGAGAATGCGAGTAAAAGACTGCGTTTATTGCTGAAACACTTATGAGATGCAAAAAAAAAAAAAAAAAAAAAAAAAAAAAAAAAAAAAAAAAACCTGCTAAAGAGACTGCCTACACTACGCTTGTTCGTCCACCGCTGGAATACTGCTGCGCGATATCGGTCGTTACCACATATAATTCACGGAGGGAGTCGAAAAAGTTCAGACAGAAGCAGCTCGTTTTGTAGAACAGCGAAATAGGGGAGAGAGGGTCAAGCATACGATATGTGAATTAGGGTGGTAATCATTAAAGTAAATGCGTTCTTCGTAGCGGTGAGACCTTTTCAGGAAATTTCAATCACCAACTTTCTCCCCCGAATGTGAAAATATTTTGTTGACGTCCACCTGTGTAGAAAAAAATTATAATCATAATAAAATAAGAGAAATCGGAGCTCACACTGAAAGATTTAAATGTTCGTTTCTCTCGCGTACTGTTCGAGGGTGGAACAGTAGAAGAATAGTGTGAGCGTGGTCCGATGAATCTTTGCCATGCATTTACGTATTAATTGCACACTAACCATGTAAAGGTAGAAATCTAAGAAGACAGAATCTACCTTCTCACATAGATCTCTTGTTTGTAAGATGTAGTATATGAATAAAGCAAGCAACTACCCCATCTTCCTGTTTCCGGGGAGCAAACAAATCTACAAAAGAAATGTTGAAATGTGTGTGAATTCCTAAGGGACCAAACTGCTGAGGTCATCGGTCCCTAGACTTACACACTGCTTAAACCAACTTACGCTAAGAACAACACACGCACCAGTTCCCGAGGGAGGACTCGAACCTCCGATGGGAGGGACCAAGCTTAGAGTTCACTTTGCTGATTAGTACTTGGAGACGCGGATACTACTAGTAGAATATACGGTATGGGTCACTTGCAGGTGGGCAGTGAGCTGTGACGTCATCGTGAACCGTCCCGCTACGGTGGGTGAAATGTTAGTCTGAAGCCTCCCAACTACGTCTTTTCTAAATTTTGTTAATAGCTTTGAGTTTCCAAAACACTAACTCTTAAAGCAATAAAACCTGCTTCAATGCTAGCATATTTTCAATATGTCTCTGACAAAAGATAACTCTTTATAAGACAGGAGAGATAAAGTCGCAGTCTTTGCAGTGTCTTCAGATGGCGAGTTAGCACACCGTCATTTCACAACCACTTGTTGTTGACAGTCAGAACAATAACTCTGAATCACTTTCTGAAAAAGTTTTAATTTCATAGAGAGAGACAATCGTGTCAACCTGCGCTCTTTTACGTAAGGTCTTTTATTTCTGTTTCCATAATTTCTGATTTTTTGCGTAAGCACGGATTGCCGCATTCACAGCAGTGTTTGTTTTCACGGTTAAGGTTTTGTCTAGTAGTAATTTCTTCTTTAATTGGTAATATGTATACCTCTAAAATATATTCTGCTTCTTTATGCTACACTCGTTTTTGGGCCCGGACATTTTCTACATTAGGCTCGTTGTTGTTGTTGTTGTTGCTGTTGTTGTGGTATTCAGTCCGAAGAATGACTTAATGCAGCTCTCCATGCAGCTCTATCCTGTGCAAGCTTCTTCATCTCCCAGTACCCACTGCAGCCTACATCCTTCTGAATCTGCTTACTGTATTCATCTCTTGGCCTTCCTCTACGATTTCCCTCCAATACTAAGATCCCTTGACGTCCCAGAATGCGTCCTATCAACCGATATCTTCTTCTACTCAGGTAGTACCACAAATTCTTTGTCTCACCAGTTATATTCATCAGTACATCCTCATTCGTTATGTGACCTACCCGTCTAATCTTAAGCATTCTTCTGTAGCAGCACATTTCAAAAGCTTCTATCCTCTTTCACTTCCATACATGGCTACACTCCGTGCAGATACTCTCAGAAAAGATTTCCTAGCACTTATTTCTAAATTCGATGTTAACAAATTTCTTTTCTTCAGAAACGATATTCTTGGCTTTGCAAACCCTTTTTATACCCTCTCTACTTCTAGCATCATCAGTTTCTTGCCACTCAAATAATGAAACTCATCTATTGTTTTAAGTGTCTCGTTGCCTAATCTAATCCTCTCAGCATCAACTGATTTAATTCAACACCATTCCATTGTCCTAGTTTTCCTTTTGTTGATGTTCATATTATATCCTAATTTCAAGACACTGTCTACTCTGTTCAGCTGCTCTTCCAAGTTCTTTGCTGTCTTTGACAGAATTACATTGTCATCAGTAAACCTCAAAGCTTTTATTTCTTCTCCCTGGACATGAATTCTGACCCCAAATTCTTCTTTTCTTTCCTTTACTGCTTGATCAACATACAGACCGAATAACTCGGGGAGAGGCTACAAGCCTGCCTCACTCCCATCTCAGCCACTGCTTCCCTTTCGTGCTCCTCAGCTCTTACAACTGCTGTCTGGTTTCTGTAGCAATTGTAAATAGCCTTCCGCTCCCTGTTTTCTACCCCTGCCACCTTCAGAATTTGAAGGAGAGTATTCCAGTCAACATTGTCAAAAGCATTCTCTAAGTCTACAAATGTTATAAACGTAGGTTTGCCATTCCTTAACTATCGTCTAAGATAAGTCCTGGAGCCAGTATTGCTTCGTGTGTGAAATCCAAAGTGTTCTTCCCCGAGGTCGGCCACTACCAGTTTTTCCGTTCTTATGTAAAGAAATCGTGGTAGTATTTTGCAACCATGACTTATCAGGCGGATAGTCTGCTAATATTGACACCAATGAGCACTGCGTTTTTGGAATTGGAGTTAACTACATCCTTCTTGACGTGTGAGGGTATTTCGCCTGTCTCATATACCTTACACACCAGATTCAAACGTTTAGTCATGGCTAGCTATTTATGCTCATTACTACACCCTGAATCAGCACCGGAATGTGGTAGATTTAGAAATCGAGCAGCATCAGCCTTAAACTTGCAGTTAATTTTCTAAATATCTTTCATAATTCGAACCAGTGGAATGTATTGAACAGACTTGAGGATTTTAAACTGAAAACTAATCTGCACGGTTAAAAGCATTTACTGTTGTATTCGTTTTCACTTTGTATCGTTGTTCGTAGGACACATAAGAAATTTAATTCCTTAGTTGTCTGTTGTGATTACTACAACTGTAGTGGAAGTTCAAAAACATAACAAAATAAATTTTTTACATGTGAAATTTCATCATTTTTTTCACTTACTATTGGCTGCATTTGTTGCTATAGGTACACATTTCTTCATAAGTAAGAGAGATTCTTCGATGAATTTTACACAGCATACAAACCATACTGAAAGGTGTATGAAACTCTAGAATTTTCCAAATCTATTAAAAACTGTGGTAAAAATTAAGGCAATTAACTATAAAATTTGTGTTTTTCTAAACATGAAGTTTAAAATATAACAGTTAATTTGGTTTTTCATAAATTAAATAAATTCTAGTGTTTCATACCCCTGTGAGTATGGTATGTTGTGCAAAATTCATTGAAGAATCTCTCTAACTTATGAAGAAAAGTGTACCATAGCAACAAACGCAGCCATTAGTAATTGAAAAAATGATGAAATTTCGCACGTAAACAAAAATATTGTGTTATATTTTCGAACTTCCACTGCAATGAGTGTGAATCCTGAATCCTTCCTGGTGAAGCTGACAAAGTTTTATGAATTTATTTGTAAAAGTATAGACACTGGAAATTAAAATGTCCTGAGATGCCTCTCCTGCTCCAAGTCGGCCCGTTTGACGTCCTACCCCCCTTAAAAACTTACTTTACAAAATCCCTCAATAGAACGATAATTACGGCGTAACTCTGAGCCGCGCGGGGTAGCCGTGCGGTATAGGGCGTCTTGCCACGGTTCGCGCGGATCCCCCCGTCGGAGGTTCGAGTCCTTCCTCGGGTATGGGAGTGTGTGTTGTCCTTACCATAAGTTAGTTAAGTAGTGCGTAAGCCTAGGAACCGATGACCTCAGCAGTTCGGTCCCATAGTTCTTACTACAAATTTCCAATTTTTCGGTAACTCTGAACTCAGTAGTCAGTGACTAATAAAAATTCATACTGACCATAAACAGCCTGGTTTCGTTCGTAAACGCAAATAGGTCAAATGGCTCTAAGCACTATGGGACTTAACATCTGCGGTCATCAGTCCCGCCGGCCGGAGTGGCCAAGTGGTTCTAGGCGCTACAGTCTGGAACCGCGCGACTGCTACGTTCGCAGGTTCGAATCCTGCCTCGGGCATGGATGTGTGTGATGTCCTTAGGTTAGTTAGGTTTAAGTAGTTCTAAGTTCTAGGGGACTGACGACCTCAGAAGTCCCATAGAGTTCAGCGGCATTTGAACCATTTCATCAGTCCTGTAGACTTAGAACTACTTAACTAACCTAAGGACATCACACACATCCATGCCCGAGGCAGGATTCGAACCTGTGACCGTAGCAGCAGCGCGGTTCCGGACTGAAGCGCCTAGAACAGCTCATCCACAGCGGCACCCCTCGTAAACGCAACTACAACGCAATACGTTATGGCAATTGCGTGCTCCGAAGTGCTGATTGGGTTCACTCTGACGTCAGCGGCGCCGTTTGCTACTGCGTACACATCTCGCGATCCCTACCATGTATTCTAGTATCCGTGCCAGGCAGTGATCTGTGGTGTTCGCTGGCAGAAGACGCGTCTCGGCGGAGCGGTGGATTGGCTCCGAGTCCTGGTGCGGCGGGCAGCCTGTGGGAACGTCGCGCCGCTGTCACTCAGTCGCGGTAACAGGTGTTTGCCTGTCCCGGACGCCGCCACGTCTTCATTACCGAGCGCTGAGTCGCCTAATTGGCTGCGGGCCGCGCGACAGGCTATCATTACTCGCCCCGTCCCGTCCCCCTTTGAAGCGGCCGCGCCATCCAGCCGCCTTGGCAATGTCCCCAGGCACCCCAGCCACAGCTGGACGCGATGAACGATTCACATAACTCGACTGGAAAGCCGGGTCACGGTCGCTGGACGACGCCTGCCGCTTCTTTCCCCGCACGTCCCTGCCGCCTTCTTCTGTTTTGCGAATAAACTTTGCGGTTCCCCTCCCGCTGAGCCTGGATTTTTTGCCGTTGCGCCTCCTTCGCCGCACCGCCACCCGACTTGCGTCCTTTTGTTTGGCTCTTTTATGCTTCCAGGACAAGGGGTTCGTCGCAGGGTCTTTGATCGCGACGAAGAACGTCCCGCTATTTGTCGGAGCCACTCAGAGTAATTCCGTCGCCGGCGCAAACTTTCCGCTCGTTTGCCCTGTCAAAAGAAAAGTTCAGACAAAAGTCTGCCCTCTGCGTCTTCTTTTGTGCCTCACATTTCTTTATTTTGACCTACAGAAAAATGTAACTTCCGTATGGTGACCCTTACGTTACAAACCGCTTCCCAACCACAAATATAATAGCGTGTAGTCGCCAACCATTCTCATTCCATTTGCGAATTATAATTGCAAAATCGGCAACTTTGCAACCTTCCCGTCTCCTCTATATCTCTTTTGTTATTGATAACCTTCCCTTTTGCAATAACCTATGTAACCTTCCCTTAGGATTTCTATCTCTTGCTTAATAATAACAAATGAAATCTTCCCTTTGAAATTTATTCTCTTTCTCAATCTTTGCATACAAATGTAACTGCTGCTCATTTAAAGTGATTTTCTGATTATTTCGACGAAACATAGAATGCGTCGTCGTCGTGGCCCTCAGTCGTTATTTGCAATGACCCAAAAACTGTTCCTTATCTTTTTTTACTGTTACTAGATCGCTATCTGACTGCTACCTCGAACTGCGACATGAATATACTTACTCTGGTTTACTATACTCTATTAGCTGCTGGTGGGCTGTCATAATAAGTGGCTTTATTTATTACCAAAGCTGACGTTATTCTTTAACAGCAAAGCTGACGTTATTCTTTAATGAATTTGACTGAAGTTACGTAATTCATTGTTACACTTTTTCTTGACAGTAAAATTTTTGCAAAGTTTTATGTTGATGGTTTTTGGAATGGATTATAATCAGTAATGCAACATTGCTGGCAAAAATTAATTATATTCTGAAAACGCTTCAAATATTTACTGTTGGTAATGAAATGATTTTACAAACGTTCAAATGGGACTTACTTTTTACAATAATCTTACAACTAGCATTGCGCAAACATATCTTCAGTAGTCTTGAGTTTCTCAAAACAATAATTCAATAATATTAGTTCCTCTTATGATAATAGTTAGCTGATATCTCTGTACATCCGTTTATAATCTCTTGTAAATCATAGCTGGTTGCTGGCAGGCACACCGCTCCTCTCAACCTGTCGCTTCAGACCTGCTACCGACTCGCTTCACTTCTCGCTTACTACTGACTTCCTACGAACGCTAAAGTGCGGTCTCTCCTGCCAACAATGCTTTTTGGTGCAGACGATCCCTGTCACCATTACAAAGTGTATCAATGCGCGGTCTTTCCCGCTCTTTTCTTAAAATGTACCCCTACGCGGTTTCTCCCGCCCATTTTAAAATTATATCAACAATACTTTGGTGCAGATATTCCCTGCTACCACAATTATTTCCAATATGACAAATATTAATTATTCCTAATGTGGGGCGGCGGGTGGAATTATTTTGTTGTTGTTATAAAATGTAATGTAGAAAAGATGTATTTCCCGGCCGATTAACCATATGTGGGGCGGGGGGGGGGGGATTTATTGTTGTAAAATGTTCCTATTATTTATTTAATGCTGTTGTTTGCCGTTCTCAACACTGGCTCTCTAACTACAATATTGGCAACCAGAAAGTGATTATCAAAACGTGAAGCCTTTAATTAGAATTCCTAGTGCCCACTTCATCTGAGAAATAGATTTATAGCTACAGCTTATAGCTCTGAGGAATTAGGAGATTGTCTGGGATTCATAATCAAAAACCACTCTCACTAAAAGTTCACTATATTCTGAAAGTCACAGACCAATAAGAATCCACACAATCCGACTACCAGAGCAGTTCAGAGTCTAATGCGCTGATGCAACTATAACTGTTCAAACTAAATGTTTAAGTGAATGCTCGCCATAATTTGATGATAATGTTCATCAAACGCCACGCTAAATAATGGTAGAATGTCTGTCCCGCGGCGGCACGTGAAAATACGACATACGCAAACTGAAGATAGGTCATTAAAGTCATCCCAGAATTAACACTTCACTCGAAAATGATTTCATGGTTACGCGTATCCCGAGTAACTTATTACGGCATCCGTGGCTGTTTATAGCAATGATACCGACGCGACGCGACTCCCGGCACAGATGGTGTGCTAATCAGCATCTGGAAAGAACTGGGGCCTTACTCTCTCGCGCAGCGTTCTTATATATAAAGGCGCGGTGCGGACGGCTAAGGGAACGCCTGATCCAATCGGCTCTCCCGACTAGCCGCTGGGCTAGTAATGCACCACTTTAAGTCATTGAATAAATCATCGCTTCCTTTGCTGATGGCCGATGAAGCTCTCAATTTAAATGTGCATTCAATAAAAGTCTGACGTGGCTAAGTCAATTATTTTGGGCGAGAGAATTAATTTAATTACACTACACGCAGTAGACGAACTCTGAACTTGCCCTTTGGAGATACGCTACCGCTATAGATTTATAGTTATTCAATTGAAACTTCTTACATCTTTATGATTATAGCGGATCTCCCTTCTACTTAAATTTCAACATCCTAGCCTTATTTATTCGCCTACTTAACCTATCTTGCTACCTTAATTTTTAAGACAAAAACCAGAAAATTATGAATTTCAACTAAAATTTTAATTTATGAGATCCTGAATACTGTTTCTACTATATTATTATGAAAAAGGAATCCAAATATAAATTTTTAAGTTTCTAGCTCTTTTCTGTTGCGGCAATGATTTTTACAGAAAAACGTCCAAATTTCGAAAATGGTTAAAGTCATTGAACTGATATTCAACACATATTAATTTAGTATTACTCCTGACATGCTAGAAACGTTTCAAGTTATTTACTTGATTTTTAAAGTATTGCGCAACATTTATGACGTCAGAGCTAGTTACATCGGACTGGCTGGCACACAATGGAAAGTCTGATGTGAATTTTATACGGCGTGAGTAGGCTGCTTCCCTACACTACTTAATCCTATTAATAAAATATAAACATCTTTCATAAATTGTGATTTGACAATAGAAATATACACGTCTTACAACTTGTATTATCATACGCTATATGATTCTGAGTGGGATGTAAGTTGTCAGTACTTTAAAGTGGTAATAAAACATATACCATATTTTCGTACTGCCGAAACACTACTCAATGTTTTCGTAACATCCCGAAAATTGTGAATAAAAAGATGTCACATTCCTCGAGAACATGTAAAACCACATTTTACTGTGCGTTGCTACACGTGTCAAGTTTACTTCGGCAATATATTCAAACTTAGCGGTATTAAAATCGTCCTGCCTCGGGCATGGATGCGTGTGATATCCTTAGGTTAGTTAGGTTTAAGTAGTTGTAAGTCTATGGGCCTGATGACCTCAGATGTTAAGTCCCATACTGCTTAGAGCCATTTGAACCATTTATTAAAATCGTGGGGTGTAGCGAAAGAGAAGAGAAGGAAAACACCTTGGTGGAAAATTAAGGGCACACTCTGAACTGCTGGTCATCCAGGTATCACACAGGTGGCATTATATGAAGTAGGTAAATAAAATACGTAGCACTATTTGCTCTGCACAGTACGGAAACAGCTTTGTGCACTAGTAACAAATGCGCTAGAGACAGTTTGAAAATACAAAATATAAAGCAAATGCATTTACCATGTAATTTACTGTATTTCAGGAGCTGGGAAGTTATTCCCTGATGCCGTAACACGTGTCCTATCATCCTGACCATTCTTACTGTCAGTGTTTCCCACGTGTTCCACTCCTCGCCGACTCCCGAGAGAACATCCACACGTCATATCTCCTCAGTCCACTGTAATGTTGTTGCATTAATTTATTCTGAAAGCGGTGCTGATATTTTAAGACAATAAAAGTGGGTTAAAAGCTGTGAGCTGAGCTGTCTGGGGAAGTTAACCTTGCATTACTGAGCAACTGTTTCACCAGGTATCCAGTCTAGCTTACCAAATTCCCAACCAGACTAACATTAATTATTATCTTCTAATAGTCATACGACAACTGGTGATATATATATAAAAAGAGAAATCAGTTTATATTTGGAAATTTATTTTAACATTGATCACTGAAATTTCAGCATATTAAACTTGATTCATTACTAAACTGGTGCCTTATTTAGGATTGTGAAAATGTGAGTTTGTAATCTTACGGAACACATCAAATATGGAGCCAAGATTGGGAGGCTGCATACAACACTGAATTCATAAAATAACACACGAAGAACGTTGAAACATATGCAAGAGGAAATTAACCACAACCAACCGATTCAATTTTCACCAAAAGAAGTTACGTTCGTAGTGCAATCCTGTCCGTCATGTAATTACCACACACTGGTATACTAAATTCATACTAACTCTCTGTGAAATCTTCCCGAAAAGAATAGCTGAGGGTTACTTTGATGCTTACACCACGTGCTTCACGTGGTCAACTTGGTTTACAGAAAGAGTGTAACTCCACAATAATTTTGATAATTAAAATAAATTACATCGAAACGCAATTTACAAAAGAAAAACCTCGAACTGGTTACTATCGTCTTTCTATTAACCTGATGGGTCAAACAATTGAATAAGCACGTGGTACTGGTCTCACAAAGTACACCCCACGTGGGTTGAACATAAAGAAAAGTTGCTATATTGAAAAATATTGTCAAGACGAGACGTTATAATCTCATACACATTCGCATTTAAGATTGATGATCTTAGTTAGAGTTACTGATCAACACGTGGTTCCACTTTACTCACAAAGAAGTGACAAAACAACTACTGGAAGATATTCTGAACTTCACACTCGAAACACACTGCATTGCAATTTAAGATAACATTAGATATTTTAGAACTAAACCTGAAATAAAGGTGATTAAATTTTCAGTTAGGCTGAACTTAAGAAATCCATTGTCCTACGGACTTAGCAGACACGCCCTTAGCCGGAGATCTTACCTCATCAGACACTCGCCGCGGACAGCCTGCCCTGGGCTCCTTCCTGAGGGTCGCTCACAAATACAAACGGAAGTGGCCAGAGGGGCAGCTTCCCATACCAACATGACAACGGACGGACAGGACCATACTAAGAATAGAAACCTCTCTGCTTTTAGAAAGCGTAGCTACCTGTTCCGACGTTGGTCCTAATGTTCTCTAGCAGACAGGCTTGTCTGCTACCATCAAGCATGCAACTAGAAATACATTTGCTCATTCATCCTCTCACACAGAAGGGAAGGGGGATGACAGTATCTTATCATATACAGTATATAAAAGAAAGTGGATGTAGGTTCCGTATGAGACTGTGTGACATGAATTACATATAAACTGTGTTTTAAAGTGTAGTAGTGTGACAGATCGTTCTTGCTTATGTGTAAAAGTAACACGTTTCACTGCTCAGTCTCCTCCCAGATAGTCAGAAACGCCACAGTAAATTTAGAAGAGGAATTTACGCCGTAAATGACAACGGATTTAAGAAATTAACATGAAAGGAATCCAACAGAGACCTTTCACCACTTAATTTTCAACATTTTTATATACCTCCATATCTCGATTCGATTCTTTTCTTTTCCAGTTGTCTCATACCCCAAATTTCTCTTGAATATGTGCTCCAAATGTACATCCAGTCTTTTCTTTTAATATCCTCCTTACTTTTTCCGTCGTGAGCTGTTTTGTTTCCAAGATAACAGAATTCCTTCCATTGGATTACTTTGTGGTCCCTAATGTCAGTGTTAAGCTTATCGCTTGTAACATTTCTGTTAACAATTAATTTCGTCTTTCTTCGGTTTAATCACAGGCCGTCTTTCGTGCTCTCCGGCCTATAGATTCCATTCAAAAGATCTTGCAATTATTCTCCACTTTCACTGAGTATAGCAATGTCCTCAGCGAATCTTATCATTGATATCATTTCACAGTGGATTATAATTCCACTCACGGGCTTTTCGTAATTGCTTCTTCGATATACACCAGATGTGTGTTATAGACACTATCAAAAGGGGCGAGCACAGAACAATGAGACATGATATTAACTCTAATTAGTATGGGTCCGGAAGCCAGTAGCCTCTCATACACAATTTATTCCAACTGTGAACATGAACACCTTATTACACAGTCCCCAAGAACTCAATTTCAGGTGTACCAAAAATGGCTCAAATGGCTCTCAGCACTATGGGACTCAACTGCCGAGGTCATTAGTCCCCTAGAACTTAGAACTAGTTAAACCTAACTAACCTAAGGACATCACAAACATCCATGCCCGAGGCAGGATTCGAACCTGCGACCGTAGCGGTCTTGCGGTTCCAGACTGCAGCGCCTTTAACCGCACGGCCACTTCGGCCGGTTCAGGTGTACCCTTCAGTACTAATACATAACAACGAGTGTCAAACACAGCCATCCTTCTTATAGAGGTAGACCTAAGCACGTATCTTCACTGATGCCCATACACGTTCAAAACTCCCAGACGTAGTGCGCAAGCACTGACAACCATCCATAATGTGATCCTGGAGGTCACCGTCACTGTCAACAGGAATAGGAATGTAATACACCAAACCTTTTAATGTCCTCAGAAGCGTAGTTTCGTAGAAACTCTGATTACCAGCATTTGGGTACCTGGAATGACGACCATATCAGACGACGTAAGTTGATGGTATATCTCCAGAGTCATACATTCTACACATCAGCAAGGTCATTTGGATGCGACTTCCGCCTCATTCGACCGAAAGCGTTCCAAAGCCCTGTTAACTCAGTTTCTAAGAGACCTTCAGTGTACTCTTCCTACATTCCCGCTGTCTCATCTGCTAACAGTGGAATTCTTCTGGCACTCTTAATGTTGACGGCTTTGGATTTAATTTTTTCTGAGCTTCCTGTTGCTGAATCAGTCCTTTCATCGACCATTTATTTTTAATTTCTTCGCATCTTTCCTGTTGCCGCTTACCCTTGGGTTTCCTTTACTCCTATTTATTTCGTTATTAAGTGACTTCTGCTGCTGAACTGTTGTGTGTCCCTGACATGTTTGCACTTCCTTCATTCTTCAGTCAACTGAAGTATTTCTTCCGTCACCAAGGTGTCTTCACAGTTACCTTGTATCTACATTTATCTGCACAACTTCCGTGATTGCTCTTTTTAGAGATGTCCATTCCTCTTCAACACAACTGTATACTGTGCTATTCATTATCGCAGGATCTACAGCCGTAGAGAACTTCAAACACACCTCGTCAATTCTCAGTACTTCAGAATCTTACTCTTACCACGTTGTTATTCCGGACGATGTTGTCAAACTTTGGTATACTGTTTAAGTTTACTGAATTTTGATTTGAGTCTATACCTACTGCTGCGTACGCCTGACAGTCAAATACATCCTTTTGAATCTCTCTCTGACCACGATGTGATCCAGCTGGTATCATCCCGTGTCTCCTGGCTTTTCCCAAGTACACCTCCTTCTCTTGTGAATCTGAACAGTGTGTATTCGCTATAACTAGTCGATATCGATATCGAGTGACAACAGCTTATACGTATTGTCATGTGGTGATGCAAATGTAGTGACATGTTTTCATCCACGTGTAGTATTGGATATGGACTATACAAAATGTGGCCTCAATTGTGGAATAGAAATTTCAATTACGTTCCACATCTTACACAATGCGTTATGTGGCGTTCATCCACAAGTGATTGATAATGACGTAGTTGCGGAAATCGACCGATAGTACAGTTAATAAAAAATAAAAACAATACATCATAATACAGTCAACGCTTTCATTCATAAAATTTCTAGAGCCTGTGTCCACGTACAGAAGTAAAATTATAATCCAATCCCATCATATGCCTGAAATATATTAGGGAAACCATGAAAACTCTACATCCGGTTGGCCAGAAGAAACTGGAGCCTCCAGACCTTCGAATACAATACTGTGCGATACTGTTTTGCAAATACATTATTTGCTAATGTAAAAGGCTAGTGCTGCACTGTTCATTGACTTCTCACTACAAGTCACTGCACACATTAAACACAGTATTTCATGTAATGTAACTCTGTACACACTATCAGCTGTCATAAGGACCACAGCGAAGATGTTGGGTTTAATTTTGTGTACCGCAGCATCTCCTTGATAGCGTGAAAAACTGTCTTAAGTCAGCAACCCTCTGTAATGAGTAACTCAGGTGTAAGAATTATGCGCTACTAAGCTTTGGGTGTGTAATGTTTTTGGGTAATTTACTGTTCAGTTTCACTGATTTACAGAGAATGCTGTCATATGTTCATTATTTATTCCTAAATGTAAGCACAGTCTAGATATTGTTTCGTGGTCATGGAGAAAGTATTCTGCGGAGTAAAAATTTTTTTGGAAATTTGTGGTGAAGTTCTATGGGACCCTGCTGAGGTCATCGGTCCCTAGGCTTACACACTAATTAATGTAACTTTAACTTACGCTAAGGACAAAACACATACCCATGCTCGAGGGACGACTCGAACCTCCGACGGGGAAAGCTGCGCGAACCGTGACAAGACGCCTGAGACAACCTAGCTACCTCGCGTGGCATTTTTGGAGTACTTATCAGCAATGTTATTTTTAATATGCATGACTCATTGGCAAATGAACTTACATGCTACAGTTAACATCTGCAATGTTTTGAAGAGATCTTTACACTGACCTCAATTGCTATTTTCGGTTATTATTCTTATGGCCCTTTTCTGTATTTTGCAAAACTATGTTCATATTTTGTGCATCTGTTCACCAGAAACGAATTCAATAACTAATAACTGAGATTGTATATTAACAACACGCAACTAAAGGACACTGCCTCTTACACATTCTGTTCTTTTAAACGGAGATGACCACAGAATTTTTTGGATCAGAAACTACGGTAGACAGCTGCTAGAAGAGTAGTAAGTTCTTTTCCCATACTCTATGTAGGATCATATTCAGTGCGTCCATTAATGTCAAGGCGCAGTTTCAATCGGTCACAGAACAGTAATGAAACAAGACAGAAATGTGAAACAAGGCGGGAATGAGAAAGGAAGTCTCCGAATGTGCATACCTATTTAGCACAGCTGGATGTGGCTTCCATTTCTTGCCCTACACACACCTTAAGCTGTTATCTGACTCGTCTAAGGACGTATGGTGTAAGAGAGAGAACAGCGTCTGTGAATCTCTGTTTTCAATGATTAATGTCGTCAGTATGACCACTGTTGCCGGCCGGAGCGGCCGAGCGGCTCTAGGCGCTACAGTCTGGAGCCGCGCAACTGCTACGGTCGCAGGTTCGAATCCTGCCTCGGGCATGGATGTGTATGATGTTCTTTAGGTTAGTTAGGTTTAAGTGGTTTTAAGTTCTAGGGGACTTATGACCTCAGAAGTTAAGGCCCATAGTGCTCAGAGCCATCTGATCCCTGTCGGTCCGGGAATCGTGGTGGCCATGATTTTAAACCACCCCTTCCTATCCACCGCTGGAGAAATCTTGTGTCGGGAAACTTGCAAAAACTGGTGGCCTAGTGTGCAGGCGCGCCGTCCTGTTGAAAGGCGACACCTTGCATTCAATGTCGCGCAAATTTGAACCGTTCGTTTCGTTTCTGTTAGCCATAACAAGCGTTCATAACTGCGCCGTGGCTTTGTGGGCGCACTGTAGGTATCCCATCAGATGTGGTCGCCTTTCCTCTGAGCTATTTTGGCTGACATTCTGTCCCGCGGTCATTTATTCCGATATTTGTCATTTCTTTCTCTCTCTCTCTCTCTCTCTCTCTCTCTCTCTCTCTCTTTAGATTAGATTAGATTAGTACTTGTTCAATAGATCTTGAATACGACACTTTGTAATGATGTGGAACGTGTCAGGTTAATAAAAGGTGTCTATACAAGATATTACATTAGACAAAATATTACATGACACTCAATATTTTTTTTTTTTTTTTTTTTTTTTGTGGGGTTGGGGAATTACCCAAAAATTCATCTAATGAGCAGAAGGACTTGCCATTAAGAAATTCTTTTAATTTCCTTTTAAATGATATATGGCTATCTGTCAGACTTTTGATGCTATTAGGTAAGTGACCAAAGACTTTCGTGGCAGCATAATTTACCCCCTTCTGAGCCAAAGTTAGATTTAACCTTGAGTAGTGAAGATCATCCTTTCTCCTAGTGTTGTTGCCATGTACACTGCTATTACTTTTGAATTCGTTCGGATTGTTAACAACAAATTTCATAAGTGAATATATATATTGTGAAGCTACAGTGAAGATTTCTAGCTCTTTAAATAAGTGTCTGCAGGATGATCTTGGATGAGCTCCAGCAATTATTCTGATTACACGCTTTTGTGCAATGAACACTCTTTTACTCAATGATGAGTTACCCCAGAATATGATGCAATACCAAAGCAGATTATGAAAATAGGCATGGTAAGCTAATTTACTCAGATGTAAATCGCCAAAATTTCCATTGACCCCAATAGCATAAGCAGCTGAACTCAAACGTTTCAGCAGATCCTCAGTGCGGTTTTTTCCAGTTCTACCCCTCATCAATGCATACACCTAGAAATTTTGAATATTCTACCTTAGCTACCGATTTCTGATCGAAGTCTATATTTATTAATGGGGTCATTCCATTTACTGTGTGGAACTGTATATACTGTGTTTTGTCAAAGTTTAATGAGAGCCCATTTTCAGAGAACCACTTCATGATTTTCTGAAAAACATCGTTTACAATTTGACCAGTTAATTCTTGTCTGTCGGGTGTGATAGTACCAGTTTTGCATCTTCGTGAATATAGAATGGCAAGTCATTAATATATTAAGAAGAGCAGAGGACCCAAGACCGAACCTTGCGGCACCCCATTCTTGATTGTTCCCCAGTTTGAGAAATCACTAGTTTTTTGCATATTATGTGAACTGTTTATTTCAACTTTCTGCACTCTTCCGGTCGGGTATGATTTAAACCATTTGAGCACTGTCCCATTCATACCACAGTACTTGAGCTTATCTAGAAGTATTCCATGATTTACACAGTCAAAAGCATTTGATAGATCACAAAAAATCCCAACGGGTGACTTCCGGTTACTCAGAGCATTTAATATTTCATTAGTGAAAGTATATATAGCATTTTCCGTTGAGAAACCCTTCTGCAAACCAAACTGACATTTTGTTAAAACTTTATTTTTACAAAGGTGTGAAGCTACTCAACAATACTCTCTCTCTCTCTCTCTCTCTCTCTCTCTCTCTCTCTCTCTTTCTCACTCTTCCTCTCCCCTCCCCCCTCTCTCCCCCTCTCCCTCTCCCCCTTCCCCTCTCCCTTTCCCCCTCCCTCTCCCTCTCCCTCTCCCCCTCCCTCTCCCCTCCTCCCTCCCTCCCTCTCTCTCTTCTCTCTCTCCCTCTCCCTCTCCCTCTCCCTCTCACTCTCTCTACTCCACCTCTCTCTCTCTCTCTCTCACACACACACACACACACACACACACACACACACACACACACTGTCACTCTCTCTCTCTCTCTCTCACTGTCACTCTCACTCTCTCTCTCTCTCTCTCTCTCTCTCTCTCTCTCTCTCACTGTCACTCTCTCTCTCTCACTGTCACTCTCTCTACTCCGTCTCTCTCTCTCTCTCTCTCTCTCTCTCTCTCTCTCTCTCGTTCGCCTCTACGCCAAAACGCTCAACAAACTTTCCTCTAAATATCGGTGATGTTAACAAGCGCCAGTAGCTGCGCGAAAGCACGTGACACGGTGCGCATCACAGCTGAGGATCTGCCGTGCCTGAGTTCAACGACACGGCGGCGCTGCGGGCAGCGTGGACACGGACGTGCGCCAGCCGCGCTCTGTCTCTGCCGTTGCCGTCTGCGCCGGAGGCTGAGATGTTATCTGCAAGGCAGGAGAGACTCGGCGGGCACGCCATTCAATAACGCGAGGCGGCAGATAATTTGGCTGAGGTATTAATTACCGCGCCGCCTCGGCGAGTCACCGTTCGTGGAAGCGGCGGAGGCGGCCTCGGCGGCTAACAAGTGGCTCCTTTCATTGCGGCAGCCAGTGCGGACGGCCTGGATTTATACGGCGGCCCCTCTGCGGGGCGCCCTCCGCTGGCCCGAGGAATGCGCCCCTTCCAGTACTGCAGCAGCCTCGCCGGCGAGCAGACGGAAGCAGTCGCGACGACCTACATCCTCGACTCGAGCAACTCTCGTGCTGCAGAAAGGCAGCTCATAATTGCTGACGCACAAACCGGTTGCTCGCGGTTCGTTGTCGCGATTGCCACGCCCTCCTCCGAGCCGTTTAGCCCTTTCTGTAAGGGCCTATGTGAGGTTACCTGATCTGTCGTCAGTGATCTGCTGTCAGTGATCTGCTGTCAGTGATCTGCTGTCAGTGATCTGCTGTCAGTGATCTGCTGTCAGTGATCTGCTGTCAGTGATCTGCTGTCGGGATCTTGGTTCAAATGGCTCTGAGCACTATGGGACTCAACATCTGTGGTCATCAGTCCCCTAGAACTTAGAACTACTTAAACCTAACTAACCTAACTAACATCACACACATCCATGCCCGAGGCAGGATTCGAACCTGCGACCGTAGCGGTTGTGCGGTTCCAGGCTGTAGCGCCTAGAACCGCTCCGCCACCACGACCGGCGCCAAATAATTACTCGTGGAGTAGACAGACTGCGTATACAATAAAAGGTCAAATTTATTGAACAAATTACACAATAGTGACCCGCAAGTATAAATATTGTAATTAGTACAACGTACTGACACTTCCAGCTAGGGACAATATACCACCTATGGACAGCACAAGCTCACGGAAAGAGCAAATACAGGTGAACCCCTACGTTATAGCAAAACTAATTGGCATTGCCAGCTGAAAATACCTAGCTGACCAACTCGCAACGCTGGGAAACCGTACTGCGCACTAAACATTAGCAAATCCAATCAAACCTCTTCTACATCTAGATTTACATATATACTCCGCAAGTCACCGTTAGATGCGTAACGGAGGGTGTCTTGTAACGCTAAGAGTTATTTCCTTTCCTGTTACACTCGCAAAGTGACTATCTATATGCTGAAATGTCCCCTTAAAAAAATTAATGAATTACTGTGCTGCTAAACCCCTTACTTTATTTGATTCTCAAACAGCTGAGCAGAACTGAACGTACTCAGACATTTCGCTTTTTACTTATTCCGATCAACACTAAACTGACACACAATATTTTTAGCGCAACGCAATCTGACTTTCAATAATCCCTACAAAAGAATGGCATTAACCTATGGCATTAACCTATACCTTTCACGAAGCACTTACCTCACAAAAATCTTCGTTACTCGAACTACTGCAATACAGCGAGCGCCACTACTGCCAGCTAAATAAAAGATTCAAACTACTGAAGGCACTAACTACTGATAGCATAGTTAGCAAATGAAAGATTTTGATAGAGAACAAACAATGTATTTACCTTAACAGTGTTCAAAAGTCATAATATATATCAGTTCATGACATCCAGTCTTACAGATTCACTGTCTCTGATGGACACACGTCCAGATCATCCGCTCTCAAAACTCCGCCATCTCTCTCCCCACATCCACCACTGCCGGCGGCTCACCTCCAACTGCGCAACGCTACGCGCTGTTAACAGCCAACTGCCCAACACTACAATAGCAAAAAACTATGCAAACCAGCCACACACTGCACACAACACAGCCAGTGATTTTCATACAGAGCGCTACTTGGCGTTACCAATATAAAAACCTAAACAGCCTACTTACACATCTAGATTTACATAAATATTCCTCAGGCCACCGAAGATGCGTAGCGGAGAGTACCTTGTAACGCTAATAGTTATTTCCTTTCCTGTTACACTCGCAAATAGAGCGAGGGAAAAGCGACTGTCGATATGCCTCCGTATGAACTCTAATTTCTCATATCTTATCTTCATGGTCCTTAAGCGCAATGTATGTTGGCGATAGTAAAATCAGTCGGTAGTCAGCTTCAAAAGCAAATTCTCTAAATTTTCTCACTACTGTTTCTCGAAAGGAACGTCACCTTCCCTCCAGGGATTCCCATTTGAGTTCCCGAAGAATCTTAGTAACATGTGCGTGTTACTCGAAGCTACTGATAACGAATCTAGCAGTCCGCCTCTGAATTGCTTCAGTGTCTTCCTTCAGTACGGCATGGTACGGATTCCATACACTCGAGCAGTACTTAAGAACAGGTCGCACCAGCGTGGTATATGCGGTCTCCGTTACAGGTAAAAGGGAAACGAGCGTTTGGCGTTTGGCAGGTCCGGCCGCCTTGGTGCTGTTCTTATTACATTCGACGCCACATTTGGCGACCTGCGAGCAGAATGGGGATGAAATGATGATGAACACAACACAACACCCAGTCCCTGAGCGGAGAAAATCCCAAACACAGCCGGGTATCGAACCCGGGCCCGTAGGACGGCAATCCGTCACTCTGACCACGCAGCTATCGGGGCGGACTCCGTTACAGGTGAACCACTCTTTCCTAAAATTCTTCCAATAAATCGAAGTCGACCATTCTCCTCCCCTACCACAGTTCTCACATGCTTGTTCCATTTCATACTGTTTCTCAGAGTTATGCCCAGGTACCGGTATATAAACGACTCGACTGGGTCAAGCGGGACACTACTAATAATGTATCCGAACGTTATAGGTTTTTTTCTCCCTGCTCACCCCCACTAACTTACATTTTACCCCATTTAGAGCTAGCTCCCATTCATGAGACAAATAGAAATCTGGTCTAAATCGTATTGCATCTTTCTACACTCACTCAACTTCGACACCTTACCGTACATCACAGCATCATCAGCATACAACCGTAGACTGCTGCCCACCCTGTCAGCCAAATCATTTGTGTATACAGGGTGTTACAAAAAGGTACGGCCAAGCTTTCAGGAAACATTCCTCACACACAAAGAAAGAAAATATGTTATGTGGACATGTGTCCGGAAACGCTTACTTTCCATGTTAGAGCTTATTTTATTACTTCTCTTCAAATCACATTAATCATGGAATAGAAACACACAGCAACAGAACGTACCAGCGTGACTTCAAACACTTTGCTACAGGAAATGTTCAAAATGTCCTCCGTTAGCGAGGATACATGCATCCACCCTCCGTCGCATGGAATCCCTGATGCGCTGATGCAGCCCTGGAGAATGGCATATTGTATCACAGCCGTCCACAACACGAGCACGAAGACTCTCTACATTTGGTACCGGGATTGCGTAGACAAGAGCATTCAAATGCCCCCATAAATGAAAGTCAAGAGGGTTGAGGTCAGGAGAGTGTGGAGGCCATGGAATTGGTGCGCCCCTACCAAGCCATCGGTCACCGAATCTGTTGTTGAGAAGCGTACGAACACTTCGATTGAAATGTGCAGGAGCTCCATCGTGCATGAACCGCATGTTGTGTCGTACTTGTAAAGGCAATTGTTCTAGCAGCATAGGTAGAGTATCCCGTATAAAATCATGATAACGTGCTGCATTGAGCGTAGGTGGAAGAACATGAGGCCCAATCAAGACATCAGCAACATGCCTGCCCAAACGTTCACAGAAAATCTGTGTTGATGGCGTGATTGCACAATTGCGTGCGGATTCTCGTCAGCCCACACATGTTGATTGTGAAAATTTACAATTTGATCACGTTGGAATGAAGCCTCATCCGTAAAGAGAGCATTTGCACTGAAATGAGGATTGACACATTGTTGGATGAACCATTCGCAGAAGTGTACCCGTGGAAGCCAATCAGCTGATGATAGTGCCTGCACATGCTGTACACGGTACGGAAACGACTGGTTCTCCCGTAGCACTCTCCATACAGTGACGTGGTCAACGTTACCTTGTACAGCAGCAACTTCTCTGACGCTGACATTAGGGTTATCGTCAACTGCACGAAGAATTGCCTCGTCCATTGCAGGTGTCCTCGTCGATCTAGGTCTTCCCCAGCCGCGAGTGATAGGCTGGAATGTTCCGTGCTCCTTAAGACTCCGATCAATTGCTTCGAACGTCTTCCTGTCCGGACGCCTTCGTTCTGGAAATCTGTCTCGATACAAACGTACCGCGCCACGGCTGTTGCCCCGTGCTAATCCATACATCAAATGGGCATCTGCCAACTCCGCATTTGTAAACATTGGACTGACTGCATAACCACGTTCGTGATGAACACTAACCTGTTGATGCTACGTACTGATGTGCTTGATGCTAGTACTGTAGAGCAATGAGTCGCATGTCAACACAAGCACCGAAGTCAACATCACCTTCCTTCAATTGGGCCAACTGGCGGTGAATCGAGGAAGTACAGTACATACTGACGAAACTAAAATGAGCTCTAACATGGAAATTGAGCGTTTCGGGACACATGTCCACATAACATCTTTTCTTTATTTGTGTGTGAGGAATGTTTCCTGAAAGTTTGGCCGTACCTTTTTGTAACTCCCTGTATACAGAACAACAGCGGTCCTGTCACACTTCCCTGAGGTACTCCTGACGATACCCTTGTCTCTAATGAACACTCGCCGTTCTATTATTGAAGCAGACATCGAGCTACTCACATACCTGTAAACTTATTGCATATGCTCGTATCTTCGTTAACAGCCAGCAGTGGGGTACCGTGCTAAATGTTTTCCAGAAATCTAGAAATGTGCAATCTGCCTGTTGTCCTTCATCCATAGTTCTCAGTACGTGATATGAGAAAAGGGCAAGGCGAGTTTCACACGAGCGATTCTTCCTAAAACCAAGCTGACTCGCGGACACAAGCTTCTCAGTCTAAAGAAAGTTTATTATATTGCAACTGAGAATATGTTCAAAAATCCTGCAACAAATCTGTAATTTTACGGATCCATTCTTTTACTCTTCGAATATACTGGAGTCACCTAAGCTTTGTTGCAGTCGCTTGGGACTCTGTGCTCGGTGAGAGATTCGCCATAAATGCAGGCTAGCGATCCATTTATGGCGAATCGACCGCTCATAAAACAACCTTGGCTTGTTACAGACGCTGCAGCTGGTCCAGAAGACTTGGCAGGTGCCCATCTGAGCAGTAGCTCTCCTCGACAGGAATTGTACTCTTTATGACGACCTAAGCTGTGACAACGGTGCTGAGCACTGCACGATACCCAAAACCAACAAGAAGCTCACTCTTGGGGGAAAAATTTGGAAATTTGTGGGCAGGTCTTATGGGACCAAACTGCTAAGGTCATCGGTCCCTAAGCTTACACACCACTTAATCCAACTTTAACTTACGCTGAGGACGACACACACACCCATGCCCGAGGGAGGACTCGGAACTCCGACGGGGGGAGCCGCGCAGACCATGACAAGACGCCTCAGACCGCGCGGCTACCCCACGCGACACTCTTGGAGGATCTGTCACAAACAGCAAGAAATCACTACTACTCTTACTACCCTTCCAGACTATCGCTGAGGTTTTATTCCCTTGGCGCTTGCCTTAGCACATTTTCCCCTCTGCCCTTAAAACCGCTACCCTTCATTAGCGTTTCGACCAGTTCTATCTCCGCGATGTTCCCGTATTAGTGTGTAATTCTAACCAGAAGTACGGATAACAACACGGCCTAGCATCTCATAAACTCCTGGATTGTAACTAACCAAACGGAGGTGACACACAACTTTTGTGATGGTCACCACCTTGGTGTGAGCGTGGAGGACCTCCACCCTTAGGAAGAAAAGAGAAAAGGCCTACTAAAAATTGAACTGCTGAAGCAGAATCTTCTCAAAAAACACTTCCCAACATTTAACTTCTACGGTACAGTTTCTGATAGTCAGTGACTTAACAGGATGCTATTAAGCCAAAAATCCTTAAAAACGGCAACTATAAAATCCGTAATTATTAATTTCATAAAACCATATCACAATCGCCTTGATTTATGTCCGTTCTCGAATAAAACATAATTATGGAAGCCACTCGTCTTTCAGTCCAGATTAGAACCAACTAGGTGAGCACCTTTTGCAGCATCATTTCCAGAAATACAGAATACAACATAATGCTTCCCTTCAGTTGCAGCACTCCTCAACTGCTGCCACTATCCTATCCTGTAATTCAGCAGCAGAGGACGTGCTAACAGCGCGTTTCCCTTTTACAGAAGCAACATTACATGCAGTTTATCGTCGGCACAGACCGCGCCCTCATATACATATGACTTATACTCCGGTTCCATTAACTTGCAATAGGCGTTTATAACACTCTGGAAACGACAACATTTCATCAGGTTAACAAATAATATGCCAGCAATGGCAACGAGATAGGTAGCGTCAGATAGTTTTTGTAAACTATTAGAGAAACAGTAGTCTATTACTCAGGAGCCATATAACGATGCTCTCAGTGTTCCTTTTAAACACCATTGACACACTGTAAAGGGGTGACCACTGTTAAATTCAGCCCCTTGGCTCCGAACCACAAGAAGTCCTCGGTATTTCACAAGAGAGAGACCATGAGAACGCCGGTGAACACTTCAAAGAGACTTATTCAGTAAACTCTCTGCATAGGCACAGTACAATCATACCGTAATACAAATGACGGCTTCGTCGTGCTTACATCGCCACAAATGCAGTTATCAAGTCTTCTGATCAAGCACTGACACTTCTGCAGTAACACTACTTAAGCACGGCACTAAGCACACCACTTGATCCCGGCCAATTCTCTCGGCCAACCACTCACGGCTCACTCGCCATGTTTCCAGCTTGCCCCACTCCAGTCGACAACCACTTCCCTCGCGGCCGACCGCCGCGCCAGAGAACCTCCGGCATTTCCCAGCCCAAAGAGAGCTCATTGTCCCTCGATGCGATTATCGATAATGGCCGACATGGCACAATATGCAAAGTTTTCCTGCCTATCTTATGAAACACAGTCGGCACTTCGGCCGTTCAAACGTACCCTTCCACCCTGTTCTCGTTTCGCTGCTCCTTTGTGAACGAATTATTACTTCTCTGGTTTCGACACAATGCAAGTTTCACTTTCATGTACTGCTGCGTCAGAAATTTCTTCCTTAAATTAATGCCTATGTTGGGTACTGGCACACCTGTTTGAACGAGGAATGCCTTCTTTGTCTGTGCTAGTATTCTTCTATAAGGGGCAGTCAAATGAAAGCCGAACATCAGCCACAGTGGAGTGATGGGAGGTTTCCATTGAGGAGTAATTATAAAACGCGTTAGGTCATTTATCCCACTCAGAGACGAGACGGGCGATTCCTGTTTCGTCTAAAGCAGTCGGGTGCTGACGGATCCCTAGTCGCACCCACTCTTGGACTTCCTCGTCCAACTGAAACAGACGTCCACCCATGTCTTTCTTCAGGTCGTCAAAGATGTGAAATTCACACTTTGAAAGACCCGAGCGTTGCGGAGGTTGTCTCAGTGTTCCCCAACCAAATTGCTGAAGCATCGTGGATCACGTGTATACCTAATGGATTTTTTCTAATTGGATGAGGCTATCTTTCCTGAAGAAGTGATACCGATAAATAGGAGGAACGTGTACAACTGACCCTTCTGATGGAAAGTCTACTAAAAATAAAAATAAATTAAACCGAACAGGGCTATAATTTGGAAAATGGAAGTTATTTTGTGCTTTCACTCACGAACAACACTGGACAGAAAAGGGGTACCACTGATCATGAATCCAGAAGTTACGCTAATGAACGAAAAGGAAATAATTAACGGTCACCAGCCCACTAGAGCAATTTACATCCAAAATCCTGTACAAGATGATGGGAAAGAAAAACATGTATTATTAAACACATGGCAACTAAAGGTTGCCACGTTTCTTTGACACTTATTTTAAGTGAGTATGTAATGATAAAGAAAACTGAGAAGTCACTCTTACCTTAAGTTTGGCATTAAATTTTGAAAAAGGCAATCGAGTAATGATTTTGAAAATATGTAATTAAACTATATGTTAGCACTGAACTTCTTTACGTGAACAATGACTTTCAGTGGCCTCAACATAACGTCATCAAAGAAATTCAGAAAAAAGCAAGCACTTTTTGCTTTGCTGTTACTTATTTTGCAAATTGGATTTCATATTACTGTTTGAACAACTGAGCCTTTTTTTTTTTTTACTGACTTGAACAGAATTAAACACTAGAATACGTACCAAACCAAACAGGTATGTGCTCCAAACTATATGTAAATTAAATAAAACTTCTGCACTCTTAATTTGTGCGTTTATTTAGATCTGGATTTTTCCAGTGATTGATTCTCAAACTTGAAAAATGAAATTGCTTTACTTTAGTCATATACTGAAACCTCTGTTGTACAACAGATAATTGAAAGTAGACCGAGGCAAAATTTCTTAAAAGTGAAATTATCCATTAATAAACTGGCTGTAACTATTTAGTTTGTTTCTTATGACACTCGGTTAGTATATAAGGGGAAGAAAGGAACAAGGACCCTGCTTAGTAACAATGGCTGGAGGTAAAGAGGACACAATCGCCGTGAGTTTAACTTCCTATTATTTAAATAAGACTGGGTGTTGTGTGATGTCCTTAGGTTAGTTAGGTTTGAGTAGTTCTAAGTTCTAGGGGACTGATGACCATAGATGTTGAGTCCCATAGTGCTGAGAGCCATTTGAACAATTTTTTATTTAAATAAATTTTATCAATCAAATCACATTCAGTTGTGCTGCTGAGTTACCCGTTAATACTTTCTACCAATGAACAGTCTCACTTCAGTGCTGTGCGTGCGACGAAACTCTGAGCCGACGAGGAAACCGTGTTGCTGGAACTGCTGCTTTTGTTGAAGACGGTAGCATCTTGTGGGGCCACGGCTAATTACAGGAACGGGCAATTGTAATTAATACAGCCTCTTCCGCCCGTCCACTGTCCGTACTCCTGCTCTAGACATCTGGCCGGCGCGCGTACATGATGCCGCCGAAAATGGTACTCTCTACTGCGAGAGCGTGAACACCACACTTCCGCACACTACAAGCACTGGAACCCGTCTCTCTCTCTCTCTCTCTCTGCCCTCGCGCTCCGCGCAAAAACTCCCTACCCAAAGATTTTACAACACCAACCACTGCTATTATTGCTGCTAGATGATGCAAATAACAATACCTTTGGCGTTTTCCCAGAGCTTGTAAGTTTCACAGTAAAACACAGATAAATACAACGATAGTCAACAGGCTTCTGCCTAAATTTACAGATGCAATGAAGCAATGTCCTTAGTTATTAACAGAAAGCATTTAAATTACAAATATTTACATAGAATTCAGAAAAAATTATATATCGGTAGTAGGTGCCATGCATCCTGCATTTTCGGTGTTACATGTCCCTGCAGTCGAAGAAGAGTGTTGTCGCGACCTTAGCGGAAATTGTGTGAACAGCTTCGGATATTTGGAGAGGGACATGTGGGATGTTTCCATTGTTCACTTTTCCGTTAGCCCTTGGACTGTTGGAATGCCGTCAGACTGAATCATCCTACTGCATGATAACGCTCACTCCCCCCCCCCCCCCCCCCCCGGCCACTCCCGCTGCGAAGTGGACGAATGCTGCACTTCAGAGATTTTGTTGGGAAACAAATAAACATCCTCCGTACAGCCGAGATCATTCAGCGTGTGATTTTCACCTCTTTGGTGACCTGAAAGAAGATATGCGTGGACGTCGGTTTCACTCTTAAGAGGACGTGCAACAGTGGGTGTGGTTCTGGATGCGTCAGCGCCTGACCGCGTTATACGAAACAGGAGCACATCGTGTCGTTTCCCAGTGCTGACTCAACGCGTATGGCGGTTGCTTTTGAATGGAATTATTCTATGATCCCGTTGTGGTGGCTGTTCGGTTTTCGTTTGACTCCCGCTCTTAATATCATCCTTGCTCTTTACAAGGTAACAGACCAACTTCCCTTAGTCCACTTTGTTGTGCACTATTTTGATGTTAAGTTTGCTCGTAATCCCATTTCTGATACTCCTCAATAATGATCCTTGTTTGGTTTACTCTGATGTCATACCACGTAGAGGAAGGTGGGATAATGTGGCCAAGACGGGGAAAGTGGCCACAGCGTATTTCTTGTACTCTACAGTGCTGCTGCCTGACGAGGAATGGCCGCACAAGACCTCATATACACCTTCCTCTTTACCCGCCTCCGTGGACGAGGTCGATAACGCACGCTTGGTTTGTGGCACTCGACCTGGGGTTAAGTCGGTTAGAATCCTGGTGCTGAAAAACATTACACTGCCAGTATTTGGCCGGCAAGGGGAGGAATGGTGGTGGCGTTAAGCTTCTTTTCTCCAGATTTTGCGCTAATGTCCTGGTTTGAACACCAAATCTGTCTACAGGGTCTCGAAGTGAGAGCGTGTAACACAGTCGATGATGACCCATCCCTCGGTTGGGAACATTATGCTTGGTGGTCCCCTTGGTGCTATCCGTGAGGAGCAGGATATGTGCAGGCACCGGGTTTCACTCTCTTCCTTCTCTCATTATCACCATCATCATCATCATCATCATCATCATCACCACCACCACCATACAATACAAACATTGCATGGGGGCTTAATTAAAATAAAGATGAAATGCAAATACTTTTAATTTTTAGTCGCTGTCTGTCCGATTACGAAGTCTCGTAACGGTTGGCCCTGACTAGTATTATTACGCAATCTGACTGCATAGAACAACAACAAAGAATGAAATGGAAATTTTCATTAACACAATTAATTAATTAAGTCCCCAGCAACTATAAAACCTACGAAACCAAAGCACAAGTGTAACTGTTCTGTGTGTGGAAGTATGACTCAACGTACGCATCTGGCACGGTTCTTCTTCAACAACACAAGAAATTTTAAATATCATTTATACTGAATTAATTAAAGAAAATAGAAATACCATAATTACTCAAGAAAACCAGAATTACACTCTAATACAAGAACACAAGCCAGATGCTTTGTTGACTGAACCTGTAATGACGCATTATTCAGGACATTGAAATAATGAGAAAGAAAAGAAAAGTAGTTTGTTACCTTAATTTATATTGATGAAAAGCACTCTAGACATTACAATCTCTCCACACCGACTCGCTACTATCACATCTCAACAAGAACTTTTCAGTATCACATCTCAGTAAGCACTGCCTACTAGCTCATCTCAACAAACACTCCTCACTACGACATCTCAGCACTGACTACCACGAGCTCTCCCCAAGCACTGCCCACTACGAGTTCTCAATAATCACTGCCAGTGGAGGCGGCGGAACAATACTCTCTAGCGCGATCTCTGGCGCTGTGGCTCAGTGTAGCCACCTTTCAACATTGCACTACAAAAAGTGCATACATGTTGTATTACAAGTAATAGGAAATATATATCCAAATTATCCATTAGCTATAGGTGGAGATTTTAATCTGGCGTCCACTGACTGGGAAAATTACACGCTTATCACAGGGGGCCAGAAGCAAAGATTCGTGTGCAGTTATTCTAGGAGCGCTCTCAACATACATGTTGAGCAGTTGGTTAGAAAACCAACTCAAGACGGCAACATATTAGATATCTTGGTGACAAACAGACCTGATCTTTTTGAGGAAGTTAATCTAGAAGAAGGTATTAGCCACCATAATGTCGTTGTGGCTTCTACGTCAGTGGAAGTTGCAAGAAAAAAAACCCAAAGAAACAGCGTAGAGTTTTCTTGTTTGGGAACTCAAATTAAATTGACATTAATGAATATCTTCATAGCCAGCACCATATTGAGCATCTTTGGTCGGAAATTAAAGGTATTGTCCACAATGTGCTAGAGAAGTATGTGCCTAGCAAAAGTATAGGGGACGGAAAGGATCCACCTTGGTTCAACTAAGGTATTAGGAAGTTGCTGAGAAAGCAGAGAATTTTGCACAGTCGTTTTAAATGTAGTCACTGTCCCGCTGACAACCAGAAATTATGCGAAATGAAAGCAGCTGTCAAAAGGTGAACGAGAGATTCTTTTAACGAATTTAAAAGCAATATTTTATCTGCAGATACTAAAAATAAACCCAAAAAATTTTAGTCGTACGTAAAATCTACGAACTCTACAAATAATTCAATACCTTCTCTTGTTGACAGTACGGGTAATGTATCGGATGATGGTAAACAGAAGGTCGAAACTCTAAACATAGCTTCCAAAAGCTCGTTTACGGTATCGAACAAACGCAAGGTGGCTGACACAGTGTTTAGTGTACCTGGGACTGTAAAACAGGTAAGTTCCTTAGACGCCAGGAAGGCATCTGGTCCAGACGGTATCCCCGTAATTTTATGTTGACTATGCTACAAATATAGCACCATTCTTTTCCATCATCTATCAGAGATCATTGGAACAGCGGAGTGATCCACGGGACTGGAAGAAGGCCCAGGTCATAGCAATCTATAAAAAGGGTAGGAAATCGGATGCACATAATTACCGGCCAATTTCACTGACATCGATTTGTTGTAGACTCACGGAACATTTTTTGTGGTCAGACATAATGACCTTTCTAGACTCTGAGAAGCTCATGTGCAGAAACCTGCACGGTCTTAGAAAACAGCGGTCATACGAGACATAGCTGGCCCTCTTTGTACATGATATGCAACGGGCTCTAGATACAGGCTCCCAGGTTGATGCCATATTCCTCGACTTTCGAAAGCCGTTCGACTCAGTTCCGCACTGTCGCTTGCGCCAAAAAGTATGCGTTTACGTTCTATCTGATGACATATTCGATTAGATAGAAAGTTTTCTAACAGACAGAGGAGTATGCGTGCGGAAAGATTTGAAGTGGAATGATCATATAAAATTAATTCTTGGTAAGGCGGGTGCCAGGTTGAGATTCATTGGGAGAGTCCGTAGAAAATGTAGTGCATCAACAAAGGAGGTGGCTTACAATACACTCGTTCGACCTATACTTGAGTATTGCTCATCAGTGTGGTATCCGTACCAGGTCGGGTTGACAGAGGAGATAGAGAAGATCCAAAGAAGAGCGTCGCGTCTCGTCACAGGGTTATTTGGTAAGCGTGATAGCGTTATGGAGATGTTTAGCAAACTCGAGTGGCAGACTCTGCAAGAGAGGCGCTCTGCATCGCGGTGTAGCTTTCTGTCTAGGTTTCGAGAGGGTGCGTTTCTGGATGAGGTATCGAATATATTGCTTCCCCCTACTTATACCTCCCGAGAAGATCACGAATGTAAAATTAGAGAGATTCGAGCGCATACGGAGGCTTTCCGGCAGTCGTTCTTCCCGCGAACCATACGCGACTCGAACAGGAAAGGGAGGTAATGAGAGTAGCACGTAAAGTGCCCTCCGCCACACACCGTTGGGTGGCTTGCGGAGTATAAATGTAGATGTAGCTGTAGAGCAGTATGTCGTCCTGAACTGGATGACTTCAACAGAAACAAGCGTAACTTCAGGTGTGCCCAGGGTAGCGTAATAGGTCCGCTGCTTTTTACGGTTTACATAAACGATGTGGTTGATGGTATCGACAGCGGCATTAGATTGTTTGCCGATGATGCTGTAGTCTACAGGAAAGTAGTATCACACGAAAGTTGTGAACAAATCAGTGAGGATTTGCGGAAAATAATTGGGTGGCGTAATGACTGGCAGTTATCTCTCAATATTAGTATGTGTAAGCTACTGCGTATAACAAAGCGAAAATCCCCATTAATGTACGAGTACAAAATAAATGCCCAGTCCTTGGGTGCGGTAACATCCATCAAGTATCTGGGTGTGATTATTCGAAATGTTCTCAAATGTAACGATGAGATGACACAAGTAACGGGTAAGACGAACTCTAGATTTCGGTTTATTGGTAGAATCCTAAAGCGATGCATTCCTTCAACAAAGGAAATTGCTTACAATGCTTTAATTCGTCCACTCTTACAGTATTATTCGTCTGTGTGGGACCCTTACAAGTTGGGTCTGATTCAAGAGATTGAAAAGGTCCAAAGAAGAGCGGCAAGATTCGTGACCGGTACATTTAGCTATCGCGAGAGCGTTACAAATCTCACAAAAAGTTTGAAGTGGGACGCAATTGCAACGGCGCGTTAAACAGAAGGGGCTACTCACTAAATTCCGAAATCCAATCTTCACCGAGGATGTAGAGCATATGTTATTACCACCAATTTTCATATTGCGCTATGATCACCATTCAAAGATAAGGGAAATAAGAGCTCGTACTGAGGCGTTCAGACAGTCGTTTTTCCCTCTCGCGGATATGACTTTGGCCCTCCGCCACACACTGCTTGGTGGCTAATGGAGTATACAAGTATATATGTAGACAAGTATATATGTAGACAATTGAGCACCCTGCAAATAAATAAACAAAAAAGAATATCATCATTTTTCTCAGTAAGTTTGATAGAAGAAGCTCGTCACGTTATGTTTTAGTGAAAAGATTCTGATTTTCAGGTGTCTGATATAAAGCAAGTCATTCATATTATTCTTTTTACCTCACTTGAAGGGAAAGGTTATTTTAATTTTTTTATTTTTGTAATGACAGTGTTTAAACTATATCCTTTGGTCTTCAGATGTAGTTCCTTATTATTTGTTCCAATTTGACGGTTTCATCTACGGATTACCAATGGCGACATGGCGATTGATGAAGAAAAATGGACAGGACTCGCCAGAAAAAGTGGTCAAAGTACTTACCCCAGTAAGTGTTAGTTACTTCGATATATCACACATAGCGCTACAAATAAACTTGGCTCAAATGGCTCTGAGCACTATGGGACTTAACATCTATGGTCATCAGTCCCCTAGAACTTAGAACTACTTAAACCTAACTAATCTAAGGACATCACACAACACCCAGTCATCACGAGGCAGATAAAATCCCTGACTCCGCCGGGAATCGAACCCGGGAACCCGGGCGCGGGAAGCGACAACGCTACCACACGACCACCAGCTGCGGACACAAATAAACTTCTAAATACTCTTATGCACATAAAGCTACACTCATCTTCTATCCGTTTGTGGCGGTTTTGAATTAATTAATCAATGAAGAGTTGTAGGAAGAAACAGAGGTGCAGCAAATGGGAAAAATATCGTAGAAAGCTTATGGAGTGTGTTTAACAAAGAACAATAACAAGAAATCATTGATTACACAGCTCTACAAAATAAAATTTTTTTTTCGTTGCCAGGGAAGTTTGAACGAAAATGGGATATTGTTATGATACTCATTCCGAGTATATTTGTACTTTTTCCAAATTGGCTCTGGTTTTTGAGATATAGGTTATTTGTGGAAATGAGAGTTTCATGTGGATAATATCGACTGCAGGGTCCATATATGGTGTAATGTATTTGCTACCTGTTTTTTAATTAGTGATATTGTACTATCTTTATTAAACAATTGTGCTCAGGGAGTGCATCTGTGTGGTTGAGGATTACATCATGCAAACATCATACTGTCAGCATGTGTTCAGTCCTGTTGTGCGGTGCGTGTGTTGAAGATACTGAGGGTTGTGCAGATTTGAATTCGGCGGTACTCGACATTCATTTGTTGGCCGAGGTAATCCCCGCAACAGCCGATAGGTAGCGTTTAGTGTAAACAAGAAAAATGGCGATGGTCGAAAGTCACACACATGTGCAGTGCAGCTTCAAGGAGATAGAACCTTTTCATCGTGACGTAGCAAATAAGAGGTAAGTATTCATTTCACACAAAACAATTAATGATGTTTGTTGGATGTGATTGACATGCCAATACAAGAAAGTTCTGCATAATATGTAGTATTTGTGCAATTTTGTTTTAGGAAAACATGAGTTCTTCACGCCGTCTTTGCGTGAACCATCCAGATGAGTTCTGCTACATTTGTGGTGAATGCGTTCTTCAAAAGAACAGGAAGAATATCACTCCTTTTGTGAAGGAAGCGTATCTGGCATATTTCGGAATTAAACTTGGAGATCAAGACAAGGCGTGGGCACCCCATAAAGTTTGTAAATGCTGTGTGGAGTGCTTACGGCAGTGGACAAAACGAAAAAGGAAAAGCTTAAACTTCGGAGTGCCTATGGTATGGCGAGAGCAGAAGAACCATACAGATGATTGCTATTTTTGCATTGTTAATGTGAAAGGTTTTAATAGGTTCAAAAAACGAAAGTGGGAATATCCCGATTTGGAGTCAGCAAGAAGACCGGTGGTGCACAGCAACGATGTTCATGTACCAACCTTCACAACATTACCCACGCTAACATCATCAGATGACGATGTGCACGGCGAGGAATGTACAAGTTCGGAATACGAAGGACGTGAGACACAACCCCAGCAGTTCGACCAGAAGGAGCTCAGTGACTTGATACGAGAACTCAATCTTTCAAAGCAAGCATCAGAACTCTTAGCATCCAGGCTTAAGGAAAAGAACTGTCTTCATCCAAGTGTTAAAATAACAGCTTACCGGACGAGAGAAGAAAACCTTCTTCCATACTTCAACCAAGAAGAGGTTATAGTGTATTGCAGCAATATACCTGGACTTTTACTTGAATTGGGGCTGCCGGAATATAGACCAGAGGACTGGCGTCTCTTCATAGACAGTTCCACTAGAAGTTTAAAATGTGTTCTCCTACACAATGGCAATCGTTACGCATCTATTCCAATTGCCCACTCAACAAAACTTTGTGAAGCATATGCTAACATCAAGATGGTTCTGCAGAAAATTCAGTATATGCAGCACCAGTGGTTGATTTGTGTTGATTTGAAAATGGTGAACTTCTTGCTTGGACAACAAAGTGGATACACAAAGCACCCATGTTTTATCTGCATCTGGGATAGTAGGGCAAAGCACGAACATTGGAAGCAGAAAACATGGCCTCCAAGGGAACATATGGCTGTTGGTGAAGCAAACATCATTAATGAACCTCTGGTTAGTAGGGACAATATTGTTCTTCCACCATTACATATTAAGTTAGGACTAATGAAGCAATTCACCAAAGCTTTAGACAGAAATGGTAATTGCTTCACATACATCTGCAATACGTTCCCTGGACTCAGTAGTGAAAAACTTAAGGCAGGAATATTTGATGGTCCTCAAATTCGCTGGCTCATCAACGATACCAATTTTACAAGTGTCATGACTGTCACTGAAGCATCGGCCTGGAACAGTTTTGTCGCTGTTGTAATATGTTTTTTGGGCAATCATAAAGCTCCCAATTACGAGGAACTGGTCAAAAACATGCTCACTAACTTTCAAAACTTAGGAGCTAACATGAGCATAAAATTGCACTTCCTTCACAGCCACTTGGATCGATTTCCTCGTAATCTAGGTGATTTCAGTGAGGAACAAGGAGAGCGGTTCCATCAAGATATGAAAGGAATAGAGGAAAGATATAAAGGAAGATGGGACAGGCATATGATGGCAGATTATTGCTGGAATCTGCAACGTGACTGTTCTGAAGAGACCTATAAAAGGAAAGCGTGCAGGAAGCGGTTCGTCATGGACGGAAAATGATATACTTATAGAGAAACTTTTCAATTATGTTTTATACGTGGACAAATGCCTATCAGGTTTTCATAGAAGCTATTTATAAAGATTATTTTCTTTTTTCATTGTAGTTTGTAGCGCTCGAGTTCAGTATTAGCAATTTTTTCTAATTTTTTGAATAAATCATGCATTATCTCAAAAACTAGAGCCAAACTGCATAAATGGTTGCTATATTCGTCCTCAGCACCACTAACCCATCCTAAAGCCACTCAAATATCCTTGGCAAGAAAATGAGTGTTGACCAGTGTTATGTTACTCAAATGGAAAAGCGATTTTATATTTTATGGATATACAACGAACGATGTATGGACATCAGCATTTAAGATGGAAAGCGAAGTCAGCACCCATTTTTTGTGTTAGGAAGCCTTCCTCGATGACTAGAGGGCACGCAGTTAACAGGTCAGCACAGACAAAATTTTTGACATTCTTAAAACAGTGGAACAGAAATACACTCATGTTCAGAAAAAAAAGAACACATCGAATGACTAGAGATAGGACATTCGTATCCACAAGACACGTACATTAGTATGTTCTGCAGAAATGATTAGCGTTTCAGTTGCCTCGGTTCAGCATGCGTCCTATTGCCTAGTGGGGACACTGTTTGCCATGGGCCCTGATAACTTGTTCCACGCGTGATGGCATCGACGCGTATTAGTTGTAAACGGCATCTTGTGATACAGCCGTCAATGCTAGTTCCAAAGTTCATCTGTGGTGGTTGGCACCCGGTGACAGTGCTGGACTCCTCATTTCACCATATATCGCACATTTTCTATTGGCGACGCGACTGGTGATCTGGCAGGACAGGGGAAAAGGCTCACATCCTGTGACGCCAAGAAGGTACATCTTTGTGCAGCAACACGTGGTCGTGCTTTATCTTGCTGAAAAACGGCGTCGGGGATGTTGTGCAGAAAGGCTATGCCTACAGGTCGCAGCATGTCATTCACGCAGGTCACACTCCTCACAGTGCCATGGACACGCACCAACTGTGATTCGTGGTTGTGTAAGTAGGCTGTTTAGGTTCTTATATTGGTAACGCCACGTAGCGCTCTGTATGAAAATCACTGGCTGTGCTGTGTGCAGTCTGTGGCTAGTTTGCATTGTTGTCTGCCATTGTAGTGTTGGGCAGCTGGATGTTAACAGCGCGTAGCGTGGCAGTTGGAGGTGAGCCGCCAGCAGTGGTGGATGTGGGGAGAGAGATGGCGGAGTTTTGAAATTTGTAAGACTGGATGTCATGAACTGCTATATATATTATGACTATTAAGGTAAATACATTGTTTGTTCTCTATTAAAATCTTTCATTTGCTATCTATGCCTATCAGTAGTTAGTGCCTTCCGTAGTTTGAATCTTTTATTTAGCTGGCAGTAGTGGCGCTCGCTGTATTGCAGTAGTTCGAGTAACGAAGATTTTTGTGAGGTAAGTGATTTGTGAAAGGTATAGGTTAATGATAGTCAGGGCCATTCTTTTGTAGGGATTATTGAAATTCAGATTGCGTGGCGCTATGCATAATTGTTTGCAGTCACTGTGATGCCGCTCCCCCAGTCTGCAGCGAACCAAAATACGGCCATTATTTTCAAAGAAACAGAAGCTGAATTCGTCCGAGAACACTGTCTGATGTCATTCCTGTCCCCAGTGAAGTTGTTCCATACACCATCGCCTTCTAGCATGTTTCTCCACCCTCGTTAAAGTTAGGCGGAGAAATGGACGACGCGCAAGTAGCCCTTACCGTAATAAACAGCGACGGACTGTCATCCCTGGTAGTGTAGTATGTGTTACACTGTTACGCCAGAGCCGAGGAGGACGCAGATCTGTCCTGCAATGCCATTCGGATGAGGTGTCGATCTTCTGTGGTGATCGCGTTGGTGGTGCGACATGATCCATCTCATCGTGTTGGTGGTGCGACATGATCCATCTCATCGTGCTGTACGGCCTTCCGCGAACAATTCGTCACGCAACCGTTGTACTGCCGTAACACTTTGTCTCACACGAGCAGCAGTTACCCCGGATGGATGCATCATATTCTTTCATGCCAACAATGCCCCCTCCTTCAGACTCAGTGATTTGACGGTACGGTTTTGCACATGCGTCTGTGAGGCGTTGTGCACGTCTGCTCAACTCACACTGATCCGTTACCTCAAGTTTATAGCGACAATGGGACTAGCAGGAACACATTACCGGAAGATGGTGTTGTAGTGCGACATCGGTGTTGACATTGAACCCGCGGGTCGACATGGTTCAAATGCTAATGTTCAAATGTGTATAAATTCCTATGGGATCAAACTGCTAAGGTCATCGGTCCCTAGACTTACACACTACTTAAACTAACTTAATCTAACTTATGCTAAGAGCAACACACACACCCAGGGAGGACTCGAACCTCCGCGCAGTCCGTGACATGGCGCCTTAAACCACGCGGGCGCTCAACGCGGCCTCAGATGCTAATCATTTCTGCTGAACGTACTAATGACCATGTCATGCGAATTAGAACATACTGTTTCTAGTCGTTCAATGTGTTCTGTTTCTTCTGACAGTGAGTGCAGTTTCATCCTGATCATCGTATTTGTAATGCTGCCGGCCGGAGTGGCCGAGAGGTTCTAGCCGCTTCAGTCTGGAACCGCACGACCGCTACGGTCGCAGGTTCGAATCCTGCCTCGGGCATGGATGTGTGTGATGTCCTTAGGTTAGTTAGGTTTAAGTAGTTCTAAGTGACTGATGACCTCAGATGTTAAGTCCCCTAGTGCTCAGAGCCATTTGACTTTTTTTTTTTTTTTAATGCTGATGAAGCCGTTGTCAGTTCAGTCCAAGAACAGTAAAATGTTTGCAGTTAAAAGAGAACTCGAAAGAGGTGGCATTACTTTGTCAAACCTGGATTGTTGTCCACTTTCTCAACATGAGCGTCAGCGTTGGCCATTTTGCCCCTTTACGTTGAGAAAAGGACCCACTATTAAGGCTTCCGAAAAATGATTATGGGTCCAATGCATTATAAATTTTTTATTTGTAAATATTTAGTATGATACGCTAGACTATGTAGATTTAAACTATATGGACGATAAACGTCCATCAATGACCATGGTTTCCTGAAAATTCAGTTTCCTTTGGCATCGCGACTTTATCCTCACTTCAGTGTTTACTCGAATAAACAGGTCTTGTAATTGTTCTTCACTTTTACTGAGGACAGCAATCTCAAATTATCACTGATAACCTTTCACCTAAATTTGATTACTACACGTGTTCTTTTCTTGTATTTTCTCATTTCTTTCCGATGAAGGGTCTGAACAGCGTTGGAGAAAAACTGTATCCTCGCCATACACACCTCTTAGTCCAGCACTCCTCTCTTGCTCTTCCATTCTTATCGTTCCCTCTTCGTTTCTGCGCAAATTATATATCGTCCCAACTCACAGCTATTTATTTGAGAATTTCAAACATCTCCCACAATTTTACGCTGTTGAACGCTGTGTATATGTTGACAGATCCTGTCAAGATGACTTGATTTTTCGTAATTCGTATTTCCATTATCGCTTGCAACATCAGAAATGCCTCCCAAGTGCTTTTACCACACATAAAATCCCACTAATCGTCATCTAACAGATCTTCAGTTGTCTCTTCTGTTCTTCAGGTTGGTATTAGTTTCACCAACTTGGATGTAAGAATTGCTGAATTTACTGTAGTGTTGTTCTCGCACTTATCTACCATCGCTATCGTCGAGATTATGTTGATGATACTTTACCGAATTCTTGATGGTATGTCCCCAGTCTCGTTGTATCGTTGCCACAGCACAATAAATGTGATGTTACAGAATAAAGCTGTAAATTAAATTCACACATATGGTAGAAAACAGAAAGATGTTATGCCAAACAAGAGAGAAATTGACGAAAAAACTTTCCAATATAAAGGGTGTGTTGGTGGAAACTGTGTTGAGGAAAAATAATAGTTCCGTCGAGCTCAATGTGATTATGAACGGAGCATGATGTCTTATAGTGGGAACCATCCTGGAATCTTCTTGGGGTCATTTGGAGATTTCAATGAAAACCTAAATGAGTTTCGCTCGGTTGGAATTTAAACCCATCTCTTGACGAACCGAGCCCCGAGGCTCTTGGACGGTATCTCCCTCGATTCGAGTTACGACGTCAGAAACTAGTTTCTGTGACAAAGATGAGTGCGGTAGCCATCCAGAATATTAGGAAACGACTGCAGATTGTTTCATTTAATTTTTGAAAAGGAAATGAAACCAACTTCTCTTTTAACCCTGGGACGGTACCCTTTGTCGATGCGACGAACATGCAAGGATGTTTACTGTACTGAGCCACAGTACAGCTGCATAGAGTCGTGCGCGCTCAGCTATGCTTCGAGTGATTAGTAGTCTACGTAACCTTGGCACCTAATTTACTTTATTTACTAGTCTTCAATTCACGAACATGCATGGTGAGGAGCCCCTGAAGAATAGGTATTTCTTTTTGTTTCTAAATCTCTATATAGTAATGTGTTACTTTTATTCTTACAGTATTACTTTGATTGTTACAAATAAATGGCTCTCAGCACAATGGGACTTAGATCTACTTAAATCGAACTAACCTAAGGACATCACTCACATCCATGTCCGAGGCAGGATTCGAACCTGCGACCGAGCGGTCGCGCGGTTACATACTGTAACGCCTAGAACCGCTCGGCCACTCCAGCCGGCTGATTGTTACAGTGGAATCTATTGTAATGCTTATTGTTACATAGTTATATCGTTCTTTTCTTACAGATTTTCAAGTGATTGTTGCCCAAAAGACAGAAGGAATTTAACTGTTTGCTCTTACATTAATAAACATCTAACCAAACCTACTTCTGAAATAGTTCTTTACCTATATCCCCATACTAGTCCTCGTTTGAACCTTACTTATTTGAAATTTTGATATGTTATTCATTGTAAATGAGTATTACATACATTCCAAGACTCAAATCAACATGAACTGCTGTTATTGTTGATTATACACATGAAAAGTGGTGGTGTTCTCGAATCGACGAATGGGTAGCAGTGATCGTCAAAAATTCTTGGGTAGCATTCCAGGGTTAACACGATCTAAAACATAAACATCACCAGTCAGGACACAATGCGTTGAGCATGGAGGGAGATAACGCGTAAATAAGTAGTGGGCAGAACAGTGGAATATATGATACACTGTTCACTGAAGTGGAAAGGGCTAAATGAAGAAAATGACTGTGTCCTGGCGTAAAGTTCTACAGTAGCAGACGGGAGACATAAAAGGCGCTAATTACTACTTACTACTGTTAGAACACGAAGGTGACACACTGTATGAGAAAGCAACACAAAGACCAGTTTGTGAGGTAATGGACAGACGCGTTTACATATGGAAATTCCTCAAAATTCCCGAACAACGGCGAGCTGCCCGTGAAAGTTCAGGTGCTTTACGACGCCGTCCCTCACTCTGTGTGTGTGGGCTCGGCATCCGTACTTTATTCCCAGTGGAAATCCAGCTCTGTTTGTCCACTTCCTGCTATTACTGTATATCTCTGCCCAACATAAATCGGAGGCAACGAATTTATGGAATTACGTTTACTTTTTAGTGCCGAGGCACAATAAGCGTAGAGGATGCGTGATATTTTTTGGGGAGTGCCGTGCGCAGGGCATTGTCCCCCCAGGCCATTGTTCTGCGACGGCCGCCATCTGGAGCGTCCCTGAAGAAATGTCGCGCCGTCGTCCGTCCATCCGCCGAGCGAGACAGACGTCGCAATCACAATGGCCAGCCGGTCCGCGAGGCGGGTGCGTGTTCGTAATAGGACCGAGCGATCGGTGCTGCGCCGCCGTCTGCTCAAAGTGATCGCTTCCTACCGTCGTGTCCAACTGTCTCCCTGGCACCGCGATCGTAGATTCAGCCCCGTTCTTCCTCGCACATTCGCGTTACTTGTTACGATGCTCCATTTGCTTCGTGAAAGCCCGTTTATACGAGAGTCTGTCTGTTAAAAATCGACTACTCGAAGTGCGCTTGCCTTTCGTGCCTGCGTGTAAATCAGCAGCCAACTGCGACTCGTGTGTGTCTGTGACGTCAGATCTAGACTGCGCAGGTTCGTTTCTTGATTTGGGAGAGGGGACCAAACAGCGAGGTCCTCGGTCCCATCGGATTAGGGAAGGATGGGCAAGGAAATCGGCCGTGCCCTTTGAGAGAAACCATCCCGGCATTTGCCTGAAGCTATTTACGGAAATCACGGAAAAACTTAAATCAGGATGGCCGGACGTGGGTTTGAACCGTCATACTCCCGAATGCGATTCCAGTGTGTTAACCACCGTGCCACCTCGCTCGGAAGACTGCAGAGTTTGGAGTTCTAAATTTCCGTGTTTGCTGCACGCTGCGCTGAGACGAGAGACTATGCTAACATCGGAAATTATAACATATTCTGGTCGAATTCACTCCTATTATAGAAATAGATTTTGTGCTTTAATGTTCTTAAATCTTTATTATATTCCTTGCTTTGTTTTCGTAGCATACTGAAACGTTACACAAAGTCCTGGCATTTCCTTTTCTCCTACAAGAGGGACGTTTTACATAGAAAAAGCCTAGGATATAAATAGATAAATGTCTTTTAATCGAAATTATTTCATCATTGAGACGCTCCGAAGTATTGGACGAGACGAATAATCTTCTTTCTTTTTTGGCACTTAGCAAGAAAAACACGAAAGAAAGGATAAACCACAAGATGCTATTTGCTACGTTCTACATAAAAACAAAGTTCAAATGTGTGTGAAATCATATGGGACTTAACTGCTAAGGTCATCAGTCCCTAAGCTTACGAACTACTTAACATAAATTATCCTAAGGACAAACACATACACCCATGCCCGAGGGAGGACTCGAACCTCCGCCGGGATCAGCCGCACAGTCCATGACTGCAGCGCCTAAGACCGCTCGGCTAATCCCGCGCGGCGTTCTACATATCGACTGATGTGTTTGCAACTACTTATTTTCTCGAACAAGTGAGTGTATTCATTCTGAAATCTTTTGAGGACACTTTTCCTATTCTTTCAGTTCTCAGTAGTGTGAACTATTTACCAAACGACCTTTAACAACAGCTTTCACTCTGAAATCTGCTTTGGTCATTAATAAACTCTGTTTCCTTTCATCATTTTTCCTACTTTTTATTACTATATTTAGATTTTTCCGTAAAAATGGTAGTCCCCATAACCTCACTTTCACCATTCAGATGCCAAACTGCACAGCTCTCACAACACTGGCAATTTTGGTGCTGGCGTGTAAAGGAAAATGGCCAGTACCCAGTAGCCGGCCGCTGTGGTCGAACGGTTCCAGCCGCTTCAGTCCGGAACCGCGCGACTGCTACGGTCGCAGGTTCGAATCCTGCCTCGGGCATGAATGTGTGTGATGTCGTTAGGTTTAAGTAGTTCTAGGGGACTGATGACCTCAGAGGTTAAGTCCCATAGTGCTCGGAGCCATTTGAACCATTTTGAACCAGTACTCAGTACGGGAATACAAAGCTAGGGGCGCTGCAGTAGACGCACTTCTCCCGAGTAGTCAATTGAGACAAGAAAGCCGATCGTGTAAATGGGGTTTGATATCTGTCTGTTCGTACACTGACATATTTTTTATATCACATGCGAATTTGTCAGACAAGTAGTCTGAAGCCTGAGTGTTCTTTCTACGTACGGCGTCGTCGTCACCAGCTATACACACTTTGTAGCTCTACCATCTCAGTCTGTATTCTGTCATCTTTTCTGTAAAGGGTGTGTATTGAATATACAAGGCGTTCGGAGATTCCCCTTACAAACTTTTTGGACTTGTAGAGCGGAGTGAGTACACAATATTTTTAACAGCAACTCATGTCCGCAAGTGTACCGTTTCCTTCCTACGACTGTTTCAGTTCACATATTTAGCTCATCCACTTCCGTTTGAGGGATTGAATTAGACGTGACGTAGTACAATTATTGGGTAACAGTTCGAAAGAAAATGTAACGAAACATCCGTTTATCACTTGCATTTGTTTGAATTAACACTTTAACATTACGTATACAGGGTGGTCCATTGATAGTGACCGCCGGCCGGAGTGGCCGAGCGGTTCTAGGCACTACAGTCTGGAACCGCGCGACCGCTACGGTCGCAGGTTCGACTCCTGCCTCGGGCATGGATGTGTGTGATGTCCTTAGGTTAGTTAAGTTTAAGTAGTTCTAAGTTCTAGGGGACTGATGACCTCAGAAGTTGAGTCCCATAGTGCTCAGAGCCATTGATAGTGACCGGGCCAAATATCTCACGAAATAAACGTGAAACGAAAAAGCTACAAAGAACGAAACTCGTCTAGCTTGTAGGGGGAAACCAGACGGCGCTATGGTTGGCCCGCTATATGGCGCTGCCATAGGTCAAATGGATATCAACTGTGTATTTTTAAATAGGAACCCCCAATTTTTATTACATATTTGTGTAGTACGTAAAGAAATATGAATGTTTTAGTTGGACCACTTTTTTCGCTTTGTGATAGATGGGGCTGTAATAGTCACAAATGTATAAGTGCGTGGCATCATGTAACATTCCGCCAGTGAGGACGTATTTGCTTCGTGATACATTACCCGTGTTAAAATGGACCATTTACCAATTGCGGAAAAGGTCGATATCGTGTTGATGTATGGCTATCGTGATCAAAATGGCCAACGGGCGTGTGCTACGTATGCTGCTCCGTATCCTGGCCGACATCATCCAAGTGTCCGGTCTGTTCGCCGGATAGTTACGTTATTTAATGAAACAGGAAGTGTTCAGTCGCATGTGAAACGCCAACCACGACCTGCAACAAATGATGATGCCGAAGTAGGTGTTTTAGCTGCTGTCGCAGCTAAACCGCACATCAGTAGCAGACAAACTGCGCGAGAATCGGGAATCTCAAAAACGTCGGTGTTGAGAATGCTACATCAACATCGATTGCACCCGTACCATATTTCTGTGCACCAGGAATTGCATGGCGACGACTTTCAACGTCGTGTATAGTTCTGCCACTGGAAACAAGAGAAATTACGGGACGATAACAGATTTTTTGCAAACGTTCTATTTAGCGACGATGCGTCATTCACCAACAGCGGTAACGTAAACCAGTATAATATGCACTGTTGGGCAACGAAAAATCCACGATGGCTGCGACAAGTGGAACATCAGCGACCTTGGCGGGTTAATGTATGGTGTGGCATTATAGGAGGAAGGATAATTGGCCCCCATTTTATCGATGGCAATCTAAATGGTGAAATGTATGCTGATTTCCTACGTAATGTTCTACCGATGTTACCACAAGATGTTTCACTTCATGACAGAATGGCGATATAATTCCAACATGATGGCTGTCCGGCACATAGCTCGCGCGGGGTTGAAGCAGTATTGAATAACATATTTCACGACAGGTGGATTGGTCGTCGAAGCACCATACCATGGCCCGCACGTTCACCGGATCTGACGTCCCCGGATTTCTTTCTGTGGGGAAAGGTGAAGGGTATTTGCTATCGTGATCCACCGACAATGCCTGACAACATGCGTCAGCGCATTGTCAATGCATGTGCGAACATTACGGAAGGCGAACTACTCTCTGTTGAGAGGAATGTCTTTACACGTATTGCCAAATGCATTGAGGTTGACGGACATCATTTTGAGAATTTATTGCATTAATATAGTATTTACAGGTAATCACGCTGTAACAGCATGCGTTCTCAGAAATTATAAGTTCACAAAGGTAGATGTATCACATTGGAAAACCGAAATAAAATGTTCAAACGTACCTACGTTCTGTATTTTAATTTAAAAAACCTACCTGTTACCAATTGTTCGTCTAAAATTGTGAGCCATATGTTTGTGACTATTACAGCGCCATCTATCACAAAGCGATAACATTGGTCCAACTAAAATACTGATATTTCTTTACATACTACCCAAATATGTAATAAAAAATGGGGCTTCCTATATAAAAAAAACGCAGTTGATATCCGTTTGACCTATGGCAGCGCCAACTAGCGGGCCAACCATAGTGCTACCTGGTGTCCCCCTTCAAGCTAGACAAGTTTTGTTCCTCGTAGGTTTTTCGTTTCACGTTTACTTCGTGAGATATTTGGCCCGGTCATGATCAATGGACCACCCTGTATACAGGATTCCAAAACAAAAAAAAACCAGCTTACTGTACGTACAGAACACTACTGATGCATTCCAACAGCGGCTCGATGCGGTGACCGCCGTTGATGTTACAGACATGGTACCTGCGAAGCATGTCCTGGAACACACACTGATGTTCCTCTGAGTCTACAGAAGTCTTGTAGATTAAATTTCGCATACGACCCCAGAAGAAGTAGCACATTGTATCCTGTCTACTTTTCTCTTTCCTTCAGCAGACATGGATGCGTTACACATCTGAATTGCAACAGTCATAGAACGTAAACTACGCGGTTCGAGACATGGATTCCTATTTAAAGTATTATTTAGTCACTCTCCTCTACAAGTCCTAGAAGTTTGTAACAGGAATTTCCGAACACCCGGTATAACGCTGGAAATTTAAATACAGTGAAGTTTTAAAAGGAGGTGGCATTTTTCAGTTTAGCTGTGTAACGGTGTGGCACTATTCCGCGAAATCGACTGAGGTTTTGCTGTCGATTAGTGTCCAGCGCATTATTCCTCAGTGACGGAGTCACGAGGCTGCGTGGCAGTTGGGAAAGGAACCGCCGAGTGACAGCTGCAGAAAGCGTGTTCGCCGCGCTGACGCGAGTAACGACGGACTGGGGGTGAAGGTATTCAGTGTGGTGTGGGAAATCGTGATGTCGTTCGACCGTAACCCGTTGAGCGTCACCGTATCTCCTGACGCTACAGTATCCATATTGTATGAAATCATATGATACGTGGATTTTAGAAAAGTAACACGAAAGTGAATTTTGACTGGCATGGGCACCTTTGGTCGTGGCCAGCGGTGTGTTGAGGAGCATCCTGCTGTCACTTGGTTGTTTTAGAACACTGTAGGATGCTGTAGTGCCAGGCAGCTTCGTGGTTTCTGAGTCTCTGCTAACGACGTTGCAACTGATGTGCTATAACAGAGTACGGTAGCGAGCACTCGTCGTATGAGGCCTTGTGTATAAATCTTCGGTATGTCCTGCTGGAACAGGGAGCTGGGAGAACGAGGGTCTCTGTATTACGAGCGAAGGACTACTGGTTTTTGATCAGCTGGATGCATGGCATGTTTGGACATGTGCTGTCTCCGAGACACGGTTATGGACTCCTACCGGATGCACCATCTCATCAGTTAAAGATACGATAAGTAGAACACAGTCTGCTGTATTGGTGTTTTCTGTATGTAGTTGTAAGCATTCGTTAAGGTATGTTATGGTTGTATGAAATAAGGTTATTTTTGGTTATTTTACAGGAGTCACATACGGCAGTTTATTAGGTAACTTAAAGTTGCAAGGAGTGGGGCAGGCGTCTTCGGAATTTATCGCATGACGAATGTTATGTTTTGGCTTTAACTGCTTTAAATGCTGTTCTCAAAAATGCTTGCGTAACATTCTCTTGACCCTTTACGGGCTGCCGGTTACTATAGAGGAACAGGTTATCCTAAGAGTCAGCTTCTGACAATATTGGCATGCTATGATTTCAGTTTGTGGTTTCAGTGAATTAAATCAATGTCACTATGAACTTTCTTCCTGGTAAATTCAAGAGTACCTTAAATTTCCTCGACGCAGGTGGACTTATTTTATTCGTCCACAACTCGTTGCTACCGTTTAGTTCATTCTCAAGTGATTTTTCCTTTTTATACACTCCTGGAAATTGAAATAAGAACACCGTGAATCCATTGTCCCAGGAAGGGGAAACTTTATTGACACATTCCTGGGGTCAGATACATCACATGATCACACTGACAGAACCACAGGCACATAGACACAGGCAACAGAGCATGCACAATGTCGGCACTAGTACAGTGTATATCCACCTTTCGCAGCAATGCAGGCTGCTATTCTCCCATGGAGACGATCGTAGAGATGCTGGATGTAGTCCTGTGGAACGGCTTGCCATGCCATTTCCACCTGGCGCCTCAGTTGGACCAGCGTTCGTGCTGGACGTGCAGACCGCGTGAGACGACGCTTCATCCAGTCCCAAACATGCTCAATGGGGGACAGATCCGGAGATCTTGCTGGCCAGGGTAGTTGACTTACACCTTCTAGAGCACGTTGGGTGGCACGGGATACATGCGGACGTGCATTGTCCTGTTGGAACAGCAAGTTCCCTTGCCGGTCTAGGAATGGTAGAACGATGGGTTCGATGACGGTTTGGATGTACCATGCAATATTCAGTGTCCCCTCGACGATCACCAGTGGTGTACGGCCAGTGTAGGAGATCGCTCCCCACACCATGATGCCGGGTGTTGGCCCTGTGTGCCTCGGTCGTATGCAGTCCTGATTGTGGCGCTCACCTGCACGGCGCCAAACACGCATACGACCATCATTGGCACCAAGGCAGAAGCGACTCTCATCGCTGAAGACGACACGTCTCCATTCGTCCCTCCATTCACGCCTGTCGCGACACCACTGGAGGCGGGCTGCACGATGTTGGGGCGTGAGCGGAAGACGGCCTAACGGTGTGCGGGACCGTAGCCCAGCTTCAAGGAGACGGTTGCGAATGGTCCTCGCCGATACCCCAGGAGCAACAGTGTCCCTAATTTGCTGGGAAGTGGCGGTGCGGTCCCCTACGGCACTGCGTAGGATCCTACGGTCTTGGCGTGCATCCGTGCGTCGCTGCGGTCCGGTCCCAGGTCGACGGGCACGTGCACCTTCCGCCGACCACTGGCGACAACATCGATGTACTGTGGAGACCTCACGCCCCACGTGTTGAGCAATTGGGCGGTACGTCCACCCGGCCTCCCGCATGCCCACTATACGCCCTCGCTCAAAGTCCGTCAACTGCACATACGGTTCACGTCCACGCTGTCGCGGCATGCTACCAGTGTTGAAGACTGCGATGGAGCTCCGTATGCCACGGCAAACTGGCTGACACTGACGGCGGCGGTGCACAAATGCTGCGCAGCTAGCGCCATTCGACGGCCAACACCGCGGTTCCTGGTGTGTCCGCTGTGCCGTGCGTGTGATCATTGCTTGTACAGCCCTCTCGCAGTGTCCGGAGCAAGTATGGTGGGTCTGACACACCGGCGTCAATGTGTTCTTTTTTCCATTTCCAGGAGTGTATATTGAAGAGGGGTACACTCTATGTAAGGTGTCAGGCAAATCCAACACCTTCCATGAAAACCCTGAAAACCAAAGTAATACGAGTAACGAGTGAGCAAATGGAATACCACAGACTAACACAAGAATGCCTAAATGCATGTCATACCTTCCCACCGTGAGACAGACGCAGTTCCGAGGGGAGAAACGAGAACAGAAGCCGAGAGCAGAACCATGTTAAGCTGGAAGGCCCTACGATAAGGGACGGACGGACACCCACGTCGCCAGCTAACCGCTAGGACCACACCACCCGCAAGTTTTAGCGTGAGACTTTTTCGAGTCTCTGTTACGTTGCAAACTTTAAAAACATTGTCCCACCACGAAAAGTATAACGTTTCTCATTGCAGAGACAGAATTTTTGTAGGCGGAGCTTAAGGTTAACATTGAGACCCTGATTGGTCAGATGAAAACACAGCCAGATAGTTGTTTTTTTTTTTAAACCAACTTCGGTAAATTGTAGTAAGGAGAAGTTAGGGGAGAGTTGCTTCCGAGACAGTGAGGTGAGCGGAGCTGTGCTGGCCGCCGCCCCCTGACGAACACCGACAAGGTAATGAACGCACGCGATGCCGCATTTTTGAGCGCATAAGGCTTCACTCAGAACTGCAGAAGTCTCATCTGTTACAGCCCCTTTTTGCGTAATACTAGTGTCGATCGTCAATTAAAGCTCATAGTGTTCACATTTGCCACTTGAAGTAAAAATCTGAAACGCGATGATTTTTCTGTTATATAGTTATTGAGAAGCCACATCAGCCACTGTAATTTACGTCAAGTTAGATTAGTAATTAAAGATAATTGAGGGTCACTGTAGACCATTTTGATAGTTTTCTCTTTTGTGAAATTTAAACCTAGATTATAGATGTGATATGGCATAGGTCATCATTCGATCCATTGTAGAACTTGCAAACTCACTCAGGGAATATTCGTTCACATTTTTGTTGAACGCAGTTGGTTTTTACCATCCTGTATTAAAACATTTCCTTTTATCAATAGTGCAATATATAAACAATGTTTTGTGAGTAGAATAAAATTTCCAATGGTAAACTTAACTGCTTTTTCGACGTTATTTTACCAGCTAACTAAAAATAGGAAAGCCTTGAATCCCTTCCACTAAATTTAGTTAGTATTAAGATTCTTTTTTACAGGGAGTGCAGTGGAGCTGACGCTGAAATCATTAAGTATTTGGTTATATCATCGCTAGTCTCACTGATCTCTTCTGAATTCTACATGTCATGTGTGGTCTGGCGTCTCCTTACCAGCAACAGGTCCCAGGTTCAAACTAGTCAATTCCCTAAAAAACACGCTCAGAGCGTCGTTGCGCGAAAGTGGTAGGGAGACACGATACAGAACAAACAGACACCACGCAGAATGTTAGATCTATTGTCTCCGTGAATAGAAACGCGATGATATGAATGTAAACTCAGCTCAAAGATATTTGCCTCCAGCAGAAAAAAATGCGCCGAATATACTGAAATGTCAGCGTCTTGAAATCTGCTTTCTGTTTGTTTAGTTTTACAAACGCTGTCATGTTGGTTCTACGCTCAACAGCATGACATTCACTAAGCCGTTACAATGACGAAAGAATGAAACTGAGTATGGATAGCAATAATTTAAGATACTATGATAGTATACTTGTGTATCTGAAGAGAGTTGAGAAACAGAATTGTAATAATGAGGTAAAACAATAAAATAAACTAAATAACATTAAAATATATCGTGACACAAGGTTAAATTTTAAATTTAATTTATTGAACAGATGATTTTTGATTCGTCATTATTAGAATGTGCCTGAAGTTATTGAGGAACTTTCTCTTCTTTAAATCTGTTTGTTCATGTATGTAGCTTACTTTTCAAATGGCTGAAAAGTTCGATTTCTTTTAAGGTATTCTTTACCTTTCCTTTCTCAGTATAATGCAGAATTTGAAGTTTTTTTTAATTTTCTGAATGTACGACTGTTGTTTAGGAGATACATTCTAATAACCTTCATTTTATTTCATATAATTTTTCATTTCGTTTGAATTATTAGAGTTTCTTAACTCTGCCCAGATGTGCACATGAATATACAGTCATGGTATTTGAAATTATTGTACCACAATTAGCATTATTTTTTGATCCTTACAATACTTTTGTAAATGTCAAGCTGTCAAATCAACAACCGAGCGAGATGGCGCAGTGGGTAATACACTGGACTCGCATTCGGGAGGACGACGGTTCCATCCCGCGTCCGGCCATCCTGATTTAGGTTTTCCGTGATTTCCCTGAATCGTTCCAGGCTAATGCCGGGATGGTTCCTCTGAAGGGGCACGGCCGCCTTCCTTGCCCGTTCTTACCTAATACTGTGAGACCGATGACCTCGATGTTTGATCTCCTTCCCCAACAACAACATCAAATCAACAAGACAGCATATGTGAAATAGAACACGAAAATCTAAAGTTGCTACCATTTCTTTCTTCCCCCATGAACCATGGACCTTGCTGTTGCTGGGGAGGCTTGCGTGCCTCAGCGATACAGATGGCCGTACCGTAGGTGCAACCACAACGGAGGGGTATCTGTTGAGAGGCCAGACAAACATATGGTTCCTGAAGAGGGACAGCAGCCTTTTCAGTAGTTGCAGGGGCAACAGTCTGGATGATTGACTGATCTGGCCTTGTAACATTAACCAAAACGGCCTTGCTGTGCTGGTACTGCGAACGGCTGAAAGCAAGGGGAAACTACAGCCGTGATTTTTCCCGGGGACATGCAGCTTTACTGTATGATTAAATGATGATGGCGTCCTCTTGGGTAAAAATTCCGGAGGTAAAATAGTCCCCCATTCGGATCTCCGGGCGGGGACTACTCAAGAGGACGTCGTTATCAGGAGAAATAAAACTGGCGTTCTACGGATCGGAGCGTGGAATGTCAGATCACTTAATCGGGCAGGTAGGTTAGAAAATTTGAAAAGGGAAATGGATAGGTTAAAGTTAGATATAGTGGGAATTAGTGACGTTCGGTGGCAGGAGGAAGACGACTTTTGGTCAGGTGATTACAGGGTTATAAATACAAAATCAAATAGGGGTAATGCAGGAGTAGGTTTAATAATGAATAAAAAAATAGGAGTGCGGGTAAGCTACTACAAACAGCATAGTGAACGCATTATTGTGGCCAAGATAGACACAAAGCCCATGCCTACTACAGTAGTACAAGTTTATATGCCAACTAGCTCTGCAGATGATGATGAAATAGATGAAATGTATGACGAGATAAAAGAAATTATTCAGATAGTGAAGGGAGACGAAAATTTAATAGTCATGGGTGACTGGAATTCGTCAGTAGGAAAAGGGAGAGAAGGAAACATAGTAGGTGAATATGGATTGGGGGGGAAGGAATGAAAGAGGAAGCCGCCTTGTAGAATTTTGCACAGAGCATAACTTAATCATAGCTAACACTTAGTTCAAGAATCATAAAAGAAGGTTATATACCTGGAAGAATCCTGGAGTTACTGACAGGTTTCAGATAGATTATATAATGGTAAGACAGAGATTTAAGAACCAGGTTTTAAATTGTAAGACATTTCCAGGGGCAGATGTGGATTCTGACCATAATCTACTGGTTATGAACTGCAGATTGAAACTGAAGAAACTGCAAGAAGGTGGGAATTTAAGGAGATGGGACCTGGATAAACTGAAAGAACCAGAGGTTGTAGAGAGTTTCAGGGAGAGCATAAGGGAACAATTGACAGGAATGGGGGAAAGAAATACAGTAGAAGAAGAATGGGTAGCTCTGAGGGATGAGGTAGTGAAGGCAGCAGAGGATCAAGTAGGTAAAAAGACGAGGGCGAATAGAAATCCTTGGGTAACAGAAGAAATATTGAATTTAATTGATGAAAGGAAAAAAATATAAAAATGCAGTAAATGAAGCAGGCAAAAAGGAATACAAACGTCTCAAAAATGAGATCGACAGGAAGTGCAAAATGCCTAAGCAGGGATGGCTAGAGGACAAATGTAAGGATGTAGAGGCTTGTCTCACTAGGGCTAAGATAGATACTGCCTACAGGAAAATTAAAGAGACCTTTGGAGAGAAGAGAACCACTTGTATGAATATCAAGAGCTCAGATGGCCACCCAGTTCTAAGCAAAGAAGGGAAGGCAGAAAGGTGGAAGGAGTACATAGAGGGTTTATACAAGGGCGATGTACTTGAGGACAATATTATGGAAATGGAAGAGGATGTAGATGAAGATGAAATGGGAGATAAGATACTACGTGAAGAGTTTGACAGAGCACTGAAAGACCTGAGTCGAAACAAGGCCCCGGGAGTAGACAACATTCCATTAGAACTACTGATGGCCTTGGGAGAGCCAGTCATGACAAAACTCTACCATCTGGTGAGCAAGATGTATGAAACAGGCGAAATACCCACAGACTTCAAGAAGAATATAATAATTCCAATCCCAAAGAAAGCAGGTGTTGACAGATGTGAAAATTACCGAACTATCAGTTTAATAAGTCACAGCTGCAAAATACTAACGCGAATTCTTTACAGACGAATGGAAAAACTGTTAGAAGCGGACCTCGGGGAAGATCAGTTTGGATTCCGTAGAAATGTTGGAACACGTGAGGCAATACTGACCTTACGACTTATCTTAGAAGAAAGATTAAGAAAAGGCAAACCTACGTTTCTAGCATTTGTAGACTTAGAGAAAGCTTTTGACATTGTTGACTGTAATACTATCTTTCACATTCTAAAGGTGGCAGGGGTAAAATACAGGGAGCGAAAGGCTATTTACAATTTGTACAGAAAGCAGATGGCAGTTATTAGAGTCGAGGGGCATGAAACGGAAGCAGTGCTTGGGAAGGGAGTGAGACAGGGTTGTAGCCTGTCCCCGATGTTATTCAATCTGTATATTGAGCAAGCAGTAAAGGAAACAAAAGAAAAATTCGGAGTAGGTATTAAAATTCATGGAGAAGAAATAAAAACATTGAGGTTCGCCGATGACATTGTAATTCTGTCAGAGACAGCAAAGGACTTGGAAGAGCAGTTGAACGGAATGGACAGTGTCTTGAAAGGAGGATATAACATGAACATCAACAAAAGCAAAACGAGGATAATGGAATGTAGTCAAATTAAATCGGGTGATGCTGAGGGAATTAGATTAGGAAATGAGACACTTAAAGTAGTAAAGGAGTTTTGCTATTTGGGGAGCAAAATAACTGATGATGGTCGAAGTAGAGAGGATATAAAATGTAGACTGGCAATGGCAAGGAAAGCGTTTCTGAAGAAGAGAAATTTGTTAACATCGAGTATTGATTTAAGTGTCAGGAAGTCGTTTCTGAAAGTATTTGTATGGAGTGTAGCCATGTATGGAAGTGAAACATGGACGATAAATAGTATGGACAAGAAGAGAATAGAAACTTTTGAAATGTGGTGCTACAGATGAATGTTGAAGATTAGATGGGTAGATCACATAACGAATGAGGAGGTACTGAATAGAATTGGGGAGAAGAGGAGTTTGTGGCACAACTTGACAAGAGGAAGGGACCGGTTGGTAGGACCTGTTCTGAGACATCAAGGAATCACAAATTTAGCATTGGAGGGCAGCGTGGAGGATAAAAATCGTAGAGGGAGACCAAGAGATGAATACACTAAGCAGATTGAAAAGGATGTAGGTGGCAGTAAGTACTGGGAGATGAAGAAGCTTGCACAGGATAGAGTAGCATGGAGAGCTGCATCAAACCAGTCTCAGGACTGAAGACCACAACAACAACAACAACAACCATTTCGTTAGATATGGCGCGTTTGTTCTACTGCGTGTAAACATCTGTCCAATATCTTTTCATTCACATCACCCCCTTCCTATTCCTGGAAGTTATGTAGTGAAAATTGCGTAAATGTTATGAATCAGTAAAATCAATACATCTAAAGCGAAAATGCCGCCTTTGTTAGTAAATTTCTTCCTGTGATAGCCACTGTAAAGGAGAAAACTAAATTGTGCTTATTGTACACACGGAATACAGTAAATAGAATACATGATTAAATGTGTAGGTGCTTTGGGGTGTTCGGGGAACGAAATCTAATACACGGAGCTGCCACCACTCTCGCCAGCAACATTTCTAATTCGGCTGGGCATAGGGGCGAACTGAGTTCTGCTGACAAATGCGGATAAGCAGTTCCATGCCGCTGTACCTCTGTGCCTGGGTTCATCAACTGTAGTGGCTGACGAGTGGTGGTGGGCCAGTCTATCGGCAACTGCTGGCCAGAGGTTCCCACTGTGAGATCTGGAGACTGCGCTGGTCGCAACAGCAGTCGCACGGCGCCTGTTATTAAGGTGGGTCCGTACAGTGGGTAGGCACAACATGGGCAGCGTGTGGTCTTGCTTTATCTTGTTGACAGATAGTGTGAGGAAGATCTCCGAGGTAGGGTACGGCCACTGGCCTTAACAGATCAGAAAGCGAATGAAAAAGAAAAGAAAAGAAAAGAAAAGAACCGCAGGTAACTCCTGTATACCAAGAAAGGTGAAAGAACTAACCCACACAATTACAGACCAATACAACTGAGATCGGTTTGCTGCAGAATTCCTGAACACATTCTGACTTCGAATATGGAGAATTTCCTTGAGACAGAAAAGCTCGTCTCTAAAAATCATCATCATCATCAAAGTAACGACCACGGCAAACTCAGCTTGCCTGTTCCTCATATGATATCCTGCAAATCGTGGATGGAGAGGAACAGGTAGATTGCACATTCCTGGATTTCTGGAAAGCATTTGACAATATGCCCCACTGCAAACTGTTGACCATGGTCCGAGCATACAGTTTAGATTCGCAGATATGTGAGAGGTTCGAAGACTTTTTAAGTAATAGAACACAGCACGTGCTCCTTGACGGCGAGTATTCATCGGAGACAAGAGTAATGTCAGGAGTGCCACAGGGAAGTGTGATAGCACCGATTTCATTCTCTGGCGGACAGGGTCAACACCAATTTATTTATGTTTTTGTTTATTCCATTATTTAACTTAATGTGATCAGGGTCGTCAGATCCTCTCTTACATCGGACCAGACTTTGACAAACACAGTACTCTTTTTACATCTTGGTTATGAAAGATATAACAATTTACGGCTGTTTGCTGATGATGCTGTGGTATATGGAAAAAGGTCGTCGTTGAGTTACAAGACAGAAAAATTTCTAGTCGGTGTAATGAATGGTAGCCTTCTCTGAGTGTAGAAAAAAGTAAGTTAATGCAGATGAGTAGAAAAAAACGGTCCTGTAACCTTCGAATACAGAATTAGTAGCGTACAGCTTGACACAATCACTTCGATTAAGCTACGTGTCGCGTTGCAAAGCGATATAATATGGAACGAGCACATTAGGTTGGTAATGGGTAAGACCAATGATTCACCTCATTTTATTGGGAGAATTCCGGAAAAGTGTAAACAATTCATACAGTGAACGGCGTATAGAACAGTAGTGTTACCCATTCTTGGTTGCTGTTCGAGTGTTTGGGACCCCAACAGGTCGGATTAAATGAAGGCATAAAAGCAATACAGAGGAGTCCCGCTAGATCTGTTATCGGTAAATTTCTCCAGCATGGGTGTATTAGGGGGATCCTTCATGAACTCAAATAGGAGTCCCAGCGACGTTCTTCCCACAACGTGCGCAAATTTAGAGAACTGGCATTAGAAGGCGACTGCAGAACATTTTCACTGCAGCCAACGAACATTTCACGTTGCGATCATGAAGATAAGCTGCCAGAAATTAGGGCTCTTACGGATGCTTTTAGACAGACATTATCCCCTTGCTCTATTTGCATGTCGAAGGGGAGAGGAAACGACTAGTATAAGGTTGCATTCATAGTTTTTTTAAGTTCGTGCCTTTATTGTGAAGAAATTACAAAAAAACTTGCGGTTCAAAGTACTGGCCTTGGCTAGCCATCACTGTCTCCTATGTTTTCTCAGCTTAGGGAAGAATTGGGTGTCGTTTGAGAAGATTCATTGAAAGGGTACAGTACCGACCGACATTGAAAATAGGTACAACATTCTTCGTTATTCTTGACAGAACAACATATTTTTTGTAATAATAACGCAATTTCACTTAATACACCGAAGCCGGATACCAGTGTAGGAAAGAATGACAATTTATTTATTTAACTGATCACATGTGCACTCCCACAAAATAAATCCCTATGTCCAATTTGGTGAGATCTGCGAAATGAATGAATGTATGGTCGTCTCCTAACCGCAGATAGTGAAGGTGCAATATATGATCATCTTTGAGCCGGCCCTTCGGTCACCTTTGGTGGAACCAAAGAGATAAAATTTACCTGAGCTTTGAGTGCCTGAAATGTGGTTGACCAATACGGTAGCAAGGTGCTCCCCCACTTCGACAGAGGTGCGAGATGACCTGAAGGACGGCCATGTTTCAGCACTCTACCGCTGGATCTTGTGTTGGTAAGACCTGTTTTAGTTGTGCTCCATAAAGACAAAAGAGTGGAGACATGGTATGCATTTGGAATATTTAAGAGTAGTTTGAAATAATAATTTCTCTATTTCAGGAACTTTTGTGGGGAGAATTAAATGTCAGGCAGTTAATATTAATGGGATCATAGTAATCTTCGGAAGTGACCAACGGTCATAACGAAACGACGTGTAGCAGTAAGTTGAAATACTTGCGAGTGCTGGTACTAAGTTGAAATACTTTCGAGTGCTAAAGTTAAGCTGAATTACTCGCGTGTGAACTAAAAGTCGGAAATTTTAAGAAATGGCGTGTGCAGGACTTGAAATTAGAAACGATCACTTCCACGTGGTGAGTACTGCGTGAGTCTCAATCTGTGTATGAGACAAAGGATAAAGAGAAGTACTCGTCCATGGTATCAGTTGAGGACTCGTGTGTGTGACGAATATGATCTTAATATTACTTTGCGTGTTATGTTTCCGTGTGACGCTAGATTCAAACTCTAATACTCTGAGAGAGAAGCAAGGTGAGTCAACCGTCTATCCAGCAACGCCACTTGGTTAAAAAAAATGGCTGTGAGCACTGTGGGACTTAACTTCTCAGGTCATCAGTCCACTAGAACTTAGAACTACTTAAACCTAACTAACCTAAGGACATCACACACATCCATGCCTGAGGCAGGATTCGAACGCCACTTGGCTTGCATTGCACAGGAAGACGTGCATATATCCTCCAGAGTTCGTAGTAGGAAAGAAAAGTTACGAAGTGGGGCAGTGTCGTGTGAAACTGCGATGAATACTAATTGAAGTGGGAAAGCTGAGAGTGAAGAGATTCTAACGTTGTGACTATTCTTTGTGGTGTATTCTGTGTTGTCAGTGTGATGTATTTCATGTAATATAAGTATGTGTGGTTTGCATGGGAGAGTAGCAAGATAGGTTCAGAGGCAGTGCGTTATGCATGTTCCTTTTTGTACCACTCGGTTCGGAGGAAATTTTCGTAATGATGGGTGTGAGAGTCGAAGTGTGAGATATAGCGAAAGATCCACCATCCTATCCAGAAAGTGCACAGTAGTGTTAGATAATTACGAGACCATAAGATAGAGAATCACCAATGTAAAGCCATGCCCACTGGGCGGAGTTTCTCATGTGCAATTGTTGTAGAAAATGTAATGGTGTGTTTAGGTTATCCTTGAATCATAACAGAATTTATCGGAATAAAAAAGATAGTGAAAAGAAAAAGATTGGTGGCCTTGTTCTTCGAATAGTGTGTAGCCATGATATCCATAATTTATAATGTGTGCACCATTCTTATTCAGTGCGATGGCCACGTCTTGATCAAAGCCGTTGGGTAAGAAAGACAATGTGGTATTGCCAGTGCGTAGTGAACAGTCAGAGTTGTGTAAATTACTAACAGTCAGATGTGTGTTATCCGTTTCCGTTGCGTATTATTCAAACAGGAGAATAATTTGTAGCTTCACTGTGGGTACTAGAGCTCACAATCAGTCATTGATGTTTTTTTGAGAAATAAGAATAAATCCACTCGCTTGGCAGACCACTCATCTTGCAGGCCTGACTGCTTGATGCCACAGTATGAGCAAGGCATGTGGGTTCCTCTCATAATTAATCCAGCCAATTTATCACTTGTTCATACGACCGGAGGTGCTGGTCAGTCGATCAGTGTGCCATTGATCGGAAAAGTTGGTAATGAGGAAGAGCAATGTGTTTAGAATACGGCAGGTGGGGTAAGACTTTCCATTTCAACATTTCCAAGTAATTTTTGTCGCGTTTTGCGACACGGGGTCGAGCACTGTTGTAAGAGGCCCGAGCAGATGTAATTTCGATGTGTTGCTCATGCGCTGCCTGCGATATGCAAGGTATAAGAGACTCTCTGACCAGAGAGCAGTGTTGACTGTAGTAGGAACTGTGTAGCTGTAGCAGTAAGTTGTTGCTAGTCTGCAGTCTGCTCTCGTCAGGTCTGGTGTATCGTGTTGGCTGGGCCGGTCGCGGCGCAGCGATGCCGGAGCCTGAGTATTATTGTATAAGGTAAAAAGCAGCCTCGCGCATATGTAGTAATGTCATCTCAAGTCCCATGTAAATGTTTTAAAAATCTCGTAATAATAATCTTTCTCATAAAAAGTAACTTTTAACAACCATTCATTTCCTTTTAAAGAATTTACTAATTTCTCCCATCCATGATCATCCCGATTGTTGCAAAAGAAAAATCAGTTGCTTCCTTTCATAAATGACAAATCTAAAAAATGGTTCAAATGGCTCTGAGCACTATGGGACTCAACTGCTGAGGTCATTAGTCCCCTAGAACTTAGAACTAGTTAAACCTAACTAACCTAAGGACATCACAAACATCCATGCCCGAGGCAGGATTCGAACCTGCGACCGTAGCGGTCTTGCGGTTCCAGACTGCAGCGCCTTTAACCGCACGGCCACTTCGGCCGGCAATGACAAATCTATCGGCCAGCATTGCACAGGGCTGTGCCAGAAAAGATTATTTTAAGAGCAGATATATATGCGTTATCCGGTGACTTCATTGAGATAAGAATTTTCTTTTTTTTTTTTTTTATTCAGAATGATCTTTCAGGGCCATGACGCAGCACTGCTAACGTCCAAAATTTACCAGTTTAAATTCACAGTCAATTATTGAAAAGTCATAAGTGAGTGACAATTTAATTGAGAGGTTAGTTACATTGT